>NC_133063.1:10274062-10635312 GCF_048771995.1 Taeniopygia guttata | reverse complement strand
CACTAAGAGGCCAGCAGAAATATATTCCCAGGATTGCTGGCCCACCGGCCAAAGCACTAGCCCTGCTGCCCAGGGCAGCAGCTGAGATTCAGCAACCCACTAAGTGTCCTTCTGAGCAGCTGCCACGGAGAGCACAGAGCATGGCAGTCAGAGACATTGGTCCCATCCACCTGCTGCTCTGCAGGGGAAAGGCAACAAGGGCAGAGACCACTTGTTGCATGACTGCACTGCTTCCTCCTCCTTCATTCACCTGCTTTCATCCAGCCAGCCTGTACTGCAGCAGGATCTTGTGCATCCTTTGCACTTCTTCTTTGTGCCTCTTCTCCATTGCCTCCATCTTCCTCTGAGCTTCCCGCAACTCTGCCTGCAGCTTGTCCTTTATATTCAGGAAGATAAGAGGAATCTTACTGGCATCCGCAATCTCGTTCAGGTTTCCTCTTTTGCACTCTCAAAAGCACTTGTGTTCAGCCCCTTCCTTCTGCTTCTCTACCCAGCTCTAACCCTTCCATCCTAGCTCTTCTTCCTGGTGCTCAGCGCTGCAGCCTGCCAGGCTCTGTGCTTCCAGTGCCTGCAATGGTCCTTGCCTCCCCTTTCCTCACGTCTCCAGTTCATGTCCCCATCACTGCCCTTCCAAGCTCTTCTACCTGGCTAGTCAGGCTCACCTGTCCATTCTGCCGCTCCTTATTCAGCTCCTGCCTCAGCTGCTCTAGCTGCTGCTGCCTTTCATTTAGATCTCCCAGCAGCTGGCGCACCTTATCATCTAGAGCAGCCTTCTGGCTCTGGAGCTGCACAGAAACAAAGAGAAGACGGCTTTCAACGTCCCACACACCACTTGTGTGGCAACCAAGACTGATGTGCTCATGCCTTCCAAAAGCAGTTTCTTCTCATTCCTGTATTTACCAAGGGCCAGCTAAGAGACAATCCCAGACAGACAGACAGTGTCCAGAGAAGCTGTGCCCATAAGGGGCCCAGAGGAGTCCAAACCAACACACAAACTTTCTTTTCACACTCTGTGCCTCTTGACAGTCTCTGCTTCTTTGCCCATCCAGGTTGCATGATGGCAATTTACTGCTTCATCTCAAGCAGCCTTTTCTCCTCTCCCCTCTGTACCTCTGCCACCAAGTTGATCCATTGCTCCAGCTTCTCCTGTGCCTTCAAACTCTGTTGTTCCAGCTTGCTTTCCTGATGAGTGGAAGAGACACGTCCAGATGAAGTCCCACCAATGCTCCCCAAAGGAAAAACAGAAGCTTCATCCCTCCAACAACCCCCGCACCTGAAGAGGGCACACTAGTGGCTTTGTGCCCTCCAGCACCTGGGAGGAGCTCCAGCACGGCTAAGGAAAGGAGAGGTCACCTTCCTTCCCTGCTCTGATGGCTGCCTGTTTCCTGGGCCCCCCCTCTTCAGGATTTCTGCCTGTTCTCAGAGGCTCTGTCCTCAGATTGCCCTGCCCTTTGGTCAAGGAAAAGCTGCAGATGGACTGCAGGATGAGGACGACAGCAGCACCTCGATGACCCAGTCACAAGACAGGCCACCAGCTGAAGTACCAGCACCAGGAGGCCTGTTGCAACTGCTTCAGGCTCCAAGGGAAGACCTCTGTCCGCTGGGGAAGGACAGAAAGCAAGGAACCCAGTTGCTGGGACTGCAGCTGGCAGCAAGGTCAGCAGCAGTCTGCTGCATGGCACCAGGCTGTGGGGAAAATGCTGCCCCTTCGCTGCCATGCTTTGGGTGGTGACCACCCAGCCTCCTGGGGAACTTGGCTTATGGCCATGCTGAACCTGTGGCTGCATCTACTGTCCCAGCACTGTCCTCTGGGTCTTCACAGGCCTTCAAGTAGGAGCTCTTGAACCCCTCTGCTGCCTGGCCCAGCAATGTGTAGCCTACAGCAGATGCTTGAGACCATGTCACATACTCAGGCTGCTCTTCTGCTAAGCCAGCCCTTCAAAGTCGCTGGAAAACTTCAGGGATGTACTGTTTCTTACCAGGTTTTGCACAATCTTCCTTTTCTTCGCTTCCTCAGCAGCTTGCCAGAGTCTCAGAGCCTTGCTGCACTGCTCTTCTGCCCAGCGGAGCTGTTGAGCCATGTCTTCACATTGCTGCTTGCTGAAAGATCTTACAGCCAGCAGCTCACGACGAAGGCCCCTCACATCCTCTGCAAACGTGACACACAGGAACAGTCAGAGACTGCACAAGCAGAAGAATCTGCTGACCTTAAGCCCCTTCAGTTTCAGGCAAGGAGGAACCTGCCCTCAGCTCCTTCACTCCTCACAAGCCCTGCAGACAGAGCTGCCTGTGGCGCGACTGCACTGGCCAGGGCCATCAGCAGAAACAAAGCGCACGAGGCTCTCACCGAGTATCAGCTCCTTGGCCTGCCTGGCTGTGCGCACTTGGGCTTCCAGGCAGCTCCTGGCCGTCTCCAGCTCCGATACGTGCTGCTGAGCCTCCAGCAGGCTGCTTTGCAGGCTCTCCTTCTCTGACCTGCAAGTTGTGAAGAGGGAGAGCAATAGTTCCTGGCACACAGGGCCAGTTTCTCCAGTGTGGCACATCTTAAGATGTGCCTTAAGATCCCTGTACCTTAGGCTGGAAAACAGCTTGCATGGAAGCTCAGACAAAGCAGGACAATTTTACCACTTCAAATAGCAGAGCAGGCCCCTCCAGGTGACTGGGAAGCCTTGCCTCGTGTCCTAGGCCAGCACAGAAAGCCCAGCTGAGTTTGAGCTCAGTGGACAAAGCTCAAATTGCTGTTGCCTGACTTATCACACACGGGTGGCTGTGCCCACAAAGTCTCTGCAAATGAGCAAAAGGCCAGCCGCTGCTCACAGCCCTGAGCTCACCAGCACTTCCAAGTCACTCTGCAGGGGGATAGAACAGCGTTCTCCTGGCTGACCCGTCAATGTTTCATGCTATTCCTCATGTGCATATAGGTACTTGGCTTGCCAGGCACTCTCTAAGGAAAAGGGACTAAAGGAATTCACCAAACGATAGAGTGAAACCTCCAGCTTCTAGCAGCATGAGTAGGAATCCTGAACTAGGTTTTTATCTGAACAAGAACTGTCTAGGAAAAGGAGAGACACACAGCCATCCTGCCATTTAAATCATTGGAAGATCATGAACAAGAACACTTGCTACCTTTCTTTATGGCTAACTACGCCAGCAGTGCCCAAGTGATTTGGCACTCTTTAAAAAAAGGAAGAGGCACCAGCCAAAGGGACCTTGACAGGTTACAGAAGTGGGTGGACAAGTGGGCAAGTATCAGTGCTCAGCAAGGATCCCTAGAGACTGTTGAGAAGTCACAAGACCTTTCCCTGCTGCTGCTGCTGCTGCTGCTGTTGCTGCTCCTATTAAGCTACTCTAGGTCCTGCATCCTACTCCACAAGAGTGAGCTCTCAAGGGTTGCAAGATTTGCAGCATGACCCTCCATCTTCAGCTGAAGGGTCAGCACCCGACTCACAACATTCACATGTAAGAGCCTTGAATTCTGAAAATCCCCCGTCAAACTATTTGGCAAGGAAAAACTGATGTTCAGATGCAACAAAGGAGAAAGCAAAACCAGAGGGAAACTTCCGATTTCAGGAAACATCTGCACCGTTTCCCTGGTACTCAAGTCAGTGCCAAGTTGGTTTGCTTTGCACTTGTCACAGGAATGTGCAAGAGGTCCCAAGCAGGTGCCCAAAAGAGCTTGGAGAGCTTGAGTTGGCAGAAAAATCACATTCAGATCAGAGTATAGTTTTTTTTTTCTCATGTCTCTTTGCCTCCCTGTCTGAGAAAAATCAGGAGAGCACACAGGAGGCGGTAAATCCTGACTGGTGGTAATGCTCACCACCTTTGTAATTACAGACTTTCAATAATGTCCCACCCTGGGTCTCCTCCCTGCCTTTACCTGGCTTCTGCCAGCTGCTCTGAAACGCCCCGTAGGTCCCGCTCCGTGGCTCTCAGTCGGGCTTCCAGGGCAGCGTTCTCTTTCACCAGCGCCGCCTTCTCTCTGCACACCTGGGACAGTGTCTGCCCTGGGAGAGAGAACTCCTGCCCCAGCTTCTCCAGGCCCCTGTGGGCTGGCCGCTGCGGGCGGCAAACCTGCAAGAGGGGGCAGCATTTTTCAAGTGGAACAACAACAACAGCAACAACACAGGCTCGGTCCTAGCTTGCTGCCAGAAGCAGCATTCGGGGGGGGGGGGGGGGTCTGGCTAGGACAAGTCCCTCTCCCCACAAGTGCTGCCTAGGAGGAAGGTGAGCGTACCTTTGGTGCCACCAGAGGAAATGCTTCCTGCAGTAGATCCCTCTGAGGCGGCGTTTCCACCGGGGTCAGTTCTGCCACTTCAAACACCCTCTCTAGGGAGGAGTGGCGCTTTCTCTCAGATGCAGCCAACTCCTTCCATCTGCAACAAGGGGACAGACAAACAAGCCTTTAAGTGCAACACAGTCGCCTTGCAAAACCAGCACTACATACCATGCCCCACATAAGGCATCTCAGGCCCTTCCAACAGCCCTCTGCTTCCACCTCAAGAGATGGCTGCAATTCCCTCCCTAGACCCGCATCTCTCTTTGTCATTCCTTCAGGTGAAAGAGTCGCCACTGAGGAAGTCAAACAAGCTTCCACAAGCCACAGAACACTGCCAGAAAGCTCAGGTACTCTCAGCATAACAGCTTCCCTGCCTGCTAGGCCCAACACTCCTTTCTGATGCAGTGAGCACTGGACTTGCAAAAGCTTTTCTTTGGCTAAGACACGCTTGCTAAGTCTAAATGAGCAGTCCCACAATTGCTCCTGCTTTCACTAGCGAAACAAAGAATGAGCCTGCAAGTTACAGCTTGGGGAGGAGGTGGATACGATTTTCCAGTTCAATAAGCAAAGGATCCCAAGATGGTTTAGGCTGGCAGAGACCCCAGGAAGCCTCTAGCCCAGAGTTCACCTCCAAGCAATTGGGGTCAGCATCTGGCCAGGCTGCTCAAGTCTCTATCCACCTGGGCCTTCCAAATTTCAAGGGTGGAATCTGCACATGCTCTCTGAGGCACTTGTTCTGCTGCATGATTGTCTTTGCAGGTCAGTGCTTTGCTGTCCTTAAGCCCAGCCTGAACCTCCCTTGCTTTTACTCTGGTCTAGTTCAGAATGCTTTTTGTCAAGGTTCGAGAAGCGAGTCCCAGGAAGCAGCTTTGCTCTAGGTCGGTCTGCAGCCAGACCTGCCCTGGGCTGCCTTCTCCCGTCTGTGCTGAGCAAGTCAAATAGTGAAAAGCCAAATTTGTTCTTTGGTCCTGGGCCTCCTAAAGCCCAGCAAGGCCCACCCCTGCTCAGAGAAAGTGAGAAAGCTTAACACGCACCTCAGCTCCCGGGCGCCGCGCACTCTAGCCGTGCTCTCGTGCCGCTCCGCCTTTCCTGCCTGGACCGAGGAGTCCCGACAGGCGAGAACTTCTCCTAGCGGGACCTGCAAGGATTGGGCAGGGAAAAAGCACAAAGCAGCAATGAGGAGGAGGGAAGTTGGCTCCTGACAGCTGGCAGAAGAAGCAAGCAGAGACACAGCTCACCTGAAGGCAAAATCTATTGTGTGGGGCCGTTTAGGCGGTGTTTAGGTGGTGTTTATGTCCCAACTAACTCATGAGTTGCTCTGGAAATGTCTGAGGAGAAGCAGGGAACATTTCCCTGCCCAGCTCTGGTCAACTGGCTTCCCCTCAGGATTTCAGGCCTTGGAGAGCAGCCAATAGGAACTGCATTCCAGCCCTTTATAGACAGACCTTGTCTCTGCCATGCAGAGCTGCTCAGAATTCTTCTCAGCAAACTTGGGTCACATCAAAGTTTAGGGTGTAGCTGCAGTAGTGACTGCAGCTACTTAGATAGGCCATGGAGAGGGGTAGGTCCCTGCAGGCAACAGTGGCTCCTCCATACCCCACAGGCCTGTGAACTGCGCCTTAGTACCTCTCCCTCTGCTGCCAGCAGGGAGCCCGCACAGACTCTGCACAAAGGGGCTGACTTTCACACCAGTGGCACTAAAGGGCATTGTGCTACCGCTTATCTCACAGCACGGGAAGTTCAGAGTCCCTGAGAGTGCCAGGAAAATGACGCCTGCATATGAAAGTTCATATCCCATTTCCCACGCGTCAGTGGCTGAGCTGAAGAGCTAGGTCATGGCAGGACTCCAGCCCACATCAGCCATCTTCAGCCACTGAGGGCAAGTGCTGCCTGCTCAGAAACTTGCATGCAGCTCTGCACTGCACCACAGCTTTGCACTGAAGGAGCTATTTCAGCCTGCCTACAATCAGCCTGCAGCGTCCTGTCTGCAGAGCTTGACTTTCATTAGTGAAAACCTCTTCAGTGGAAAAGGAGGAAACGGATGGAATCCTTTTGGAAGTGTTCCTGCACACATTGACTTTGGGGACTTTCTTTCGGCCTGCCAGGCTGCTGCTCTACTGCAACAGGCCAAGGCCACAGCTTTCTCCGCAATCCTCAGACACCAGGAATGCCAAGGGTGCCCGTCCCACTCACCGAAGCGCGCACTTGACTCCTTCCTCCTCGGAGTCGACCTGCCGGGAAGAAGGGAAAATGAACCAGGGGCTGTTAGAAATCTCTCTGTGCTGAGGAGTCCCACAGAGCAAGTCCAGCCAAGCGGAGAGCGTTTTCCTTTCACAACATCCCTCTGGGAGCAACACTTCTTTAGCACAGCCAGCGAGACTGCAGGCCACTACCCTAGGCTGTGTCTACCTTTTGCTCAGCTTTGCCACTAAGGAACCAGAAACTTTGCCGAGAAGTTGCAAATTCTTCCTTAGCAGTCCCTGCCTGCATTCGAGCCTGTTGTCCAGCCTGCAGCTAAAGCAGCTGTTTTCTCCTCTCTTTCCTGGACTTGCTTTTTCTTTTTGTAAATTGCACGCAGCATGTCCCACGCGGTTGCTGTAAACAATTCCCCACCAAAGCTCCCACCAAACCCCTCTTAGCGCTTGCAGTTCTGTTGGGACACAGCACAGGCCCAGCTCCGGGCTTCAGGAGCACGCACCAGCTGCTCGGCACTTTTCCCTTCAGCGCAAAGCCAATCCCTCTTGTAGCACACACTGGAGTTGCACTTAGACAGGCACATCCTTAAAGGATGGAATGCAGAAAAAATGCTGCTTTTCCTCAGTTCTGGAGAGAACCAAACCGTTTTTAGAAGGACGCCTGCAAATCTTGCCCAGTCTGCATTTGGAAGTTCCACACCCTGCTAGGCCAGAGACAGCCCCTTTTTAGGTGAAGCTGTTGACAGGAGCTTCACCAAACAGATGGCATCTTTATGCCATTTTTGTTTCAATGTGCTGCCCCAAGGAAAAACTTGGATTTACCAGTCAAACGACGAAAAGCTTTCCGAGGAGCCACCAATGAAAAGGCGCTGCTGACTGCTCTACGGACTCGCTCCATGGTTTGAGCAGTGCTGCTCAAGTCCGTAGGCCAGGGGAACAAAAAACGGAAACAAACCCCCTCTTGCACAAGTCCCCAGACTGTGCAAGGAAAAAAAGGGGAGAAACAGGACACTTGCACAACTCCACAAACTGTGCAAGAAACTACAGACACAAAAGGACACCTGCTGTAATCTGAGAACAGCACAGCTGAGGTGATCCTCCTGCAATGAGCGCGCCAAGAGCTGCTCTGGACGCTGAGGCCTTGCAGGCACCAGGAGAACCTCCTGCTGACAGCGCTGTTACCTGGCAGCCCTCTGCTGACATCACAATAGCAGCCGTTCCGGGTTGCTCTGTGGATTCATGCATAGCAAACAAACCTTCTCTGCAGCTGACAGAAAAGAAAAGCCTGGAAAGATCTCCTCTGCCCCAAAGCAGCACAAAAGCCCCTTGCAGTCCATAAGCCACAGCTCAAAGGAAGCAAGAGTAACACAAAACGGGCACCAAGCCCATACACCCTGTACGCCAAGCTGAACACTGAGAGAGAACCAGGATGTGAGGAAACCAAAGGCAGCGGGCCCTTTTGGCCAGCAGTGCTTCTGACTAAAGCCAATTTTAAATTTGCTTTTAAATCCTCTGGATGAAATTGTGCTTTGCTTATTTTGCTAATATCCTGGAGAGTTCCCTAAACTGGAATGCCTGTCATTCCTGCCCATTTACTGCACGGCTAACATCAACCAGCATATTGTAGGGCTTGCTGAAGGAAGAATAACACCTAGGTGGGGAGAAAAACCAAGTAACCAACCTGCTGCACACACAGCACACTGCTGCTGCACAATCCCAGCACCTCCAAGAAGCCTTTGGGGTCTGTGACTCACTTCTGGCAACTTCCTTGGGCACACATCAGAGAGTCACAGAGATCTGACTCTAATGGACGCACAGAAAGAAGGACAAGGAAATCAAATCCCAGTGCGGGGCAACATAGAAGCTGCTGTGGGGAGGAAATCAGTGCAGCAAAATGGGCAAGTCCCACCTAAAAGGGAGGAGACCATGAGGCAGAGAGCAAAGAGCTCAGCCGGTGGGCACACCTTAGGAAGGCAGGCTCAGGGAAACAGAGCAACCACAAGCCTTCGAAAGCTCAGAAGCTTCCTTCCAGGCTGCATAGTGTCCTGATGAAAATTCCCTCTGTGTGTCCGACTGAAAGTCAGGACTGTTGCCGTGAGAGGAGGGAGGGAGAGGCGGCGGCCGCTTTCCCCTCGGCTCTGCGAGGCTCAGTTCGCGCGGGAACAGACGAAATGGCGACACGGGGCTTGGGTGCAAACACGTGTTCACTGTGGGAGCGTGTCCCGAGACCCCGGGGTACCGAGCGGGGCTCAGGTATAGCCCATGCCGGGGGCGGGGGGGAAGCTGAGCCGCGGCCAACGGGACGGGAGGCAGGGGACAGGGGCAGGGAAACCCCGGGGGCTGCAACGGGAAAGCCGCGGGGAGGGGCAGGGACGGCTCGCCTGGTGAGGGGAAAGGCGGGGGGGCGGGGGACCATGCTGTGAAAGTCCTTGTGGGTCTCCAGAAGCAGCCAGCTGGGTAGCAGCTGTATGAGGAAAGGAGCAGGGAGGGCAGCATGGCCTGGCTGGAAGATGCCCAGGCCTTATGCTCATTCGGAAATGCCAGCCAGTCCATGACTCAGATTTCTGATCCTCCCTCAGACCATCATGTGCACAGCAGTGGTTGCAGAGTTGGTGAAGTCCAGCAGCACCTGGGAAAAGAGAAGCTGCAGATAATCCCTGGAAACAAATACCTGCTCCAGCAGGAGCAGTGAGTGTCCAGTGGGAAGGCAAGTTCTGCCACGGGAACTAATGCCAACTTGTGGGAGTGAAGACTTGTGCAGTTTGGATCTGCGTGAGCCACTGTGGAGGCCTGTGGGCCTGCTGGGGGACTTCTTGGGGCTATGCCCTGGAAGGATGTCCCCTAGACTTTAACCTTTCGCTTATCATGTCCCATAGACTTTAACCTTTTCCATGAACTCAATTTTTTTTTCAATGTACGTTTGATACATTATTAATATATAATATATATATATAATACACACACACACACACACATATATATATATATATATATATATATATATATATATACAGTGATCATATAGTGATTATTGAAAATAATTTATGTTGCAATATTTGGTGGTAATTGACAGAAAATTTGACAATCATTTAAATTTAAATTTTAGTTGCACAATTTTTAACAGACTTCCTTTCCCAGTTTTCGTATTCATTCACCCACTTCCCTGAACCCACTCTCCCTGAGAAAGACAGGACTGGAGATGGAACCTGCTCAAGAGCACAGGCCAGCCACCAGCCATCTGCCATCTGCCCTCCTTTTCCGTGCCCATGCCAGGATGGCACTGGCCATGCATCCCCAGATTCTACCTTAACCCACTTTGTGACAGCCCTCAACCCTGCTCCTGCTTTCCTGTTGTATTAGCAGTCCCCGATTTTTGTTGTAATTCATGTTTCAGAGATTCCCGATACAGGCGACCCTCAGAAGCCAGTCACCCCAGTTCTTTTAATTATTTAGGAAGGAGAGTCGGCACCCTCCGGACAGCCGGAGGAGCGACTCTGGTGCCCCACAGGAGACCCGTGCCCGGCCACACCATAAGGTCCTCACAGGCTGGTCCCCCCTAAAGCCTTTTCTTTTGGCTTTTGTGTTTAGGGAAGGGCATCAGGGGAAGGTACCATAGCCAGTCCTTCTGATTTTCTCTTCTCTTTTGATTTATGGGTAAGTGAGGGGGAATGAAGTGGCGGAGAGCTGCCCGGTACTTGGGCCCTTAGAAGTGAGGGGAAATGAAAACTGTATTTAATTCTTTTTTAGTTATTCTCTGCAGTATGAACTCACTGGTTTATCTTAATTCTCAAGTTTAGTTAAAGTCTATAAAATATTGTGTTATTTTTAGTTAAGACAAGGTTATTATTTATACTATGATTGTTTTACCTTTCATTTGAAATAAAACCAGAAAGGGGGAGTTGTGGGAGCTTGTCCTGGAGGGGATGGGCAGTAAAGTGGTCACACATCAGACAATCAACAATCAACAGTAAGCCTCAGTGCAGCCTCTCAGGCAGATGTTACCTGGAGGGCCGCCTTCCCAAGAGCCATCTCTTTGGTCAGTGGGGCTATCTCCTGCGAATCACCAGATGCTCGAGGTGCAGATGTAGTAATGAAGGCCAACCAGTGAGACGAGAGAAGCTTGCTGTTTGAAATTCCGACTCTGTTTATTGAGGGGCAGGAGAAGAGGCTGAAGGGCTCATAGGCAGCAAAAAAACCCTGAGTGAGGGACGGTCTAGGGTATACAACTAGGACAGGGTAGGAGTGGTAACTGTAGAGAGGAACCAGCCAGGGAAGGGACAAGGGGAGGAGCAAGGATGGGATGATCAGGAAACAACAAATGGAGGGACAGGGGGTGGATAACAACTTACAGGGGCCAATGAACAAGCATAGACCAATGAACTTTCTAGAACAGGCGACTGAAGAGCAATTTGATGCACAGAAAAGGGGGTGTAGTTTCTTTTACAGTGTTTTCCTCCCACAGCATCTCAAGCTCATATCTTCCCTTCCCATATCCTACACCTCAGGAGAAGAGAAGCCACAATGGATGACACCCAGACAATTTATGGTGAGATTATCCAAAGAGTAAAGGACTCTGGAACTGATTGGAAGTGGCCATGCATATCAACAGCTGGCGATTGGCCAGAGGGCTTCTGGAACTTTCCATGAAAAAAAAAAAAATATATATATATATATATATATATATATATATATAGTGTCAGCGAACTGTTACTTGGAAATGGGGTGAACAGAGGGAGTGCAAGAGACAGAGAGAGAGAGGGGAACTGATCCACTTCCTTTTAAACTTTTCCTGGTGCACACCTCTTATGTAGAACAGATTTTGCCACTGTTTCAGGCTTGTGCAGTCAGCCCTTCGGTGCTTTCCAGGAAGGGAGTCTGGAGTGGGAGTTCACAGAGCAGCACTAAGCACAAGTCTCAAAACAGAAAGAGATGTTGGCTCAGCTCAGTGCTTTCCCATCTCCACAACACCCTCTCTTCCAGTCACAGCTTTTTTGTTACAACAGTCAGAACGAGATAAAACATTCTTATGCCTGGTACTCCACAACAGGTGACTGTGTAAGTTATTATCTTGTTATGCACAACATTAATGGTTTATTATTCTAGTAAAAAAAAAAAAAAAAAAATTGAAAGCATGGAGCTTTATAATATCTTTTGAGATTTTGAAAGAGAAATGTAGTTTTTATGTTTTTTGAAGAATTGCTGGCCTGGAGGTTGAAACATGCAGTAAACAGCATGAGTCACCAATATGAGGAAAGCTACTTGGTTTACCCGAAATCCCAGAATCATAGAATGCTTTGGGATTTCAGGGATACTAAAGACCAGCTAGTTGCAACCCCTGTGCCGTGGACAGGGCCACCTTGTCCAAGGTTGTCCAAGCACTGTCCAACCTGGCCTTGAACACTCCTAGGGAAGGGACAGATGCAGCTTCTTTAGGCAGGCTATGCAAGTGCTTCAGCACCCTCACAATCAAGAATTTCTTCCTAACATCTAATCTAACCCTGTCTTCTCTCAGTTTGAAGCCATTTCCCCTTCTATCACTATAGATCTTTGTAGTGTCCCTGTCCAGCCCTCTTGTAGCCCCTTTAGGTACCGGAAAGGGCTGTAAGGTCTCCCAGAGCCTTATCTTCTCCAAACTGAACAAGCCCAGTTCTCTTGCCTGTCCCTCATAGCATAGGCATTCCATCCATCTGATCATCTTGGTGGCCTCCTCGGCACTTACTCTAATAGGTCCGTGTCCTTCCTATGCTGGGAGGACACAGAGCTGGATGTAATGTTCCGGGTGGTGTCTCACAGAGCAGAGTGAAGACACACCTGCTGCCCACGTTGCTGGTGATGCAGCTCAGGACACAGTTGGCTTTCTGAGCTGTAACCCCAGCTTTGTTGAAGCTGTTGAGGTTCCTGTGGGCCAGCTTGTTGAGCTTGTCCAGGTCCCTCTTGATGGCATTACACTCCTCATATATGCCTCCTGCTCAGCATGGTGTCAAAGCCAGGGACCTTGTAAGACTAGAAAACTGGACAGGACAAACACAGATCAGGCCAATGTGGTCAATCAAACGTTCTCCGTTTATTAGTTAGAAGATGGCAGTTTATATACACTTCAATATAGTTTACGGTTTACAAAGGCACTCTTATTGGCAAGCTAACATTGTTTGTCTTTGTCTTAAGGTGGACTAAACTCCACACTATAAACCTATACTAATTCACACCCAGAAAGGTGTGCGTCACATCCACACCTTAATATAATTTCTAACTGTGCCACAAGCTCTTTTTCTTACTGCGTTATACGCTTTCAAGTTCTCACAAGGCCCATATCTGAGGCCTAGGCTGGAGTAGCTCAAATCTCATTCCAGACATAAATCATGCCCTCTCTCTCTCAGAAATTCTGCAACATGGTGTCACCCCCAATTTTGCTGAGGGTGCACTAGATCCCTCTGTCTTATGTCCTTGGCAAAGATGGCACTTGTTCCAGTATGGGCCCCCAAGAAACACCACTTTTCTCTGAGGCCCATAGGGACACTAAGCCATTGACTACTACCATCTAGATATGCCAGTCCAACCAATTCCACTTCCATTGAATAGTTCCATCAAACCCACTTCTCTCCCATTTAGAGCAAAGGATGTTGTGGGGAATATTGCCCCAGATCTGTAGCTTTTCCCTTATCCATGAGTGTGTTCACTCCATCACAGAAGACCACTACCACTTCACCTGGATGAGTGTCTGCTGGTTGGCCCCTTCGTCCTCCTGAGAGAATTTTTTTGCCACCCAGGTTCTTGTGGGCTGAGTCATTCTCAGAAGGCATCTCATGAGACGTTTGTGAGGTATACAGCACACACTAGGTCTGGGAGCCAGCACAGGAACATGCAGCAGGACAGCAACTGCCTGTTCAGTCACTGAGCTTGCTGCTTGCTGCGAGGAAGTGGCAAATCTGCAACTTCCCCACTGTGCTCCATCAGCCAACCTTTTCTCTGGTCAGAATGAGCTGTCCTAGACACTGTATGAATATGATAAACAAAAAGGCAATGAGCTAAATGTTATTACTTCTCCTTCCTCCTTCAACTGTCTGTATTAACTTCTTTCTGCTCTCCAACAAACTGATCACCCAAAATACAAACTTAATGTGTCCAAAAACAGTTTACAAAGTTTTAAAGAACAACACTTCTATTTTTTGCTGGGTTTTGGGGTTTTCTTGGTTGATTGGTTGGTTTTGGTTTTCTTGTTTAGTTTTTTGAAACATATCTGCAAAATGTATAATTAACATCCTTAGGAAGAGTGCTTCTGGTACTACCTCCTCTTCCACTCCCCAGTTTGATGCACATTTCCTTTTCCTCCTGCCCTCTTTTTATAGTGGTCTACACTAACATAGATCAGAGTGCATCTACGTTAATGCAGATTATAGCACATTCTACATTAATGCATAGGTCTTTTCCCTCCCACTGATTGAATGAACTCTAACTGGTTGTACCTTCAGGCTGTACCAGTCCTCTGACTGCATATCATCAAACTGTACATTTTGCATTAATGTCTTAGGCAGAAATTGTGCTAGGCACTAAGAGTTTTCCTCTTCTCATGTGAGAATGCCTGGTCAGTCTTTCACTTCTGATACCTCTGGTAGCACATCCCAGTGTTTGTTCAAAAGCTTTTCAATCACCACAGCTGCAGCAGGATTTCCTGTATGAGGAGGTACTGTGGAAATGGCCCTGGAGTCCTGGGGGCTCTTGGCTGATCGTGGAGCACGATGTGCAGAGAAAGGCAAACTCCAAAAAATAATGACCTGAAAGAATAGATATTCAACTGGAGAGTCAGATCCACAACCTGGCTCCATTCACAGAGGTCTTTGCCAAACCATTCTAAACTCATTTCCACATTAGAAGGATGGGTCTTTGGGTATATCTCTTCCACTTCCTTTGTTCTCCACTTTCACTGGAAGCAGAGAATTAGAACAACAAGAAAAAATACAAAATCTACCTTTTCTGATAAAAGAAACCCAACAACAAAAGAAGTCTTTTGCTCTGCTTCAATGTTCTCCCTTTCTAGGCTGCAATTTTTTTTTTTTTTAAGCTCACAATTCAACTGGACCAGGTGGACAGTATAAATTAGAGCTCAACTGGTGTTTTTCAGTAAATGCATGCTTGGGATGCTGAAAATCTGAGAATTAGTGTAAAGGGAGATGATTACTACAAAAGCTATTCTCAAACTTTAGAGAGAGTTGGGTAGTTGAGTAGGTGGGTAGGTAGGTAGCTAGATATCTGGACAGATGAATTGACAGACATAAAAAGCTGCCTTTATGTAACATACAAATTTAATACAATTTTATATTAACCCTAGGATGCTTGGCCATTAGAAATGTAAAGAAAATAAATACATATGTTAGTTGTATATGTAATTTACAGGATACAATGGCTAGACCTAAAAGGAAATAGCATAAAAATTGGACAATACCATCTCAGTTGCCCTTCATCATGAAGGAAAATTAGCAGTATTTAATCAAATAAACCATATTTCAGGAAAGCCCCCACACCTTTGATAAGGAGGACCAGGAGAGAGAATTAATGCGCTATGCAGCAAAGAGTGCTTACTGAAGTAATGATAAATTGACTCCCTGTTGGAGACTCTGAAATGGATTTTCATCTTGCCAGCCTTGTGGAACAAGATTCATCACTTGAAAGAACAGCAATGGTAGCAGCAAAGTCAATAGCATGTGACAGATGTGTATTGAAGCAATGATTTAAGAAGTTCGGTGTATAAAATGAATTATTAGGCTCAAAATGGGTTCAAAAGTCCTTGCATTTCATGGCTCTGTAGGAATGTAAGACAATGGGAAAAAAAAATTCCTTGTTTCAAGTAAGTAAGAGGGATTTTTTTCCTTGGAGTTTTGTGCATGCAACCCCATGTGCACTGGAATATTGTCTAAGCTGAAAATAACTGCAAATGATTCTGTGAAGGCAGAACTTCCTTAGAGATCTTGCCACTTTCATGGTCTTTTGAATTGCAATAACCAAAACAGAAGTATAAAAATTCTTCATCTGACCTTTGATGAGTGTAAACAATCAGAGTCTCTGATAAAATAAGGCAGAGTCACTGGTCATGCTAACGAGGTATCAGCAGTTTGGCTTTGAGCCTTGTAGTATCTGTTTCTCCACACAATAGGACTTGCTGCTGTTGGCAATCAACATGTTGGAAGTGGTTAACACAAGTAGATTGAGATACTACTCACCACTTGCCCTACCAGACTAGCAGGAAATACATAATTTATCCTCCAGGCTTTCATATCCTCAGGGTATATATCCGTATTTTGTTAGAAATTGCTGGAAGATCAAATTTAAACCACATTTTGTTATTTATTTAGTAGTGTAAAGAAGGAAAAGAAAGTCACAAAATATTGGGGAGAAATACCTGTAAGCCATAAAAAAGAATCTGACACAGATCTGTCTAGCATTGCTAGATTAGCTTTCCTTATTCACTAGAAGAAAACTGTAATCCAACATCATGCTCTGTAGAATGTCAGTAGAATGTTCCCTGAGAAAACTGATTACAACTTGTTCATCTGTAAATAAGAAGTTAAAAAGGAACATTTTTCTCTTTTGCCAGTTTTACTTGCTGGTAGTATCCTTCTCTCTTACATATACAAGTGGTACAGAGTATTAAAGAATAAAAAATTCAAATTTAATATGTCTTGTGTCTTTTCCAGGGCTATTCTAGGCATGCCTATTGAAATATTTATTTGCTTTTTGTTAATTAGTAAATGACTCTTAATTTTCTGTGTCACATGCAATATCACATTAACACAAGCTCTCTCAGCGTGCCCTTTTTCTTACATGTGAATATAAACAACAGATACCAACTCAGTGTTGCCAGGTGTGGGTATTTATCATGGTACAAACACAAGAAGGACAGTTAAATCCAATGCCCATCTGCTAGGACACTTAGATACAAAGAGAGCTACCAAGCTGCAGCCTACTACAGAAAAGGTAATGGAGTGAGCATTCAAATGTTCACATTGAATGTTCACATTTGACATGTTTGGCATGTCAAACACATGCTAAAACAATGTGTAGAACTGTGATTGTATTCAGTAGACAGACAAGGGCTTGTGCAGGCATACTTTATAGCATGGCACAAAGGCAAGAGCTGCTCATCACCCTGAATGAATCCCTTGATATTCCTCACTCCAGGATATGGCAGTATTGAATTATTTGCATTGGAAAATACCCTTAAGATCAAATCCAACTGTAAACCAAAAACCTTGTTATAAGTGCAAATCCAATTATTTAAAGTTTCCTGCAGGGTGAGGAAAGGTATTGCTTTCCCAGGTGCTGCAGAAATGCATACACCAAGAATGATTCCTGACAGCAAAACAATGAAGGAAATATCTAGCAACGAGTGCGATCCAGCAGGGGTCTAACCTGGGATGTTTCCTGTTTAACTTGTGAGCAATGGGCAAAGCAAAGAAGAACCACCGTGACACTGGCAGATGATGGTAAACTAGGGAAGAGGAGGAGGAGAAGAAGGAGGCTGTCATTATGTACAACAGCAGGGCTGCATCCACAGGTAGCAGAACTGGGGGGAGAATGAGCTAAGAGGAATCCTATCGCATTCAGCAAGGACAAAAGGGATTATCACTTCTGCTGCACATGTCACACCACAAATGGATCCTGCATCCAGGTCCTGATCCACAAGTCAAGATGCAAATTGGCAAAATTCAGGGAAGGCCTCCATAAGAGTGAGGCTGAGGCATTGCCTCTGATAGGTGAGGCCATGGATCCAGGACTGGTTCACTCTGGAGCAGAGGTGGCTGTAAGGTTTCTGAAAGCACCTTGAGGCTATGGGATGGGATCATGGGCTGAGGCCATGCTCTTCACAGACGTGTCTCTCAGGAGAAAAGAGAAGGTGGCATCAGCTGAAGCTACAGAGGCTTGGGCTGGAAATAAGGAAAAGCTTATTACAACATGGTGGAGTGAGAGTCCAAAGAGGTATTGCATCCTTTAACTGGTAAAGGGCCAGACAGCCTGGTCTGACCCAATGAACGGCCACACTTTGAGCAGGAGGCTGAAGGGGAGATCTTGTGAGGTGACTTGCAGCCTGAATGGTTCAGTTCTAAATTTTCCATGGCTGGTGAGCTCATCGACATCCCAGAGGTTCATTGTAGGGTCACCCCACCTGTCTGAGGGACAGAGGGGTGGGGCCGGCGCGGCTCTCGCGCCACGGCCGCTGGGGCTTGGCGCTCCCCCTCGTGTGTCGCCACTGTCACCGACTGTGCACGATGGAGGAGCTTCCCCCACTGCCATCAGCCCCGCCCCGGCTGACCTCGAGGTTTCAGGCCCTTGAGTGATTTACTAAAATATGAATATTGATCTAATATCGATATCCGACTGAGACGGACAAAAACTCTCTAACAGTTTAAAGCTAAAAAGTGTATGTTTATTAGAATGGCTGGGCAGTATGTGGGATAATTCCCTAATGCGCACTGCAAAAATCACAGGTATTACAAAGCCTTTTTATTTACAGAAGTCTTGAATACACAAAATATGAATGCATATTCATATTCCTGTCACTTCCTCTGCTCCGCTTCGTATGCTAACTGGCAAAAAGGCTATTAAGCATGCGTAGTTTTGTTCCCTGAAATGAGTCAGGGGTCCATTCTGGGGAGGGGTCTCCAAAAGAAGAAGTAAAATAAGTCTTCCTTGTTCTGACCTTTCTACCCTTCCCATGCATATATGACAAATGAACCCTTGGTTTTCTTGTGTTTAATGGATTCCTAGAGTATGGGAAGTCTGCATCTGTTTGTGTGTCCCTGAAATCTGTTTATCACATTCTGTTTCTCATGATAAGCACAGCTACCCAAACATAAAGTTGACAAGCAATGAGTTAATGGATCTGGCTACTGTTAACTATGAACAAAGTCTATTTATCTACTTCCACTAACTCAGCAACATCTAATTTAACTATTATCTTAACTTTCCTAAGATTCTTCATTCTTCAAAATTAGTGTTTCACAAGGAGGTTGTTCCTTTGTCCCACCCTGAACTGGCTGCCTCTTTGGAGGCGACTCTATTCAATGGCGATGCTGGGGTGTGCACTGAGAGCTTTTCAGTGCCGTCATATGCCTGAGAGGTAAAAGCATCTTTAGTTAAGTGCTTGTTTATTAAAAGCAAAATTTTAAAAAGAGAAGTGAATCTAAACTATCCCTCATTCTGGAGCATGAGACCATTGCTTGGGTTGGCCAGATTCAGGTGCTCATTTTCAAAGGAAAAATGCACACTGTAGATTCATGCACGTAGATGAAGTGGAAACTTTTTAGGTTATGTTTTTAATCATAAGGCGTATTTTGAGAATTCCCACAGAAGGCAAACATTTTTGTTGAAAACCCAGGGAAATGGTTAGATGGAGTTACTAATTTTATGTCTTCTATGGAAAATACAATTTTTAAACATTTGGTTGGTACAAAGCATGTCCATATTTTATGGCACCTGACAAGTTGTGACTGTCCTTTGCTCAACCTCTGGTCCTTCTTGTATAGAAAACTGTAAGTCTCATGTGCAGAGAGGGACATGCGAGAGGTCATTCTATTAGAGCACCAAATGCACTCTCTCCTTTTGCTTTGAACACAAAGGAAAAGAAAAAGGTTGGCTGCATCTCTTGCTGCTGCATGAGACCTGCCTATTATGTAGGCACTTGAAATGCCATGTTCGTGTATGTGTTGAAGCTACTCTTTTTTTTATTTTGTCCTCTCAGTATCCTGATGCTTTCAATTAAGTTTCTACATGGGAAATCCTCAGCTGGTGCAAACTTTCCACTAGTGTGCTGTCTGTGTTGCAATGATTAGTCATCTTCCTCTTGGCTGTCTTTCAGAAAGATGTATATTCTAGTGTATCCCTTACAAAGCTCCAGCCTGGACAAGGCTGTTCTGTTCAGTGCTGGGTAGAGAGGAGCATGTCCTTGTGCCAGCACACACAGAGGTGGCAGGACTTCCTGCTCAGTGTCCACTAAGTGAATTACCTTGCCTGCACTTCGAACTTTACCAGTTTTGACAGCTTTTCAGCAGCGTTTCGAGAAGTGCATATTTTCCATTGTTGAAGGCTTTGGCAATTACAGCCCAGATTTCATCCTTAGGAATAGAGGGATTAAGCGTGTCAAGGTGTCTTGGTTTTGAGTCCTCATAAGTTGTGTGTATGATGAGAAGGTTATTGTTGATCCTGGATGTGAAGTGGTTAAAGATTTGCAGCTTGTTCTGTGTTGAAGAGTAGTTCAGGGACTACTTGGCCTTTGGTTTGACAGCTTCATTATTTTGATTAAAAATGTCCTTTCTTTAACTCTTGGCTCTTTCCTGACTTCTCTGGCTGTTTAGCTCCTGTATTGACGCAGCCTTTTTGCATATTTTTATACGGCTCCATCAAAAAATGCCTATTTCTATTAATATACACAGGCACTGTCCTTGAAATATTTGAGTAAGAGCAGACTAAAGGTGCGGAGTATGATCTTTTGGAACTATCCATTTCCTTTTACTCAGTGTGATGCCCTTTTGTCTTCTGTACATTCACACGTACCAGTTTTCAAAAGCCTTCTCTTCCTTAATAGAAGGAAATCTTTCAGGCTCTAAACAATCATTCATCTTCAAGATACTGATGGCTAGCCATTTGCAGAAGAGACTTACATTCTTTAACAAGTGATAATGAGAATATCTTTCTATCTAAAGATAAATTCCAGGTACTTAACTTCAGGCCTTTACTTGCTTAGTGGAACAGAAACCTAACTAGGTTGTCTAGCTTTATAAAGTTTTTTTAATCCTATAAACTTTTGCCACATAATAATGCAAACATACCCGTGCAGTAAATGGTTGCCTACAAAATACATATGGAGCGAGAGAGAAGAGCTCCAAAAAGCAAGCCACATGTTATCATTTAATAATTATTAAATTATTAATTTGTAATTAGACCTAGTAATTGTACAAGGTGGGTGAGATTCACAGCCAGAAATTTATGGCTTATGAATGTAGTTTTGCACCACACAGACCTGTGCAGTGGTTTGAGCAAGATCTCTCAGTAATAACATACATGTAAGTCTAGTGGTAACTAGGAAGGCACCTTGATTTCTCCCTCTGGGTTTCTCCTTGTTTCTTACAGCTAGTGTCACAAGCAAGGGCAAAGCTCAGACTGCGAGGACATGTATTCTTACTTGCTGTATTCTGGGTTTTTTTTTGATTCTGTATTTTGATTAATAGGTATTTTGTAAGAGTTTGAGTTTCCATTTGTCAAATGTCTGAATTTAAAAGGCTGGCCATGTTAACCATGTTAACAGTGTTAATCTTGTGTTACATGTCCTTCCAGGGTGGGGAAGAACAGTTATTACTGTGTCCCAAAAATGATTACAAGAAAATAGCAAGTGATCATTGGGTTTGCTTCTTTTTTCTTTTTACTTTTATTCATTCAAGAAGAATATTTTGGGTCAGTGTGTGTCTTCAGGAAGTGAGCCTGTGAACATTGTGGTGGAAGAGAGAGCTTCACTTGACAAAGCATGAGATGTAGGAACAGTTCCCTTAAACAAAAGGACCCTGGTAAGAAGAGAGTCTACATGTTTTTGGAGATGACTGAGACAGCTACTCTGAGTCTGACTTCTACAGAAAGGGGAGATGAGAGTAGTTCATCCAAGAGCTGACGGAAGAGTCGAAGAAGCGGTTACTCACTTCACAGGGTAGTTTCTCTGTCCCAGGTAACAATGTTAGTTAATAACTCATCTCACAATGCCCATCAGTTTCTACCATTTAAGTGAGGAGTGAGGTCTCTTTTCAGTACAGAGAATAAACAAGCTGGAGTTCTTTTCATGAAATGTGAATGTCTCTGTTCAAAGTTCTTGTGGGTGCCTTTTACAGTGCTAGTGTTGCAGCTTTTTTCAGGATACTTCAAAACCTTAAAGTTTTGAAAACTTGGAAGCATTCCTATTCTTTAAACAGCAGGCTTCAAATTTCCAAGGGATAACCTGCCTTTTGGACCATGTTTTATAGTCTCTGGTAAAAGTAGAATTGCTAGATGTGCTGCCAGGGGAGACAAACTAGTTCCAGTGTTGACTCAGTGTTCCCTTTGCTTCCTAGATGTCCATCTGCTGTACCTTTCCAGAAAGGCTGCTCTGCATAAGAGGAAGCTACCAAGGGAAAGCCTGTGAAAATAGACCTGGGATCCCTCTCTGTATAGTTACACTTATAGATGTATTATGTTGTTGTACTTACACAGTTAGAGGTATATGGCTATTTAGATAGATATACTGATATTTGCATGCTTAGACATAGGCCGTACAGTTATAGCAATCTGCAATAAATTAAATTTTTTAACTGAAATTGATATTTTTCTATTTATATGTAGTCAGCAAACTCTCTGCCCATGTCTCTCTCCTGGGCAGGATGTACATCCTGTCTTATCCCTGAGAGTTCAGCTGAGTCTTCCAGGGTGAGGAGGAACAGCAAAATCACTGCTGTCACTCTCTATTGTCCTTGCAGACCCTGAGGGCTGTGGACACCATGCTGGAACCAATGGTGCTCAGACCGCCTGCCTCCAGAGTCAATGAGGAGCTGCATTAGATCTCTGAGCTCCAGCCTGTGAAAAGAGTGGACGTCACAGGGCTGTTCCTCACCCTAGGTAGGAGGGATTGCCCACACCTGGGTAAGTGGTTCCCAGCCCAGTGCCATGCAGGCAGTGTGCCGTGGGGAGGGTGCTCAGTTCCCCTAGAGAAGCACCAGGGGCTGGCACCAAGCTCCTTTGGAGTACAGTGGCTGCAGGGGTTGGCATCTGCCTTGCAAGAGGGTTGGCCTGGAGCCTTTGCCCCAGCTCTGAGAGGGACTCTTGGAGCAAGAGCCTACCAAGACTTCGCTCAAGGTCAGAGGAAGGCTTGAGGGACCATGCAAGCCTTCCCAGAAGTGGAGTCACACCTGCGCATGAGCCTGTGGAGAAGCCCGGCTCCCTCCCCCTCTGCCCACAGCAGCACAGACACTCCCAACCTTTCCCAAGAGCTGCAACACAACCACAGCCACAGCAGCATGCCCAGCACTGAAACCACTGCTCTGCTCCATTTTGCTCTACTCTGGTCCTCTAGTCACTGCTGCCAGCCTGTCTCTCCACAAGAGGTTGTGGCCTGGAGGCACCAAAGGTAGAAGTCCTTTGCCCGCTTACAATCCATGCCACAAACCCCTACTATGGCTCTTCCTACATTTAAGAAACACCTGTCCATTCAGAAGCAAATTTAGAGCTTATTCAGAGGGTGAGAACAATGGGAAGCTTCCAACACAGTGAAGGTCTTACATATTGTAATAAATGGGCAGGAGATGATTCTCCTTTAAAATGCCTTTATTTAGTGAGATCAGCTCAGGTGGGAGCCTGACAGGCTGTGCACATGC
Organism: Taeniopygia guttata; assembly: GCF_048771995.1. Lineage (NCBI taxonomy): Eukaryota > Metazoa > Chordata > Aves > Passeriformes > Estrildidae > Taeniopygia > Taeniopygia guttata. Next base: position 10,612,459 of record NC_133063.1, on the reverse strand, counting down.
CAGCTGCTGCTTCCTGGAGGGACGCTGAGGAGGAGTAATTCAGCTTTGTCCGCTTCAGCTGCAGGCAGAGCTGGGGAATCCATCCTCACAGGAGCGGCAGGATTCTTCCCCTTCTTCTCACGGTCTGTGCTATGGTCTAGGGTCCTCATACTGTTTGAGGTGTCTAGTGGTTAGAGTGACAGATTAAAAGCATCTCTCTAGGTACTAGGGTTAGATGCTCACTCTTCTGCAAGTGTCCTGGTGTATAATTTTGTGAAGGCTCATAGTTCTAGGTGATTCTAGCATAGTTTCTGAAGAGTTCCTGTATTTGCATACTGTCTCTGATGTCAACTCCCCCTGACAGGCCCAGATGCCATTTTCTAGGAAGCAGCAGCCGGCAGCACAGTGAAACAGAATCTAACAGAGAAGGATTTCTAACAAGGAATGAATGCAGGGAAGTGATTAACAGTAATAACAACATTCTAACAGAGGATAATTCTATAACCACGTTAGCATAACTTTTAGGCTCTTCTTTTTATAACATGTATTGCCTTATTTATTTTGACTACCAGTCTAAAGAAACTACGAACTAGGAGCTATAAACCAGACACTAGAAACTACAAAAAACACCAATGGCCTCTTGCAGGGCTAGTATCTCCTGTCGGCCATAAACTGCTGCGTTGCCATGATCAGAGGCGTCAGGCTGGAGGTCGGCTTGGCTGAGGTTACAAAAGGATGCTGCCCAAAGAGAAAAAGAAGACATTAATTTCTACTGACCTCACAGGCTGAAACTGGCTTTCTCTGGCAAGCAGAAAGATACACAAAGGAGAGCATTCTGTGCACCTTGGTCTCCACATCCAGGACCATGCTACATGAGCCAAACATGGCTCCCAATCCCACAAATCCATTCAAATCCATTAACCCAGATGGCTTCAGCTGAATGAGATTTGGTCTAGGTGACCTGGAAAGGCTCCTTCCAACCCATTCCAGGCCAGGATTCTCCTCTGTTTTCCTTTGAAAAGCCCCCAGACTGGAGATTCTCAGGAGCAGGGCCCATCTGCCGCCTTGGACTTGAGCAGACGAGGAGCCCCTGGCAGCGGGCGGCCGGCGCACCCGGCAGCCGCTTTGCCTTTTACCTGCAGAAGTTCCTGGGCAGACCAGCGCCTGTCCTCGTCCGTCTCTGTTGCTATCACGCTAGCGTGGTATCGTGGAGGAAGGGATTTAGAAAGGCCTTGGGAATTGGAAGCTGAGGAAAAGATACATTTAGGTATGCCCCATTGTTTCGGGAAAGTTTCGCTTCAGCACCTTTCTGTAAGCCCCCTTCTCCCCACCCCTGAGCAGTTCCCATTGGACCTGACCCCTGGGGTGGTTCTGATGAGCCCATGCTGAACACTGTCTTTATTGTTTAGACCTTATCTCTTAATTTTGCTGTATAAAACTGTATCTGGGCAGTAGCCCAGGGTCTTTTGTCCCTGCAACTGTTCAGGCAATACAATCTTTCTGGACTGCATACAACTGACCTCTCTTCGTCTCTTTATCTCGACTCCTTGCGGCGACCGAGGTGCCGCAGCCGCTCGGACCGTGCAAACCCAGCCGCTGTCTGGTGAGCCCAGTGCAGCGGGACCGCGGCAAACCCCGGTTCCCTGAGGGGACAGCTAGCCGGAGGGGCCCCGGGGGGCCGGGGAGAGACGGGGGACAGCTGCAAGTGACCCCCGAAAGCCGCAAGTGGCGCACCACCGTGGGGCATTGCACCGGTCTGAGCGAACACGCCACGGCCGCCGCGGGCAGTGCACCGGTTGGGAGCTTTTCCGGACACTGCGATCGGTGTCGCCGCGAGCGACAGAGCGGCGAGCGGTGCGAAAAAACCGCCACGCAGGCTGTCAGCTCCGCGGGGAGAAGCTCTCGGACCGCGCTGGTGGTGGGGCACTCGCCCTTCCACACAAGCCCGGCAGGACTGCCGCCGCGGGGACAGAGGCGCCGATTTCTGTCCGGCGCTGTGTCCGTGGATGCGGACGGGACCTTCCTAACACCCGGAAGACTGTTTGCGGAGTCGGGAACCGTTGCTGCAGTGTGTTTTCTGAAGAACGGCGGTGGGTAAGTCTCGGTACTGGCGGGAAGGGTCCAGCCAGGAGACTGGAGTCAGGCTCCCGTGTGCCCAAGGGGGGACACGTCAGCGCGCAGGCGTGTCGGGAGCTCCGCCGGGTCTTTAGAACTTTGGGGTTTTTACTGTAGCAGCTGGGTGAGACTTTGCTGTGCAGCCAGCGATGGGTGTTACGCTGACTACACAGCAGAAAGAGATTTATAAACAAGTTCAAGAACCCCTGCAGAGAGCAGGTGCAAAACTTCCTGAGAGTCTGGTGAAAGAGTTTGTTAAATGGGTATCTGTAAGTTTTTCGGAGGTAACAGAGCAAGATGTGAATGAAAGACGGTTTTGGAAGCGTGTGGGTGCAGTGTTGAGTGAAAGGACAAAGGCAGGAGATCCCTCAGTGAAAGAAGGTTTTATGAGATTCTTTTTGTTCGTTTATGACTTTGTGAAAGAGAGTGCAGACACTCGGGACGCCCGGGGAAGAGAAAAGGGTCACATCGCGTCCCCTGCAACCCCCCGCGTCCCCGGCTTTGAAAAAACTAACCGCGCAGATGTAGATTCAGTTCCTGACCCTTCTCCATCTCCTGATTCCGCTCCCGCAGCTCAAAATCCTTGCTTTGCACCCCCCAACCCCCTCGTGCAGCCACCACAAGATGGAGGCGGCATCGGGACATTCCCTTCTCCTTCCCAGAATTCCTTGCTCCCCGTGCCATCCCAGAACACACCCCCAGCCCTCGTGTCCCTCCCTTTGCCCATCCCCAATCCCAATCCCTCCTCCCTTGCGGCGATTCAGCCCACGGTCCAGCCCTCAGCTCCTCCCCTCGCAACTCCGTCACCACCCCCTACCCCCGCCTCTGCCCTGCTCCACACGGTCCCTCCAGCTGCGGCCACTCCCACACAAGCCGCCCCCCCTCTCGCTCCTGGTTCCCTCGGCAACGGCAGAGCCGAGGCTGCCAGCTCCGGGACTGTCGGCTCCGGGAAACAGAAACTGGTCACAGGCACCGATCCTCCGTTCATGGCCCCAGTTGTTTATAATGCGAGAGGACAAAATCCCAGATGGGAACCCCTTTCATACGACAGTATCAGGGAACTCTGCAAAACAAAACGTGAATTTGGAGAAAGGAGTGAATTTTTTAAGAGCATTTTAAAAGCTACTCTAAGTTCCAAAACTTTTGTCCCTGCTGATTTGAAACGTCTTTTCAGCTGTTTGCTCCCTCAATCTGAATTTAGATTGTGGGAAAGAACTTGGAAAAGGCTTGCAGGAGACCTCCTTCCAGAAATTTTGCAGAGTTCAACCCATTCCACAGATATAGAGGATGAGGAAATCACCTTAGAACATCTAGTGGGTGAGGGTGATTGGAGCCAAGCTGAGAAGCAAGCAGCAGGCATTCCCAGACCAGTGTTAGACCTGTCCAGGGATGCGGCAGAACGTGCATTTTTTAACATGCCTTCTAAAGAACCTGTCATTTCTTATATCGATTTGAAGCAGTCTGTTGCAGAGCCATTCATGGATTTTGTGGATCGAGTGAGAGCTTCAGTCGAGAAAAGGGTGCAGAATCCAGAGCTCCAAGATCAGCTCACACTAGAAATTGTCACCACAAATGCAAATGAAGCCTGTCAGCGAGTCATCCTGGCCCTTCCAGCATCGCCTCCACCCACACTCGATCAGCTCATTGAGGAGTGCACGAGAAAAGCTACACTAATGACAGAGGACTCAGTGATAAGTCCGCGGGAAAGGGTGGTTGCTTCAGCAGCAGCAACCCCGAGGACTCCGGGGTCTGCAGGGCCTCCTCCTTCGCAAAGGGGGAAAGTGGGAGCAGGGAGAATCTTTTTCCTTTATACTGGCAGAGCAAATTGTACCTTTTTCAGAGTTAGTTTACCTTGTTATATGATTTTATCTTTCTTTCAGACTAGCAGAATGTCAATTTCCACATTCCTGCTCATCGTTTGGTTCCAGACAATGGCCATCTACCTGTGCACGGTGGACGCGTGGATTGTTCCACAGCCCAAGAAAAATGTGTGGGTCACACTTGCCCAAGCCTTGAAACAAGATCACATGTGTTTGTCTACTGCCTCAGCAGAAAATCCAATGTCCACATGTTTAGTAGGGGTTCCAAGTAAGGGGGATGAATTTCCAATCAGTCTGGTCCGCTTGCAAAAGCAGGTGAACGAAAATAAAATACCTGGAGTAGGGAAAATACCAGTGCAAAACCCCCTCATTTTGTAGCAAAAGTGGATCCTAGACTTGCCCTCTGCTGAGGGAGAGCCCCAGGAATTAGAACTCCTGGGCTCTGCAAAAGCTGAATATTGCATTCAATTTGATTTTTCCCCAACCAAAGAAGTAAAATTATATGAGCAAGTCAAACAGTACAAGGTGGAATTCAGGGCGGGTCAATAGTGCACAGCTGTCTATAAGCTGAAATCTGCATCCACCACTGATTTCCGTCCCCGCAAGCTGGACAAGGGAATGTTTCTTATCTGTGGGGACAGAGCATACCCAGGAATCCCCTCTCGTCTTATCGGAGGTCCATGCACTTTCGGGCATCTGACCCTTGCTTCCCCCAATATGACCCAAATTCCAATCGGGCGAGCAAAAGGTGAGACAAAAATTGCTAAGCGAAGTGCAAGTCAATTTGATGAACATTGTGATGCAGAAATTTACCATTGGGCAAAATCCAAAAGAGTTGCTGTCTCTGTGTTTTTACCATGGGTTGCGGCAGCAAAAGCATTGAGTGAATTAGGCAATCTGGAATGCTGGGTGACGAAGCAGGCAAATTTAACATCAACAGCCCTGAGTGACCTCCTAGAAGACGAGGAAATAACCAGAAAGGCTACCCTCCAAAATCGGGCAGCTATTGATTTCCTGCTGTTGGCACATGGTCATGGATGTAAAGAGTTTGATGGGCTGTGTTGTTTTGATCTGTCATCTAAAGGCCAGAGTGTCCACTCGTCCATTCAGGAAATGAGAAGCCTCATTGGGAGTGTGAAGCAAGAAAATGAGGATTGGTTTAAAAATCTGTTCAAAGACTGGGACCTTTCTGGGTGGGCAGTGTCTCTTTTAAAAGACATCTTTTACTTTCTAGCTGCACTGTTTTTAGTTTTGTTAGCATTTGGGATTCTTAAGCAAATAATCTCCAAGGTCATCACCTCGAAGCCTAAGGCTTCCGCACCTGTTTTCATCGCTGCTGCCGTCACGGAGAGCGATTGGTGGGAAGGCGACAAGCAGAAAGACACCGCAGTTTAAAAGCCGCAGTTTTACCTTCTCCCAAGGCACCGTTCATCTTATTAAGTAAAAAAGAGGGAGATGTTGCTATCACGCTAGCGTGGTATCGTGGAGGAAGGGATTTAGAAAGGCCTTGGGAATTGGAAGCTGAGGAAAAGATACATTTAGGTATGCCCCATTGTTTCGGGAAAGTTTCGCTTCAGCACCTTTCTGTAAGCCCCCTTCTCCCCACCCCTGAGCAGTTCCCATTGGACCTGACCCCTGGGGTGGTTCTGATGAGCCCATGCTGAACACTGTCTTTATTGTTTAGACCTTATCTCTTAATTTTGCTGTATAAAACTGTATCTGGGCAGTAGCCCAGGGTCTTTTGTCCCTGCAACTGTTCAGGCAATACAATCTTTCTGGACTGCATACAACTGACCTCTCTTCGTCTCTTTATCTCGACTCCTTGCGGCGACCGAGGTGCCGCAGCCGCTCGGACCGTGCAAACCCAGCCGCTGTCTGGTGAGCTCAGTGCAGCGGGACCGCGGCAAACCCCGGTTCCCTGAGGGGACAGCTAGCCGGAGGGGCCCCGGGGGGCCGGGGAGAGACGGGGGACAGCTGCAAGTGACCCCCGAAAGCCGCACGTCTCCAGGCAGCAGCACAGAAAGTCTCGCAGCCAAGCCGACTGTTGCCTGGGCTTCTGCAGCTTCGGGGTGCCCCTGGTGCTTATCAGCTGCTGAACCTGGAGAAGAAGGAAATGCCACGCTCCACCTGTCTCCTTCACACGCCAAACTGCTCACACAGACCCCACTGGACAAGCTCCACTCCCCAGTGGCTCTTTACTCCCTGCCAGAGGGAGGGAGATACCTTTCCTACCCCTACTAAAAGAACCCAAAGCCAGGCGCAGCCGTAGCCAGTCCAACATGCAAAGGCTCTTGCCTTGACCCCTGATTTCATTGGCTGATGGAATTAGGAGCAACTCCATCAGCAGCAGCACACTTTGCCTCTCTCAGCACTGACACCAGCTCTACAGGCGAGGTGGAAGACAGACTTTAATCTAACTGTACTATTTCCAAGGATTCCTCCCATAAAATGCAGCTCACTGCTCCTTTAGGTAAAGCTGCTCACTGCTCTCTTAGGCAAAGCTTCCACCAAGGAAAAGGCATAGTGATTTTCTTGTGCTATTCATGATGAAATGCCAAGGGGATAATCTGGGCAAGAAGCATAAGAGACTATGCAGCCTGGCACCTATCATTGCCAGGTGTTAGCAAGCTTCCCAGGCAGCAGAATGGGAGTAGATTTAGTCAGAGTGACAGGAGCATCTGAGGGTAGTTGCAGCGTACCGTGCGGGAGGTGTTCATCAGGTAAGGAGGTGCTCCTTCCACCATCTCGATCCCCACAATGCCAAAGGACCAGATGTCCACTTTGGGGCCGTAGGGCTTCCTTGTGAAAATTTCTGGCGCCATCCAGTGAGTAGTCCCAACAGCTGATCTCCGTTTGCTCTGCTCAGCGGTGAGCTGAGCAGCAAGGCCAAAATCAGCTGAGGAGAAAAAACACTCACATCAAGCCAGCGTGAAAAAGGAAAGCAAAGAAAAGAATTCCCCACTGAATCAATGTCTAAGAAGGCAGTGTGGAATCCAGCTGTACCAGGGGCATGCTGCTATTCCTCGAGCCTGCAGCTGAGGAAATACGCAATTGGCCACTCTGCAAAAGCCCCCGACTTCAGGCAGTGGCTTTTAGTCCCCTGAAGCTATTAGACTGCTGCTGCCTTGCTGGGGAAGGGACACACACAAGCCAAAGACACTCCTGACCCCTTCTGCCCAGCTACAGCTCCCTGCACCTTGTGGCTGTGCTCTGCGCTCGCAGCAGGGCAGCCTGCACTGCCACAGGCACCAGGGAAGCGGCAGCACCCAAAGGCAGCCCCACACCGCAGCCCGCCACGGCTGAGCCTGGCCAGCAACACCCACCCAACTTGACAGAGCCGTCCAAGCCCAGGAGAATGTTGTGGCTTTTATGTCTCGGTGGATCACTTGCTTGGAGTGAAGGAAATCCAGGCCTTGCAGGCACTGAGAGAGGAAAAAGAAACACGAGCCTGAGTGGATTGCGTCCCACAAGCAGGGCAGTGGCACACCTGCAAGACTGACTTCCTGGGGGTTGGTGAGCCACGGCAGGCCAGGCTGCTGGCAAAGGCAGCAGAGCTGGCTGCTCCAACACGAGGACAGCAGAGCTTTTCTAAGGGCGTGGCTGTTTGCTTTTGAAAGGGAAAGGGCAATTGTTGCTCTGGCCAGTGCCCTGCAAACACAGACTCAAGGTGCGCAGCTGCAGTGCCTGTACTCTCTGCAGCCAGACAACAGTGTCTGCTTTTACAAACACCACTTGGGGTTCAAAGCTCTCCTTTGAGGCTGAGCTCTGTGAGAGTCCTGTGAGGATCTCTTTGTCTTTGCCACTTGCTCAACATGGTGCCACCAGCCACTTTTCTCTTGTGGGGAAGGAATGCAGCACTCACAGGCTCCAGGCAAAGCTTTAGAGAGGCAAACACAAACACACTAGAAGAAGGGCAGGCACATTGGCAGGCACTTCATCTGCTCTTGCTACTGCCAGGCGTAAGAGAAATGCAGAAAGAAGCTTGGAAGGGGAAATCTCTCCTCTCCTTATCACCCATTTGGAAGGGCCGTCCCGACCAAGCCATGGGAAGAAACAAGCGCCATCCCTTACCTCCCGAGAGACAGCTGCTATCTCTCCTTCTGCCATATGAGTCTCCCTAATGACATCGTGTAAAGAACCTCCGTCCATGTATTCCATCACCAGCCAGAGTTCCTCATCCACCAGGTAGCTGAAAGGAGGAAACAACAGCCTGGAGATGAAGGTGTGCACTTACATGACCTGATGGATTCTTGCTCCTGTGTCTCTCTCAGAGGAAGACAGGAGGAATAGTCATTCACAATGCTCTACAGGGCTTGAACTCTATGCAGTCTAAAGGCTGCTTGGTATCCACACCAATGCAACAGGCCAAGGGAAATACAATCTACAGCACTTTGTCAGCACTGGAGTCCCGTGGGAAAAAATCAATTGCCAAAACAAATGAAACCATGTGGAGAGAGGACAGGAACTTTGAGGCTGTTGGCTCAGTGAGACAGGGCCAAGGCTGGTCTTTGAAAGCACACTTCCAACTAGGTATGCCAGCAAAAATGAACGCAGCCCCAATGCAATCTCCTCCCAGGACGCTGTAGATCAGCCCAGAAGCAGGAATTAACAGCTCCATCCTCTGCCAGCCACCAAAGGAGTGGCTGAACTTCTGGCTTGCAGGATGTGAATGACCTTTCATGGCAGAACAGCAGAACCACTCACCTGTCTACAAAGGTCACAAGATTGGCATTCTTATTGCCACGCATGATCTGGATTTCATTCAGGCACACCTCGCTGTTGCTCTCTTCCAGGAGACTAATTTTCTTTATGGCCACCTAAAACAACATGGAAAACATGAACCAAAGTTGGTGGCACAGAACCACCAGGGGAACACGGAGACAGTGATGATGGGGTGACAGAGCTGGGCTGGGCCAAGCTGCCTTGTGGCTGGACATCAGACCGCTTGCTTGGGCCCCTCCCAGGACAAAGAGCCAGATAGCCCTTGCCTTGGAAACCTGGCAGAAACATGGTCTATGCTGTCCACCTCAAAGCTCTAACAACACTCACCGTTCCCACAGACTTCCCCCATGGCTTTACTTGATCATCCCCATTTTCATTCACACACCTCTTGCAAGCAGAAAGTCAATTTCTGCCAGAAAACATGGAGCAAAACTGCTGGACAACCTCTAGGGGGCTTGATCATTCCACTGGCATTCTCCCTTTCACAGCAACAAAGCAAACTCTTCCAGACACGACAGATCAAATGCTGTCCTAAAACAGTTCTGCAGAAGCTGTGGCGCTGCTTGACGCTTACCTCTTCTCCTGTGGCAGTCTCCAGTGCCATGCACACCGTGCCAAAACCCCTAGAAACAAAACGGCCGCAGAGAAAGAAGAAGTCCTTTAGTCCCTGCAAGTGCAGGAATCCACAGTACAAGAGGAAAAAAGTCCAGGGACAAAGAGTAAATGGAAAGAACTGTGGCTGCACTCACCCTCTGCCAATTGTTTCCAGTTCTGTGTATTTAGCCTCAGGATCTCCCTCGCTCACCAGCATCTCTGTAAAAATCCCAAGGAAAGATGCTCCCTTCAAAAGAGATCCCACCCTGCAGCAGATCAGAAAGGCAGCCCCACTCTCTGGGACACTGCGCCCTTTCAACTCACTCCCTCAGGAAACAACAACACCACCACACCGCCACCACCTAAAAAACAACAGCAGCAGGACAAGCAGCCCTGCAGCACAGATGGCCTGTCCAAAACTAGGAGTCTAAACTAAAATCTAAGCACATCAAGAAACAGTCAGAGGAGACAGGGATCAGAAAAGTGTAAGCAAGAGAAGTGATTGTTGCCTACAGACATTAAGGACAGCAGGACAAACACAACCTCTCTGTTTGGGCAATGAACACTCTGGGACATTCAACAAAAGATTTAATCCTTGCAAACATGCAAGGCATCTTGGGTTCTGGAATCCATTTTTATCAACAGCTGCCCTTTCCAGAACAGGAAGAATATTGCAAAGTGCCTACAGCAAAGCTAAGAACTCCATCTTGAAGCAGGACTTTGCCTAAACAAGGCCCTTCTGCCACTCAAGAGCAGCAGCTGGTGTTCTACCCTACTGTGATGGGCCTTAGGAATGAGGTCCCTCAGCTTTTAGGACAGGCTGAGCTCTGAAGATGACCTTGGCCGTGCCCCACAGGAGCTGGGCCCCACAGGAGCTCCTGGAGGCCTCCTCATTTGCTCGGTCACAGCCTCCTGCTCAGCCAGAAACAATCTCTGCTCTGCCTTTTGCCTAGAGGGAAGCTCAGGCAAGGCCAAACCAGGCCCAGCTGCCCTCCGAGGCAGGAGCAGCAGCCCAGCGATCCCTCCCCACCTGAGAGCACAGCAACAGCTCCTGTGGGGAAGCCTCAGGAGCTGGCACTCAGCTGAGGAGGAACAGGAGCTGGGACAGCTCTTGCTGACACACGCACACACACACCAGGCACTGCTGCGGCACACAAGGGTCACAAAGGACGTACTCAGCATGTCCAGGCACTTGTCCTCTGTCCTCTCTCCCAGCAGCTCCATGCTGCCAGAGGAACTAGTCGTGCTCCAGGTGCACGAGCTGCTCCTGCTTGAGTTTCCAGCTTGGGCGCTGGAGGCTTCTTCAGCTGCAGCTTGTGCAGGTGCCACGACAGAGGAGCTGGAGCTCTGGGACAAGAAATTAATTTGGGTCACAAATGTGCCTGGCAGAGATGCCCCTCTGATTTCATTTCAAATGCAAGCCCTGAGGAAGATGCTGCTGGCCACATCCAGGGCTCTTCACCTCTCAGCTTTTGCAGCCCACTTCTCCAGCTCAAGGCCCCGAACCCAAACCCTGCTTTTACATGAGGGACAGAATGTCACCAAAGACACTGCTAACCCAAACAGGCACTTACTGATGCTGGCTGCTCAGGTCGTGGGCTGACAGCAGGGGCAGGTTCATTGGCACCTTCCTCCTCTTCAGCCTCTTCCTCGGGTGCAGAGGCAGCCGGAGCAGGTGCTGGCGCTGCCCTTGTGCTCTGTGCACAGACAGCAGCAGGAGGGTCAGGAAAGAACCTGTCATTCAGAGCCTTACGTCTCTTCAGCTACAGGCCCCGCTGCATCTCAGCTGTTCCTTTAGCTGCTGACTTTGGCTGTTCTGTGGGGAGAGCCAGGTCCCTTCTGGGGACAGTGTCTCCTCATATCCTGCAAGGCTGTGAACTGCACCTTTGCACAGCTCTCTTCACTGGGGACAAGGAGCCTGCACAGCCCCTGGGCACAGAGGGCCTCACTTGTACCCCAGGAGCATCCAAAGACATCCTATTGCTACCTCTTGTCTCTTGCTGAGACAAATTCTAAGCCCCTGTCAGAACAGTAGGAAAGTGATGCCTAAATGTCCAAGTTCCACACCCCTTCTCCAGACCTCACAGGCTGGGGGAAGCGCTCTGGGAGAGCTGGAAGGATTCCAGTCCTCAGCCTCTTCAGCCAGGCAGGGCAGGTGCTGTCTGCTCAGAAACTTGCAGCTCTGCTTTGCTCCAGCCACAGGACTAGCCAGAGCTGCCACTTACTGATGCTGGATGCTCAGGCCCTGCAGTGGCAGCAGGTGCACTTTGGTGGGAATCTTCCTCCCCTTTGGTCTCTCCTTCAGGAAGACATGCATCCAGAGGAGGCTCAGAGGTCTGTTTTGGGCTCTGCAGATAGACAGCAGTGTCAGGGACAGGGACCTTTCTATACAGCTCTAGAGCCAGATACACTAAGGAGAAATCATCTGCAGAGAAATGGCATTCTAATTGTTCAAACTCAAGTAAAATGGGCCAGTTAGATGGGACTGCACTCTCTTGTACAGGAGAACTTCCATCATGGCTTCAAGCACCAAGCAACCCCACTTTCAGCTGCTTAAAAGCTCTGAAAAGGAACTGGAGAAACAGCCTGGGATCCAACTCCTCCTGCTGATTCTGCTGCTGCTGCTGCTGCTGCTGCTGCTGCTGCTGCTGCAAAGAGCCTGGACTGTTCTTTCATTCATCCAACCAGGCTGGCACTGGACTGCACCAGGCCCAGCTCACAGCTTGCTCCACAATTGTCAAATGCTACCAACATCAAAGGTTCCTTTCCCACTCACCCAAGGAGCGGATTCTCTCCAGGCACGGGTGATGTGACCTGCAAGACAAAAGGGAAAAAGAAGCAGATGCTGTAAGGAAACTGCCTGTGCTGGGCAAGCCCACCAAATAGTCAGCAACCAAAGACAGAGCATTCTGCTTTCACTCCATCACTCCAGCAGCAACCCTTGTGTCACACAGCAAGGCAACAGCACAAACTACTGCCTCGTGTCTACATTTTGTTCCCTGTGGCCTCTCAACCCATAGAAACTCGAGACTGAGAAAGTCCCAGTGGTTCTGCAACAGGCATTCCAGCTTCAGCCCCACCGCACCCAGCGGGAGCTACAGCTCCTCTCTTCCCTGGACTTCAGTTTTCTCAAGGGATTGCATGCAGCAATTGCCATGAGCTTACGGAAAACCCTTCCCCAAAAAAGCTTCACCCAAGTCCCCTTTTAGCCATGGTGGCAGTTCTGTGGTGACACAGCACAGGAACAGCTCCTGGGTTCAGGAGCATACAAGAACTGCTCTGAAATGTCCATCTCCGAGGCCTTTTCCAAGCTGATCCTGTGATTTCATCCGAGAAGGAATGGCTCTTTTAGCACTCAGGAAGTGTCAAGTTCCACAGGCACATGCTGGGATGAGGGAATGCAGACAAGAAGACTTGAACTGAGGGACTTTCCCTCAGTGCTGGAGAGCAGTGCACAGCTTTTCCAAGGACTCCTGCTAAGCTCTCCCAGTCCTCCTATCTTGGAAGTTGTCTGGCTTGAGCCAGCAAACGGAGGAGATTCCAGACCCCATGGGCACAGGCTATGCCACGGGAGGAGCGGAGCCCCTGCAGGCTACATTACAAATGCTGCCCAGGCCCCTCTGGCTAGAGACACCCCCTTCTTAGCTGCAGCTGCTGACAGCAGCTTTACCCAACTCAAGGCCTCTTGGTGGCATTTTGGTGTCCATATGCCACACTGCACAAAACCGTCCACTTACGTGCCAGCTGGGTGAAAAAGTACCCAGAATAGGCCACGGAGAAAGCCGTGCAAACTGCAGCACACACTCTCTCCATGGCCTGAGCAGCGCTGCCCAAGTCTGCACCAGACAACGCCTGCGGGGAAAAACCAAAAATCCTGCGAGTCCTGCTGGCAGAAACCTCGGCGATCAGCAGGTTCCGCCTGCAGTCAGCGTGCCACAGAGCTGCTCTGCTCACTGAGCCCTGCCGGGCCTGGGCACAGCAACTTTGCCTTGGCAACGCTGGGATGCGGCCCCTGACATCACAATAGCAGCCACCCTGGGCTGGTTTGTGAACTCACAGAGTGCAGGGAACCAGATCTTCCCTACAGCTCAGGCCAAAAAAAGGCTGCAAAGCTCTCCTCTGCTACAAAGCAAGACAAAAAGCCCTCCTAGTCCATAAGCTACTGCTCAAGGCATCTAAGAGTAACTCCAAGAACACACTAATCCCCTACAGCCCACCCAGAGAAGTTGAGCACTGAGAAGGGAGCGGGATGTGAGGAACCACATCAGTGCTCTTTGGCCACTAATGCTTCTGAGCAAAAACCAGAAGGCTTCTTCCAGTTGGACCTTGCTCAGTTCAGGAAAGCAGCAAACAAGGAGAAGCACTACTTCAATTACATTTTGAGGTTTCTCCTAGCTACAGAGACCAGGTCATGGATCTTTTAACACTGTTTATTCATTTTACATCACAGCCATGGGTGTGATTTCAGCAGGGAAATGCCATGACCACAAATGCAAGGGGGATCCTTCTTTCTGGCTCCCTCTAGCAGAGAGGCCCTGGGACCAAAGCACCACCACCATTTCCCTGCCAGTTCTGTCCTTCCACAGTAGTTTTAAGGCCACGGGGTTGAGATGAGTGGCACGGAAGTGACAGCTCTGACACACAACTGAAACCATCAGGGCCAGGGTGGCACGTGGGACTGTTTTTCCGCTCCAGCAGAACAGTGCAGTCCAGAGTGGTGACACTGATACCAAGTGAGTTCAGCCAAGCCAAAAGGGAGTCCAGCCAAGCCCAGTGGAGCCCAGCAGGGTGGTAGGAAGAGGCAGATCCGATTCCCAGGCGCACGCCCAGCGTGGGGGACTGATGGTAGTGGCAGTGCCAAACAGAGCTCTGCAGGGAGAGACACCCATCACCATCGCCCCTGCCACCACCAGTGCTGCAGAGAGGGAGCAGGAAACTGCCACTGCAGGCCCACAGATGCTCCAGGCAGCACCAGCAGCGCCCATCTACCATCAGAATCATTCTGTAAGCCCTCACCATCTTCTCCTTGTTCCGGGGGCCCCACGTGACACTTCACCTTTGTGAGTTATGGCATTATCTCTTTTGTACAATTTTATTTTTATTGTTGTATAGTGCTGTTTTTTTTTTTTTTCCCTTACTACATTGCAACATTTCTTACATTTCTGGCCTCTCATAGATTGGTGTTTCCGTTGTCCCCCTCCATTTTCGTGGAGAAGGAGAGAGAGGAGAGGCGTTACAAGGACTATCTCAGGCTGAGGAGATAGAAAGAAGGGAAGGTCTTAGAAAGAAAATGAAACCCTCATGCTGCCTCTTTTGGAAGCAATAAAAGTGCAGGTTTCTTAATATCCAGCCACAAGTCTTTGGAGTCTGGAGAGCCAAGAAGCACAGGAGCCCAGAAACCTTGTTGTGAGAGGCTAGAGATTGCTGGCTCCAAACATTTCAGGTGCTTATGTGGGGAAAGGGGCAGATCAAGCCTCGCTCTGGAGAGGTGATGCTCTGCTCTGCACACCCCACACTCCCAGGCCTGTATCCCAGCCCAGCAGTGACCACTGATCCCTGGCACAGCGGAGGCAATGCTCCACCCCTGTGTCTGGAGCCCCTTACCCAGCTCCTAAATGGCCACGTGAGTGGCAGCCCCATGTGGGGGAAGGCCCCAGGAAAGCCAAATGGATTTTAACTCAGGCTATGTGGCAACCACATGTCTTTGCCCTACCTCCTCTTGGACTTCTATTAGCTGAACACCATTGGAACCAGGAATGGCAGATGTGTTGGTTCTTTTCTATATATTTTCTCTCATTCTCTCTTCCTCTTTGTTCTTCCAATTTCATTCTCGCAGATTTTTCAGTAACTTAAAATCTATCAGGCTTGGAATTTGTTAAGTTGAATACGCTAAGTTAATGCTTGATGGAATGCTTTATGTTGATTGATTCCTGCTCTAAATGTTTTGCCAAAGTTCTCTGATTTTCACAAGTTGCCAGGGAAGATTTTTGTGTTGTTCCGACCTCTTGAGAACATCTTGTCAGTAATTCTCCTGCTTTTCTACATCAGAGTTCGTGAACAAGTTGAAGTCCTTTTAAAGTGTCTCACTGAGCAACATTTTAGGGGCCTTACATTTTAACTGGCGCAATGAGCAGGGTATTCTTGAGGTGACATGGGCATTTGATCCAGCAGTAACTGCTCATGACATAATAAAGGAGAAACAAATTTTCAGTCAAGGCTGCTATCTTCTGGCAGAAAAGTAATAGACTCTCATGCAGAAAATGATGTCAACTGCTCTCTCCTGACAGACCTGCTAAAAGCTTCTATAGAAAGCTTGTCCAGCTCTGAAGAGAGACGGAGACTGAGAAAAACTAGCACTATCCACAGTTACTGGTGGAGAAAAGATGAATTTTGGTAGAAGAAACTTTGAAAATCCCAGTACAGGACCATGCCTGGTATCCATATGCATGGAGGTTTGACTCAGAGAGCTCTGTGTTGCCAAGCAGCTAGAAAAGGAGCTGAATCAGTTGCCAATCGCCTTGGAGCCTGAAATAATAGCCAGCCTCAGGGCAGAGCAGGAATTGAATGCTGGGATGAAGCCAGCCCCAGAACCTGAGAAGCCAGTTAAACACGCTGGTTCAAAGCCAAAGAGCTGCAGAGCTGCAGCTGAGCAGTGCTGGGGAAGGCCTGGAACCAGCGTGTTCTAGAAAGTTCCAGAAACCATCTGGCCAATCAACGGCTGTTGATCTGCATGGCCACTCCCAGTCAGTCCCAGAGTCCTTTACTCTCTATGATAAGCTCACCAGAAGTTCCCTGGGTGTCATCCATTGTGGCTTTTCTTCTCCTGAGGCTTCCTGTTGCTCATTGATTGTCTGATGTGTGGCCACTTCATGGCCCATCCCCTCCAGGACAAGCTCCCACAACGACCCCTTTTTGGATTTATTGAAAATGAAAGGTATAACAATCATAGTCAAAATAATAACCTTGTCTTAACTAAAAACAACACAATACTTCATAGACTTTAACTAAAATTGAGAACTAAAATAAACAGGTGAGTTCATACTGCAGAGAATAACTAAACAAGAAGTAAATGCATTTTTCATTTCCCCTCACTTCTAAGGGCCCGAGTCCCAGGCATCTCTCTGCCAATTCATTCCCCCTCACTTACCCATAAATCAAAAGAGAACAGAAAATCAAAAGGACTGGTGATGGCACCTGCCCCCGGTGCCCTTCCCCAAACACAAAAGCCAAAAGAAAAGGCTTTAGGGGGGACCAGCCTGTGAGGACCTTATGGTGTGGCCAGGCACGGGTCTCCTGTGGGGCACCAGAGTCGCTCCTCCGGCTGGCTGGAGGGTGCCGACTCTCCTGCCTAAATAAATAAAAGAACTGGGGTGACTGGCTTCTGAGGGTGGCCTGTATCGGGAATCTCTGAAACGTGAATTACAACAAAAATTGGGGACTGCTAATACAACAGGAAAGCAGGAGCAGGGTTGAGGGCTGTCACAAGGTGGGTTAGGGTAGAATCCGGGGAGGCATGGCCAGTGCCCTCCTGGCATGGGCACGGAAAAGGAGGGCAGATGGCAGATGGCTGATGGCTGGCCTGTGCTCTTGAGCAGGTTCCATCTCCAGTCCTGTCTTTCTCAGGGATAGTGTGTTCAGGGGCACGCGACGGTGAAAACGAAAACTGGGAAAGGAAGTCTGCTAAACATCGTGCAACTAAAATTTCAACTTAAATGACCATCATATATACCACCAATTGCCACCAAACATCGCACAGTAAATGATTTTCAACAATCACATTATGATCACTATATATCACTAATAATGTAACAATGTACATTGAAATGAAAAACCGGAGTCCATGGGAAAGGTTAAAGGTTAAAGTCTAGGGGACATGATAAAGGAAAGGTTAAAGTCTAGGGGACATTCTTTCAGGGCATAGACAAGGAAGGCAATTGTCCAACAGGCTTGAGGGTGTGTAGGACTTTTATTGTGACTCCAGCTCCAAGCTGCCTTTGGAGAAAGCAATCCTGAAGTTGTCCTGGTCATCTCTTCTGCTTTCTCGATTGCTTTGCTGCAAGTTTCCTTTGTTTTCATTTGAAAAGCCTTCGGAGTGGGGATTTAGATGGCGGGGGCCGATGTGATCTGTAGAAGGAATAACAGAAGTACAGTCATAGAAACAACTGCAGTATGAAACCAGCCCCACAGCCAATCCATTTCTCTCAAGTGTTTTGTCATTTCCAATGACTGGTGGGAAGCCAGGAGTCTAAAGGGAATCTAGGAAGCCAACTCTTCTGCTCACTTTGGCCAGGCTAGCACACACTCCTTCTTCTGAGTCAGTGGCTAGGTCGCAGCCTCCTGCTGCTCCCAAAACAATCCCTGCTTTTGTCTTCATTCTAGAGGGAAGCTCAGGCAAAGCCCACCCAGGCCCTGCTGCCCTCAAAAGCAAAAGGAATGCCCCAAGCGCTCCCTGCCTGCATCCTAGCATCACAGTGGCTTCTGGAGGGAGTCCAAAATTTCTCTCCCAGCACCAAATCACGGAGGAACACGAGCTACAGCTCTTGCTGAGGCACACACACTATAATCCACTGCTGGATCGGACAAAGAATGCACAGGACATACTCAGCAGCTTCAGGCACCTCCTCAGCAGCCTGACAGCCAGCCCTCTCCCACAGCTCTAGCCTGGCTCTGCAGAGGACTTCCCGTGAGACCTCCCTCCTTCTGAGAGGAAGCTCTGGCTTTCCCATTCTCTTTGGGCCTGCATCACCATGCCTGCCCCCCTCAAACCTGCACTCTGGTAGCCTCTCACCACACTGCTCCCTGAAGACACAAAGGTCTCTCCAGCACGGTTTACCAAGGGCCAGCTAAGAGACAGTGCCCCCCAGACAGACAGAGTGCGGAGAAACAGTGCCCATATGGAGCACAGAGGAGTCCAAAACAACACACAAACTCTCTTCTCACAGCCTTTGCCTTTTGACTGGCTTTGCTTCAGAACAGCTTGCATGCTGGCAACTTCCTGCTTCATCTCCAGCAGCCTGTTCTCCTGCTCCTTCTGTACCTCCACCAGGAAGGTACAGAAGGAGCAGCTGTGTGCCAGCAGCTGCTGTGCCTCCAAACGCTGCCCTTCCAAGTCCTTATGAGGGGAGGAAGACACTTCCACATGAAGTGCCAGCCAAGCTCCCCAGATAATCAGTGGAAGCTTCATGCCGTGCACAACCCCACACCTGAACAGGGCACAGCAGTAGTGACTTTGTGCCCTACAGCAATGCTGTCCTAAGCAGAAATTCAAAAGCAGGATCAGCAGGTGGGAGAATAGGAGATGCCACCTTCCTTTCCTGCTCCCATGGCTGCCCGTTTCCTGGCCCCTCTCCCCTCAGGATTTCTACCTGTTCTCAGAGGTTCATTTCCCCAAGTGCTGAAGTGCTCCTTGCCATCTCCTTTGCTTCCTGCATGATTTTGCTGCAGGGATGACAGCAATCAGGCTGTCAGAAGAGGCTTAAGAGAGGCTCCGCTGACTGGAGAAATGGATGCTGCCCAAAGGGAAAAAGAAACAAACCAAACCAAATTAAAAGAGACAAAGGGAAAAGGAACCATTCTTTTCCAAACTGAGTTCCTTACAGGGTCAAGCTGCATTCCTCTAGCACCCTGAAATACACTAACATAGGACTGAAGGCACCATCAGCACGTGTGCCTTCATGCCCAGGATGCTGCTAGCACAGGCAAACATGGCCCACAACTGCACTAGTCCATTGCTCAAGGTGTCATCACTTGCTGGGATTTTTGTCCTGACAGCACTGTGGGATTGCTGCTTGCTGTCCAAAGGTTTTGTTCCTTACAGGAAACTCAACAGACTTCTTCCAGCTCCTCTTTTCTACAGACATGAGCTATTGGAGTGTCCAAAAGAGATGTGGGGCATAAGACATTCCTCAGGAGACTCCCAAGAGCTCTGAAAAATATTGATCCCACGTGTTGTTCTCAGGACCACAGCACACGCGGGTTTTCAGCAGCAAGCCAGGAGCAAGGAGACAAAGCAGCAAGGCTCAGATGTGCTCAGCTCCAGCGTGCAGGAAGAGTAGGCTCTGCCTTGGCATGGCCCCCCACCTCCTGTGCTGGCCGGCATCTTCCTTGTCAGCAGGAAGAGCCAAGGAAGTGGCCTGGTCCTCGTCTGCCACAAAACCGGGCGGCAAAGCCGCAAGGATTCTCATCTACTTGAGCGGGCCAGGCAGCACATGGGTCTGGCACAAGTCCTGCTCAGCTGTCCCTGTTTGACTGGCAGAAAGCAGAGGCAGCAAGCTCAAAGAGTGGGGCAGGAGGGACAGGCTGAGTGCCCTGGGATGCTCAGAAGGAGCTCCCCCCCAGCCCCCGCCTTCCCACACAGCAATCCAGAAGCGCTGGGCAGGGACGGCTTTCGTCGTGTTCTTCAAGCCCACATCCCTGGCATTGCAATACTTCAGTTCCCTTTGCTAGCAGGTAAACCTGAATACAGCACCCAAGAGCAAAAGAGGGCCACAGAAATGACCAGAAGGAGGGAGCTCTCCTCTGAGGAACAGCTGTGAGAGTTGTGCTGGTTTAGCCTGGAGAAGAGCAAGCCCCAAGGAGAACTTTCAATATTTGTAGGGGCTTCTAAAAAAGATGGGGACATAGCTTTTAGTAGGGCCAATTGTAAGGGGACAAGGGTGAATAGTTTCAGCTAAAAGACACTCCATTCAGATTGGCTCTAAGGAAGAAACTGTTCCCAAGGAGAGTGCTGAAACACTGCCACAGGCTGCCCAGAGAGCTGGGAGGAGCCCCAAGCCCAGCAACGTTCAAGGTCAGCTTGGATGGGACTCTGAGCAGCCTCATCCACTTCAAGATGTCCTTGCCAGTGGCTGATGTTTTGGACTAGATGACATGCACTGGTCCCTCCTAGCCACAAAGAGTCTTGGATCCTGCTTGGCTTTCATTGGAAAAGCACCCAGAGTAGAGATTATTAGATGGGGGGGGCCCATGTGAAGCCCTGGAGTTTGCCCAAGAAACAAACCCTGACAGGGAACAGCTGCTTGGGCTGCAGCCGCTTTGCCTTGTACCTGCAGAAGTTCCTCGGCAGAGCCTCGCCTGTCCACATCCATCTGCAGGCAGCAACCCAGAAATTCACACAAGCCAGAGGGCAGCCCGAGCTTGTGCAGATCTGGTACCCCTTGCTTGCCTATCAGGTAGCTAGCCTGAAGCAAAAGGAAACACGAGAGTCTACGTGATTCTTCCATATCCTTCAGTGCTCACCTAGAGCCCATCTTCGAAGCTCCAGTCCGCAGTGTCAATTTCTTGCCTAGCAGAGGTTTAGAGATGAGCCTTCTCTCCCAAAGGATAAAAGGCTCCAGTGCAGCCCCAGCTATTTCAAGCTGCAACAGGTCTTCCCTTGACAGCTGATCTGAGCCCCCGGGATGTTTTTAGAAAGAGGGCCTTGGTGGAAGCACTTCAAGCTGTGGGCATGGGATTTTGTCTAATGGACACGGACCAGAAGGACACCGCTCTCTGAGCGTATTTGCACCTTACCGTGTGACTGTTTTCCCGAATATAAGGAGCCTCTCCTGTGGCCATTTCTATTCCCACGATGCCAAGGGACCAGGTGTCCACTTTGGGGCCGTAGGGCTCTCTTCTCACCACCTCGGGTGCCATCCACCACGTGGTGCCCACCATCGACCTCCGTTTACTCTGCTCAAGGCTGAGCAGACCACAGAGGCCAAAATCAGCTGAGGAGAAAAACAAATACTGCTTCAAGTAGGAAACCAAGGAAAAGGCTTTCTCAGGACGCCTACGTCTCAGAATGCAGTGCTGATTCCAGCTGGAAAAGCAGCTGGGCTCTCTTTCCTCAGGGCTGCAGCCAAGGACGTGGGCATTTGTCCACTTAGTTACCCCCCACGATTCCCACCGTGCCTTTTCCTCACTCACCGCAACTTTTACGCTGAAACTCCCTCCTTTTGGAAGGAATGCACACACAAACCAGAGTTACTCTTGCTACCTTGTTGCTCTCTAGACCACTCAGCACCTTACAGCTGCGCCCTGGGCTTGCAGAGCGCTCCCTGCCCTCTCCCCGGCACCACTGCTGGGCACCCGCAGCCGCTCCAAAGCAGCCCCACACCGCCTGCCCGGAGCGCTGCGCCTGACCGAGAATACCCACCCAGCTTGATGGAGCCATCCCGGCCCAGCAGGATGTTTCCACTTTTGATGTCTCTGTGGATCACCTGGTTGGCATGCAGGAAAGCCAGGCCTAGCAGGCACTGGGAGAGAAAAAAAGAAACAGGAGGCCAAAAGTGAGCCTGATCGGATTTCGCCACACACAAAAGGAGTCTGCTCCTGAAGATTCACAGATCTCAAAGGAGCGTGAGCGCTGGCAAGAGGAAGAGCTTGCTGCTGCCACACTAGGAGAGCAGGATCTTTCCAAGGGAAGGCATATCAGTGCTTGAGGGGGAAACATCAGTCACTGCTCCAGATTGTCCCCGGCAAAGCCAGTCAGAGCCATCCCTGCTGCAGTGGATGCGCTCTCCCCGTCCGCAGGACAAACAATGCTTTGCCAAAAGAGGAAAAGTCCCTGCCTTGGCTACCAAGGGCATCACTGTCAGGTGGGAGATTGGAGGACAAGGGACAGCTGACTTGGAAGTAGCTCATGTGTCAGTTTTCAGTAGCAAGCACCATGCTGGGTGCCATGCCATCCTTTGAAATTGAGACCTGTGACAGACGAGTCTCTCTTTGGCTTTGCCACTGGTTTAAAACTTGGACACCAGCACCTTTGTGCTTACAGGCAAAGAAGGTATTGCAGAAAGGCAAAGGCTTGGAGAGGCAAAGTGCAGAACAGAAAATGACAATGAAAACGAGACAGAAAGTTCAGTAATAGGATAGAAGAGTACAGAACAGACTAGAGTAAGAGCAGGGACACCGGCAGGCAGTTCAGCCCAGATGCTCTTTCCTTTCCGGAGCATAAGAACAACACAGAAAGAAAGCTCTGAGCATGGAATCACTCCCTTTGCAGCGCTTTCAAAGGACTAGTCTGTCCAAGCCATCCCAAGCACA
The DNA here is from genome assembly GCF_048771995.1 of Taeniopygia guttata. NCBI lineage: Eukaryota > Metazoa > Chordata > Aves > Passeriformes > Estrildidae > Taeniopygia > Taeniopygia guttata. Next base: position 10,590,203 of record NC_133063.1, on the reverse strand, counting down.
AGCAGGACCCCTTACCTCCCGACACACTGTTGCTATGTGTCCTACAGCCAGACTTTTCATGCGGATCACATCAGCCAAGGAGCCTCCATCCATAAACTCCAACACCATCAGGACAACCTCATTGACAAGGTAGCTGCAAGACAAAAGCAACCGTGTGGAGCTGAATGTGCACAGCTAAATTGCCGCATGGAAGAAAAGACTACAGCTGAGTTTTGTGTCCAGATCACTGGTAAGTGAAGAGGGAATCAAGTGAAGACACACTCCACCGAGGCTATCCAGTGCTTGCTGTCTGTGCCGTCTAAATGAGGAAGGCACATCCGTGGAAAAGGAGACGGTTTAGGTGGCAAGCAGGGGAAAGCGGCAGTTTTGTGACGCAAAGGTTAATCTGGAAGCGGACACATCCCAGCAGCTGCTTCATCTTCTTCATACACAAATTGCACCATTAACTCCAGCAGCAAGGAGGCACAGTCTCACAGCTTTTACTCAGGGCTGGTGGGTGTGCAGCATTGCCAACACCCTTTGGAAAACCTTGCAGAAAGGACAGTCACAAACAGGAAAAACAATTTCAAACCGGACAAATTATGTCTCTCCTAGCCTAGTCTTCTGGCATGTAAGGCAATGGAAAACAGTGCAAACAGTGCAAGGGAAATAATTTCTGCGATGCTTTCTCAGCACTTCTCCTCCAACACTTGGAAAAAATCCCGCCCAAAACAGCAGAACAACATGCAGTGAGTGAACATACATGCTGCTGGCTTAGTAAGAGAGCCACGTTTCTGAGATCAAGCTTCAAGCTATTTCTGCCAGGAAGAATTTGTGGGGACAAAATGCAATCTCCTCCCAGGCCTCATGCAGGAGTAGATTGATGTGAATTGAAAATCCATTTTCTGCCAGAATACTGACCTTTCTAGGTAGGTGACAATATTGGGGTTCTTATATTTATCCATGACCAGGATTTCCTTCAACACATCCTCACAGCCCTGGTGCTGGAGATCAAGTACCTTTATGGCCACCTACAATGACATGGAAAGCCATTAGGAGCAGACGAGACGAGAGCCTCTTTCTCTGTGCACTCACGGGCCTGGATGCCTTGTCACCTCGGTGGAAATGGACACTAAACCATCAACCACAAAGTGCTAACAGCACTCTTTGCACCTGCAGACTCCTCCAACACACTTTGTTTATCACTACTATTATCATTTACACGTGTTTTGCAAGCTGAAGTAATTTTGCTCCAGCCAAGATAAATTGAAACCACAGGAAATACGTTAGCATTTCTAGGGGCTTTGACCAGCCTTTCAGAGATGGCTGCCGTTCTTGACTGTGTGCCAAAGTAAACACACACATACATACATGACAGGGAAAATGCTGTCCAAAAAAGGACTCCAAAGCGACTCAAAGGAAAGTTACAACCCTAGCACATCCTAACTTCTTCACTTTGGGTTTTGCAACTCTGAAGAACAACCTGGAACACGGTTTACACCGAGTAATTATTGTAATTTGTACTTATTTAGTGGGTTTAAAAATGAATAACCCTTCTGTGCTACGCTATGGATGCACCCCAGGTCATAAGCAGGGCTTAGGGCTTTTGGACACCTCCTCGACCTCCCTCCAAGTGCAGTTTCTGAGCGCAGCACCGCGGGTGGAGAAGGAACTACCAGGAAGATGGAGTTGTATTTGCTGAGAGCCAAAAACGAGAACTCAGGACTCTGAACTCATAGCCCCACAAAATAGCAGGACTCTCCAAGGCACTTCCACGTCAGTTCAGTACAAATAGCATCTCTGTAGTGGAATGTCTCTGACGCAGGATCAACAAAACATTGTATTAATTAAGGCTCTTCATCAATTTCTTCCCACTGATCTGTGCGTGTGTGTGTGCATGTGCGTGTGTGAACTGGGTTCCCTAGGACTGAAAGGCAAAACTGTGCTCCAGTAAAGATCTCTCCTCCTTGAGGTCCTGCATTATATTTTCAAGCTGAACCACGTGGTGGAAAACAATGGGAAATCCTTTCTGTGTCTGAACCTGGGCTTAAGAGGAACTGGGCCGGAATGACGGCTCTTGCCATCAGCTAATCTAGGAACATTTATCCAGTAAGTCCAAGCCAGCGCGTCCTTCTCGGATAGACACCACCGCCATTCTTGCATTCACTCAGGTAGGGAGGAAAAATAAAGTCTGTCCAAAAGTCATTTTGCAGCCCACCTCTGGACAGGCTGCTTCTGCGGGACAGCCTTTGCAGCAAAGTCAGGTGGCCCAAAGCTTTGGCCATGGATCACATCACAAGGGAAAGCACTCAAGGGCTGCAAAATCTGCATGGGCTCTTGGCACTTACCGCTCGTCCTGTGGCAGCGTTGAAGGCCTTGTAAATGGTTCCAAACCCCCTAGAAACAGAACAGTGGCAAGAACAGAGAAGTTGTTCAGTGCTGAGAAGGAAAAGGCAGCCCAGGCAGGAGCTCTCTGCTGCCTGCAGTGTCTCTAAAACACCAGGGTCTGTCCGCTCTTCAGCCAATGGCCCAGCAGCCCAGCAGCCCTCTGCCATGCAGAGTGTCCAAGAGAAAAGCTGGCTGCAACAGGAAGAAAAAGGGCTGCTACAAATCTCAAATGTGCACACTAGATTATGCACGCAGGGGTTTTCTTTGCCTTTCCCTTCTTGTGTCTGTGCCTGTGGGGTGCCTTTCCAGGCAATGAAACATACAGTCCTGCGGGGCCATCTCAACGCTCTCTTTTAATCCTGCCTGCCAAACTCAGGCAACACTATTATCTTATCTTTCTGACCACTTTCTTATCTTCCTGACCACTGAATCTTGTTTTCAGCAAGATAGTGGAAAGCAATGCTACTGAGAGCTGTTATCTGACAGCTGCCAGGTGGGAAGCTGCTCTCTCAGGTTTCTCTTCCCTCATGAGTGTGGCCAAATTACCTTGAATCATACAAAACCATATCTCCTGGGAAAACAGGCAAACTAGTGCCACATGTTTGAGGGCTTGCAGGAGGGCTTCCAGGACCTGCTGCTTGAGGCAGGCAAGACATTGCCAGCATCCAGTTATCTTTCATGATGCCTTGTACTGCCTCAGCACTGAGACAGGGACAATCTGAAGCCAGGGTCTGAAGATGCTTGCAGCTTGCCTGACTTCCCACGTGGTACCGCACCACCAAAATCCCTGGCCCATGGTTCTGTAGAAGCAAGCGTGGCTGCACTCACCCACTGCCAAGGAGTTCCCATCCAGTGTACTTCTTCTCTGGATCTTCCTTCCTCACCACACGCCCTGAAAGAAACCAAATGCAAGGAGCAAACTTCAAAAGAGGGATCCTGACGTCCAGGAGATCTGAAGGCCAGCTCCACTCTCTGGGGCTCTGAGCAATTTATGGTCCCTCGGCTAACAAGAGCATCAACAAGAACAACAGCAGCAGCAGCAGCCCCAGCAAGACAGGCAGCTCGGTAGCACGCCTGGCCTGCACAGAGTCTCTTCTCCACACTCCTTTGAAGGGCTGCCTTGAGGGGAAACTAAGCCCATGGGAAAACCATCAGAGCAGACAGAGACCAGAAAAGAACAGGCCCCAAGGCAAGTGGTTGTCATCTACAAACAGGAAGGAGGGCTGAAAAATCAGGACACTTCATTGTCTTGGGAAGAAACACTCTCTTGTGAGACTCAACAAAAGGTTTCATACTTCCAAAGTTCCAATGCACCCTGGCATCTGGATGAACTTTGAACAGCTGCTTTTTGCAGAGCAGAAAGAATATTGCAAAGTCAATTCCAGGAGAGAAGGGCACCTTCTCTACCTCTCAGCACTTGGCCTAAACAATGCCTTGACCATTTTAGAGAACAGCAGCACATGCTATAACCAAGAACAATGGCTCTAAGAATTAGGACTCTCCTCATTTATCAGCAGGATGAGTTCTGGAGATGACTTTGCCCGTTCCCCATTTAGTGAAGAACTACAAGTGCTTGTCTTCAGCCTGGGCTGCAGCAGTCACTAGCACTGGGCTCAGCCCCTTGAACACCACCCGTGTGCCCCATCTCCCCAAACGGGCGCAGCCGGACGGGTAACAAGGACAGCGCTGTTCCTCAGGCGCTGCCGGGACACAGACACCTGCACAAATGAGATGCTGACCCTTCCACGAGTCCAGGCAAAGCTGCAGCAACGGGACGGCAGCTGAAACCTCACAGCTAAGGAAGGCTCCAGCCCCTGCAGTCACACCAGCTGTCAGTGGCAGGGCAGGTATGACAAAATGCTTGGCAAAGCCCACAGATGGCCACTGACAGCCACTCTGAAGAAGCTAGAGCCAGATCAAGGCCTGTTACAAGCTGTTGGCCCCACTCAAGACAGAACATGATTGTCTTTGGCCTCAGACCCACGGAGGAGTAGATCCATCCACCTTTTGTCTGAGGGCGCCTGATGGCAGACACAAAGTAAACTGGCCTCTGTTCTGTACCTGAGTGGTTCTTCTCTGACAGCACTGCACTGGCAGCTGTTACCAGCTGCAAGGAGCAACTCACTTGTACTGCACAATCAGCAAGGCCTTGGTGTGCTTTCCGAGAGTACCATCTGTGCAGGGATTGAGGCCAATGCTTAGTATTCCTGCGGTATTTAGCAGCTGGGCATTAGCAGTGACAGCATGCCTGCTACCAGAGGAACATGCAGCAGAGGGGCTGCAGGCTTCCTCCTGAGAATTGCCTGCAGGGCACTTCTATCTGACTGTGCCCCATAGATGTGTCTCTTTGATGCATCTTCCAAAGCATACAACTAAATTATCAAACAGGAATTGTAAAAGGAGTATCCTGTTTTTCTTCTTTTGGGGCTCTTTCAAAACAGCTCTTCCTCTCTGATTCCTTGAGATAGCTCTAAGAATACAATTTCTTAATTTTTAGGGCATACTGAAAAGATCTCTTCCTCTCTTATTTGTGCTGTCACCTGCCATTCTTTTCAAGGAGGTCACGCTAACCAAACAAAACCAACTGGAGAAGGAATAGAAGTACTAAGAGTCATAAGAACAACACCAGCATTAAACCAGCCCCACAGCCAATCAACTTTGCTCAAGTGTTTTGTCATTTCCAATGACTGGTGGGAAGTCAGGAGTCTAAAGGGAATCTAGGAAGCCAACTCATCTGCTCACTTTGGCCAGGCTAGCACACACTCTTTTTACTGAGCCACTGGCTAGGTCGCAGCCTCCTGCTGCTCCCAAAACAATCCCTGCTTTTGTCTTCACTCTAGAAGGAAGCTCAGGCAAAGCCCACCCAGGCCCTGCTGCCCACAAAGGCAAAAGGAACGCCCCAAGCGCTCCCTGCCTGCATCCTAGCACCACAGTGGCTTCTGGAGAGAGTCCAAAAATTCTCTCCCAACACCAAATGAGGAGGAACATGTGCTACAGCTCTTGCCGAGGTACACACACTGTAATACACTGCTCGATGGCACAAGAAATCCCCAGGACGTACTCAGCAGACGCAGGAACTGCTCCTCTCTCTCCTGGCTTGAGCGGGGAGAACTGCTCATCCTTGGGTTTTCAGGCTGTGGAGAGGGGGCTTCTTCCCAGGATGCTGCTGCAGCGACAGCTTTGATGGCAGCTCCTGCATTCATCTGGGACAAGAAATTTGCTTGTGTCAGAAAGGTGCCTGGCACAGATGCCCCAGACAGAGCATTTCAAAGGCAAGCACTTAGGAACAGCACTGGGCCTGGGCTGCAAGCTGAGCTGTCAACTCTTCCACCTGCAGTCCAAGCCAAACAAGCAGTCTGAGACTACAGCTTGTCACAGTCAGCCATAGTGGAGACTGCGAAAGGGAAAGAACAACTTTACACTTCACTCCCTTCTGAGGACTGCATTCACCATGGACAGGGACAACTTGCCCAGAATCTGCGTGGGTCACCACGCTCACCTGAACAGACCCCTCCAAAAACAAAGCCAGCACTAAGAGGCCAGCAGAAATATATTCCCAGGATTGCTGGCCCACCGGCCAAAGCACTAGCCCTGCTGCCCAGGGCAGCAGCTGAGATTCAGCAACCCACTAAGTGTCCTTCTGAGCAGCTGCCACGGAGAGCACAGAGCATGGCAGTCAGAGACATTGGTCCCATCCACCTGCTGCTCTGCAGGGGAAAGGCAACAAGGGCAGAGACCACTTGTTGCATGACTGCACTGCTTCCTCCTCCTTCATTCACCTGCTTTCGTCCAGCCAGCCTGTACTGCAGCAGGATCTTGTGCATCCTTTGCACTTCTTCTTTGTGCCTCTTCTCCATTGCCTCCATCTTCCTCTGAGCTTCCCGCAACTCTGCCTGCAGCTTGTCCTTGATATTCAGGAAGATAAGAGGAATCTTACTGGCATCCGCAATCTCGTTCAGGTTTCCTCTTTTGCACTCTCAAAAGCACTTGTGTTCAGCCCCTTCCTTCTGCTTCTCTACCCAGCTCTAACCCTTCCATCCTAGCTCTTCTTCCTGGTGCTCAGCGCTGCAGCCTGCCAGGCTCTGTGCTTCCAGTGCCTGCAATGGTCCTTGCCTCCCCTTTCCTCACGTCTCCAGTTCATGTCCCCATCACTGCCCTTCCAAGCTCTTCTACCTGGCTAGTCAGGCTCACCTGTCCATTCTGCCGCTCCTTATTCAGCTCCTGCCTCAGCTGCTCTAGCTGCTGCTGCCTTTCATTTAGATCTCCCAGCAGCTGGCGCACCTTATCATCTAGAGCAGCCTTCTGGCTCTGGAGCTGCACAGAAACAAAGAGAAGACGGCTTTCAACGTCCCACACACCACTTGTGTGGCAACCAAGACTGATGTGCTCATGCCTTCCAAAAGCAGTTTCTTCTCATTCCTGTATTTACCAAGGGCCAGCTAAGAGACAATCCCAGACAGACAGACAGTGTCCAGAGAAGCTGTGCCCATAAGGGGCCCAGAGGAGTCCAAACCAACACACAAACTCTCTTTTCACACTCTGTGCCTCTTGACTGTCTCTGCTTCTTTGCCCATCCAGGTTGCATGATGGCAATTTACTGCTTCATCTCAAGCAGCCTTTTCTCCTCTCCCCTCTGTACCTCTGCCACCAAGTTGATCCATTGCTCCAGCTTCTCCTGTGCCTTCAAACTCTGTTCTTCCAGCTTGCTTTCCTGATGAGTGGAAGAGACACGTCCAGATGAAGTCCCACCAATGCTCCCCAAAGGAAAAACAGAAGCTTCATCCCTCCAACAACCCCCGCACCTGAAGAGGGCACACTAGTGGCTTTGTGCCCTCCAGCACCTGGGAGGAGCTCCAGCACGGCTAAGGAAAGGAGAGGTCACCTTCCTTCCCTGCTCTGATGGCTGCCTGTTTCCTGGGCCCCCCCTCTTCAGGATTTCTGCCTGTTCTCAGAGGCTCTGTCCTCAGATTGCCCTGCCCTTTGGTCAAGGAAAAGCTGCAGATGGACTGCAGGATGAGGACGACAGCAGCACCTCGATGACCCAGTCACAAGACAGGCCACCAGCTGAAGTACCAGCACCAGGAGGCCTGTTGCAACTGCTTCAGGCTCCAAGGGAAGACCTCTGTCCGCTGGGGAAGGACAGAAAGCAAGGAACCCAGTTGCTGGGACTGCAGCTGGCAGCAAGGTCAGCAGCAGTCTGCTGCATGGCACCAGGCTGTGGGGAAAATGCTGCCCCTTCACTGCCATGCTTTGGGTGGTGACCACCCAGCCTCCTGGGGAACTTGGCTTATGGCCATGCTGAACCTGTGGCTGCATCTACTGTCCCAGCACTGTCCTCTGGGTCTTCACAGGCCTTCAAGTAGGAGCTCTTGAACCCCTCTGCTGCCTGGCCCAGCAATGTGTAGCCTACAGCAGATGCTTGAGACCATGTCACATACTCAGGCTGCTCTTCTGCTAAGCCAGCCCTTCAAAGTCGCTGGAAAACTTCAGGGATGTACTGTTTCTTACCAGGTTTTGCACAATCTTCCTTTTCTTCGCTTCCTCAGCAGCTTGCCAGAGTCTCAGAGCCTTGCTGCACTGCTCTTCTGCCCAGCGGAGCTGTTGAGCCATGTCTTCACATTGCTGCTTGCTGAAAGATCTTACAGCCAGCAGCTCACGATGAAGGCCCCTCACATCCTCTGCAAACGTGACACACGGCAACAGTCAGAGACTGCACAAGCAGAAGAATCTGCTGACCTTAAGCCCCTTCAGTTTCAGGCAAGGAGGAACCTGCCCTCAGCTCCTTCACTCCTCACAAGCCCTGCAGACAGAGCTGCCTGTGGCGCGACTGCACTGGCCAGGGCCATCAGCAGAAACAAAGCACACGAGGCTCTCACCGAGTATCAGCTCCTTGGCCTGCCTGGCTGTGCGCACTTGGGCTTCCAGGCAGCTCCTGGCCGTCTCCAGCTCCGATACGTGCTGCTGAGCCTCCAGCAGGCTGCTTTGCAGGCTCTCCTTCTCTGACCTGCAAGTTGTGAAGATGGAGAGCAATAGTTCCTGGCACACAGGGCCAGTTTCTCCAGTGTGGCACATCTTAAGATGTGCCTTAAGATCCCTGTACCTTAGGCTGGAAAACAGCTTGCATGGAAGCTCAGACAAAGCAGGACAATTTTACCACTTCAAATAGCAGAGCAGGCCCCTCCAGGTGACTGGGAAGCCTTGCCTCGTGTCCTAGGCCAGCACAGAAAGCCCAGCTGAGTTTGAGCTCAGTGGACAAAGCTCAAATTGCTGTTGCCTGACTTATCACACACGGGTGGCTGTGCCCACAAAGTCTCTGCAAATGAGCAAAAGGCCAGCCGCTGCTCACAGCCCTGAGCTCACCAGCACTTCCAAGTCACTCTGCAGGGGGATAGAACAGCGTTCTCCTGGCTGGCCCGTCAATGTTTCATGCTATTCCTCATGTGCATATAGGTACTTGGCTTGCCAGGCACTCTCTAAGGAAAAGGGACTAAAGGAATTCACCAAACAATAGAGTGAAACCTCCAGCTTCTAGCAGCATGAGTAGGAATCCTGAACTAGGTTTTTATCTGAACAAGAACTGTCTAGGAAAAGGAGAGACACACAGCCATCCTGCCATTTAAATCATTGGAAGATCATGAACAAGAACACTTGCTACCTTTCTTTATGGCTAACTACGCCAGCAGTGCCCAAGTGATTTGGCACTCTTTAAAAAAAGGAAGAGGCACCAGCCAAAGGGACCTTGACAGGTTACAGAAGTGGGTGGACAAGTGGGCAAGTATCAGTGCTCAGCAAGGATCCCTAGAGACTGTTGAGAAGTCACAAGACCTTTCCCTGCTGCTGCTGCTGCTGCTGCTGTTGCTGCTCCTATTAAGCTACTCTAGGTCCTGCATCCTACTCCACAAGAGTGAGCTCTCAAGGGTTGCAAGATTTGCAGCATGACCCTCCATCTTCAGCTGAAGGGTCAGCACCCGACTGACAGCATTCACATGTAAGAGCCTTGAATTCTGAAAATCCCCCGTCAAACTATTTGGCAAGGAAAAACTGATGTTCAGATGCAACAAAGGAGAAAGCAAAACCAGAGGGAAACTTCCGATTTCAGGAAACATCTGCACCGTTTCCCTTGTACTCAAGTCAGTGCCAAGTTGGTTTGCTTTGCACTTGTCACAGGAATGTGCAAGAGGTCCCAAGCAGGTGCCCAAAAGAGCTTGGAGAGCTTGAGTTGGCAGAAAAATCACATTCAGATCAGAGTATCGTTTTCTTTTTCTCATGTCTCTTTGCCTCCCTGTCTGAGAAACATCAGGAGAGCACACAGGAGGCGGTAAATCCTGACTGGTGGTAATGCTCACCAGCTTTGTAATTACAGACTTTCAATAATGTCCCACCCTGGGTCTCCTCCCTGCCTTTACCTGGCTTCTGCCAGCTGCTCTGAAACGCCCCGTAGGTCCCGCTCCGTGGCTCTCAGTCGGGCTTCCAGGGCAGCGTTCTCTTTCACCAGCGCCGCCTTCTCTCTGCACACCTGGGACAGTGTCTGCCCTGGGAGAGAGAACTCCTGCCCCAGCTTCTCCAGGCCCCTGTGGGCTGGCCGCTGCGGGCGGCAAACCTGCAAGAGGGGGCAGCATTTTTCAAGTGGAACAACAACAACAGCAACAACACAGGCTCGGTCCTAGCTTGCTGCCAGAAGCAGCATTCGGGGGGGGGCGGGTCTGGCTAGGACAAGTCCCTCTCCCCAGAAGTGCTGCCTAGGAGGAAGGTGAGCGTACCTTTGGTGCCACCAGAGGAAATGCTTCCTGCAGTAGATCCCTCTGAGGCGGCGTTTCCACCGGGGTCAGTTCTGCCACTTCAAACACCCTCTCTAGGGAGGAGTGGCGCTTTCTCTCAGATGCAGCCAACTCCTTCCATCTGCAACAAGGGGACAGACAAACAAGCCTTTAAGTGCAACACAGTCGCCTTGCAAAACCAGCACTACATACCATGCCCCACATAAGGCATCTCAGGCCCTTCCAACAGCCCTCTGCTTCCACCTCAAGAGATGGCTGCAATTCCCTCCCTAGACCCGCATCTCTCTTTGTCATTCCTTCAGGTGAAAGAGTCGCCACTGAGGAAGTCAAACAAGCTTCCACAAGCCACAGAACACTGCCAGAAAGCTCAGGTACTCTCAGCATAACAGCTTCCCTGCCTGCTAGGCCCAACACTCCTTTCTGATGCAGTGAGCACTGGACTTGCAAAAGCTTTTCTTTGGCTAAGACACGCTTGCCAAGTCTAAATGAGCAGTCCCACAATTGCTCCTGCTTTCACTAGCGAAACAAAGAATGAGCCTGCAAGTTACAGCTTGGGGAGGAGGTGGGTACGATTTTCCAGTTCAATAAGCAAAGGATCCCAAGATGGTTTAGGCTGGCAGAGGCCCCAGGAAGCCTCTAGCCCAGAGTTCACCTCCAAGCAATTGGGGTCAGCATCTGGCCAGGCTGCTCAAGTCTCTATCCACCTGGGCCTTCCAAATTTCAAGGGTGGAATCTGCACATGCTCTCTGAGGCACTTGTTCTGCTGCATGATTGTCTTTGCAGGTCAGTGCTTTGCTGTCCTTAAGCCCAGCCTGAACCTCCCTTGCTTTTACTCTGGTCTAGTTCAGAATGCTTTTTGTCAAGGTTCGAGAAGCGAGTCCCAGGAAGCAGCTTTGCTCTAGGTCGGTCTGCAGCCAGACCTGCCCTGGGCTGCCTTCTCCCGTCTGTGCTGAGCAAGTCAAATAGTGAAAAGCCAAATTTGTTCTTTGGTCCTGGGCCTCCTAAAGCCCAGCAAGGCCCACCCCTGCTCAGAGAAAGTGAGAAAGCTTAACACGCACCTCAGCTCCCGGGCGCCGCGCACTCTAGCCGTGCTCTCGTGCCGCTCCGCCTTTCCTGCCTGGACCGAGGAGTCCCGACTGGCGAGAACTTCTCCTAGCGGGACCTGCAAGGATTGGGCAGGGAAAAAGCACAAAGCAGCAATGAGGAGGAGGGAAGTTGGCTCCTGACAGCTGGCAGAAGCAGCAAGCAGAGACACAGCTCACCTGAAGGCAAAATCTATTGTGTGGGGCCGTTTAGGCGGTGTTTAGGTGGTGTTTATGTCCCAACTAACTCATGAGTTGCTCTGGAAATGTCTGAGGAGAAGCAGGGAACATTTCCCTGCCCAGCTCTGGTCAACTGGCTTCCCCTCAGGATTTCAGGCCTTGGAGAGCAGCCAATAGGAACTGCATTCCAGCCCTTTATAGACAGACCTTGTCTCTGCCATGCAGAGCTGCTCAGAATTCTTCTCAGCAAACTTGGGTCATGTCAAAGTTTAGGGTGTAGCTGCAGTAGTGACTGCAGCTACTTAGATAGGCCATGGAGAGGGGTAGGTCCCTGCAGGCAACAGTGGCTCCTCCATACCCCACAGGCCTGTGAACTGCGCCTTAGCACCTCTCCCTCTGCTGCCAGCAGGGAGCCCGCACAGACTCTGCACAAAGGGGCTGACTTTTGCACCAGTAGCACTAAAGGGCATTGTGCTACCGCTTATCTCACAGCACGGGAAGTTCAGAGTCCCTGAGAGTGCCAGGAAAATGACGCCTGCATATGAAAGTTCAGATCCCATTTCCCACGCGTCAGTGGCTGAGCTGAAGAGCTAGGTCATGGCAGGACTCCAGCCCACATCAGCCATCTTCAGCCACCGAGGGCAAGTGCTGCCTGCTCAGAAACTTGCATGCAGCTCTGCACTGCACCACAGCTTTGCACTGAAGGAGCTATTTCAGCCTGCCTACAATCAGCATGCAGCCTCCTGTCTGCAGAGCTTGACTTTTATTAGTGAAAACCTCTTCAGTGGAAAAGGAGGAAACGGATGGAATCCTTTTGGAAGTGTTCCTGCACACATTGACTTTGGGGACTTTCTTTCGGCCTGCCAGGCTGCTGCTCTACTGCAACAGGCCAAGGCCACAGCTTTCTCCACAATCCTCAGACACCAGGAATGCCAAGGGTGCCCGTCCCACTCACCGAAGCGCGCACTTGACTCCTTCCTCCTCGGAGTCGACCTGCCGGGAAGAAGGGAAAATGAACCAGGGGCTGTTAGAAATCTCTCTGTGCTGAGGAGTCCCACAGAGCAAGTCCAGCCAAGCGGAGAGCGTTTTCCTTTCACAACATCCCCCTGGGAGCAACACTTCTTTAGCACAGCCATCGAGACTGCAGGCCACTACCCTAGGCTGTGTCTACCTTTTGCTCAGCTTTGCCACTAAGGAACCAGAAACTTTGCCGAGAAGTTGCAAATTCTTCCTTAGCAGTCCCTGCCTGCATTCGAGCCTGTTGTCCAGCCTGCAGCTAAAGCAGCTGTTTTCTCCTCTCTTTCCTGGACTTGCTTTTTCTTTTTGTAAATTGCACGCAGCATGTCCCACGCGGTTGCTGTAAACAATTCCCCACCAAAGCTCCCACCAAACCCCTCTTAGCGCTTGCAGTTCTGTTGGGACACAGCACAGGCCCAGCTCCGGGCTTCAGGAGCACGCACCAGCTGCTCGGCACTTTGCCCTTCAGCGCAAAGCCAATCCCTCTTGTAGCACACACTGGAGTTGCACTTAGACAGGCACATCCTTAAAGGATGGAATGCAGAAAAAATGCTGCTTTTCCTCAGTTCTGGAGAGAACCAAACCGTTTTTAGAAGGACGCCTGCAAATCTTGCCCAGTCTGCATTTGGAAGTTCCCACACCCTGCTAGGCCAGAGACAGCCCCTTTTTAGGTGAAGCTGTTGAAAGGAGCTTCACCAAACAGATGGCATCTTTATGCCATTTTTGTTTCAATGTGCTGCCCCAAGGAAAAACTTGGATTTACCAGTCAAACGACGAAAAGCTTTCTGAGGAGCCACCAATGAAAAGGCGCTGCTGACTGCTCTACGGACTCGCTCCATGGTTTGAGCAGTGCTGCTCAAGTCCGTAGGCCAGGGGAACAAAAAACGGAAACAAACCCCCTCTTGCACAAGTCCCCAGACTGTGCAAGGAAAAAAAGGGGAGAAACAGGACACTTGCACAACTCCACAAACTGTGCAAGAAACTACAGACACAAAAGGACACCTGCTGTAATCTGAGAACAGCACAGCTGAGGTGATCCTCCTGCAATGAGCACGCCAAGAGCTGCTCTGGACGCTGAGGCCTTGCAGGCACCAGGAGAACCTCCTGCTGACAGCGCTGTGACCTGGCAACCCTCTGCTGACATCACAATAGCAGCTGTTCCGGGTTGCTCTGTGGATTCATGCATAGCAAACAAACCTTCTCTGCAGCTGACAGAAAAGAAAAGCCTGGAAAGATCTCCTCTGCCCCAAAGCAGCACAAAAGCCCCTTGCAGTCCATAAGCCACAGCTTGTTATTTCTATGTTTTTCCCCCCTCCACGCAGCCCCCTGAATGAATCCGACTAGCTCAGAGATATGGGGCTGTGAGGGGAGGAAATAGCATGAGAGGGAAAAGTATTCAAAAGAGGCTCCTTACCCAGGGTGTTGGAACAGCTCTCTTTATTCTGTGGTGTCCATGGAGAGCAGGGCAAAAGAGGAAGAGCAGGAAGTTTTAGGGGTCTATATAGGTTTTGGACAGGGTGGGCACTCCTGGCTCCCCGCCAACCCCGTTGGGGCAGGGGGGAGGATTCAGGGGTTATCTTGATCAGAGTCACAGAGGCCCTAGGAAAGGGGGGACAAAAGGGTGTCCAGGAGCTCACCGTAACACCTCCCCCTTATTTGTTAAACAAGGTTACAGGAATTCACTGGGCTCAATTCAACCCCAAGTATGGGTTTCCCACCACCCCATGTTGGTGGCGTGGTCAGGCCTCCTCAGGTTAGCCAACTCTATGTGGTTGACCTCTGAGGTAGAAGGTATGAGGCCCTTGATAGCTTTGAAAATCAAGTGACGCAGAATCCCGAATGCTAGGGTTACAAAGAACAGAATAACAAAGACTAACAAAATTGATCTAACTACAGATGTCCACCACCCCGTGAATCCCCATCCCTTGAACATTCTCTTCAGCATTTGCAGGATGACAACTTGCATGGGGTTCATCACAGGGTTGAGTGGAAGGTAGGTTTTCTCTAAAAGGGAAGAACAAACATTTTAAGAACATGTTAAAGCTTCTGTTTCTGCCGGAAGGAATTCCTGCCTAGGAACTTTCTTCTTCTCCCATCCGGCGGCGTCTTCTCTTTGAAGCATCAGATACTTGCTTCTTGTCCCCTTCTGTTTGACCTGGATTCTTGGGGACAAAAGGTTTCACCCACTTCTGGGGAATCCACCGAGGGCCTGAGGGAGTAGCTACACACGCATAGCCACGACCCCAGGTTACAAGTTCATAGGGACCCTTGGTTTCCCAAGTTTCTGGATCCCTAATCAAGACCGGTGGATGCTGAGACAATTTAAACTGCTTGCCACTGTTAAAGTGACGTACAACCGGTGGACTCATATTTTCAAATGAACAATTCAGAAAATTGATAGTAAACATAGCTTTACAGAGCTTCTCTCGTGGAGACATCCACGGAGCTGAGCTGTTTTGTTTTTTCAATACCTGCTTGAGCGTCTGGTGTGCACGCTCGACTACAGCTTGACCTGTGGGGGAGTGGGCAATGCCAGTCTTATGTTCCACTCCCCACTGCTGGAGAAATTCTAGGAACTCCTTGGATACATACGCTGGGCCATTATCTGTTTTGATCGTTTTTGGCACCCCCAATACTGAAAATGCTTGCACTAGGTGTTGTTTGACATGTGCAGCCTTTTGTCCTATATGAGCAGAGGCATACACTGCACCTGAGAATGTGTCCACGCTTACATGAACTCATTCAAGGTGCCCAAAACTCTGAATGTGTGTGATGTCTGTCTGCCATACCTCACAGCTGCTAAGGCCTCTGGGGTTTACCCCCATGCCCAGCGATGGCACGGCCTGGAGCTGACAATTAGGACAGTTGGTCACAATGGCTCGGGCCTGACTCCGTGTTAGCTGGAACTGTCGAATCAAACCTGGTACGTTCTGGTGGTAATGCTCGTGACTCAGCTTTGCCTGTTGGAAAACATCAGGGAGACTTGCCTTTTCGACTGGTGCAGCGAAGGAGTCTGCTTTTCGGTTCCCCTCTGCAATCTGACCTGGCAAATCAGTGTGTGACCTCACATGCATCACAAAGAATGGATGTTCTCGGTGCGAGATTTAATAAATTAGCCTTGAGAGTAACCTGAAGAGATGTTCATTTTCTATTTCTCTGAGCACAGCCCGCTCCGCCCTGGACACTATACCTGCCACATAGGCAGAGTCTGTCACCAAGTTGAACGGCTCGGAAAACCTCTCAAAAGCTCTCACCACTGCAGCCAGTTCAGCCACCTGGGGGGATCCCTCCACAAGCTCAATATCAGCTTCCCAATGCTAAGTCTGTGGATTTTTCCAAGTCATCACCGACTTGTGGGAAGCCCCAGAGGCATCAGTGAACACTGTGAGAGCCCTTTTCTCTTGAGGAATCAGGTGGAATTCCTCATTGAACAACTTGTGAGACGGGGCATGGACTGATATTTGTCCCCTATAGCTGTCCAGAGATAGCTGGAGACTGGCACTGCTCTGGAGCAAATGCTCAAACATCCCTTTTGTCAGATGAGTGGCATGGAAGTGACAGCTCTGACACACAACTGAAACCATCAGGGCCAGGGTGGCACGTGGGACTGTTTTTCCGCTCCAGCAGAACAGTGCAGCCCAGATTGGTGACACTGATACCAAGTGAGTTCAGCCAAGCCAAAAGGGAGTCCAGCCAAGCCCAGTGGAGCCCAGCAGGGTGGTAGGAAGAGGCAGTGGAGCGGCAGATCCGATTCCCACGCGCACGCCCAGCGTGGGGGACTGATGGTAGCGGCAGTGCCAAACAGAGCTCTGCAGGGAGAGACACCCATCACCATCGCCCCTGCCACCACCAGTGCTGCAGAGAGGGAGCAGGAAACTGCCACTGCAGGCCCACAGATGCTCCAGGCAGCACCAGCAGCGCCCATCTACCATCAGAATCATTCTTTAAGCCCTCACCATCTTCTCCTTGTTCCGGGGGCCCCATGTGACACTTCACCTTTGTGAGTTATGGCATTATCTCTTTTGTACAATTTTATTTTTATTGTTGTATAGTGCTGGTTTTTTTTTTTTTTTCCCTTACTACATTGCAACATTTCTAACATTTCTGGCCTCTCATAGATTGGTGTTTCCGTTGTCCCCCTCCATTGTTGTGGAGTAGGGGAGAGAGGAGAGGCGTTACAAGGACTATCTAAGACTAAGGACATAGAAAGAAGGGAAGGTCTTAGAAAGAAAAAGAAACCCTCATGCTGCCTCTTTTGGAAGCAATAAAAGTGCAGGTTTCTTAATATCCAGCCACAAGTCTTTGGAGTCTGGAGAGCCAAGAAACTCACCTGTGCCCGAGCCTGTGGAGAAGCCCGGCTCCCTCCCCCTCTGCCCACAGCAGCACAGACACTCCCAACCTTTCCCAAGAGCTGCAACACAACCACAGCCACAGCAGCATGCCCTGCACTGCCACCACTGCTCTGCTCCATTTTGCCCCACTCTGCTCCTCTAGTCACTGCTGCCAGCCTGTCTCTCCACTAGAGGTTTTGGCCTGGAGGCACCAAGGTCAGAAGACCTTTGCCCACTTCCAGACCATGCCACAAACCCCATATATGGCTTTTCCCACATTTAAGAAACACCTGACCATTCAGAAGGAAATTTGGAGCTTATGCACAGCGTGAGGACAAAGGGAAGCTTCCAGCACAGTGAAGGTTTTATGTATTATTGTATTTATTTACACTATCAGTGTAAACAAACTAGAAACTACGAGCTATCAACTAGAAACTAGAAACTACAAAAAACACCAATGGCCTCTTGCAAAGCTAGTATCTCCTGTCGGCCATAAACTGCTGCGTCGCCATGATCAGAGGCGTCAGGCTGGAGGTCGGCTTGGCTGAGGTTACAAAAGGATGCTGCCCAAAGAGAAAAAGAAGACATTAATTTCTACTGACCTCACAGGCTGAAACTGGCTTTCTCTGGCAAGCAGAAAGATACACAAAGGAGAGCATTCTGTGCACCTCTGTCTCCACATCCAGGACCATGCTACATGAGCCAAACATGGCTCCCAATCCCACAAATCCATTAACCCAGATGGCTTCAGATGAAAGAGATTTGGTCTAGGCGACCTGGAAAGGCTCCTTCCAACCCATACCAGGCCAGGGTTGTCCTCGGTTTTTCTTTGAAAAGCCCCCAGACTGGAGATTCTCAGGAGCAGGGCCCATCTGCCGCCTTGGACTTGAGCAGACGAGGAGCCCCTGGCAGCGGGCAGCCGGCGCACCCGGCAGCCGCTTTGCCTTTTACCTGCAGAAGTTGTTCCTGGGCAGACCAGCGCCTGTCCTCGTCCGTCTCCAGGCAGCAGCACAGAAAGTCTCGCAGCCAAGCCGACTGTTGCCTGGGCTTCTGCAGCTTCGGGGTGCCCCTGGTGCTTATCAGCTGCTGAACCTGGAGAAGAAGGAAATGCCACGCTCCACCTGTCTCCTTCACACGCCAAACTGCTCACACAGACCCCACTGGACAAGCTCCACTGCCCAGTGGCTCTTTACTCCCTGCCAGAGGGAGGGAGATACCTTTCCTACCCCTACTAAAAGAACCCAAAGCCAGGCGCAGCCGTAGCCAGTCCAACATGCAAAGGCTCTTGCCTTGACCCCTGATTTCATTGGCTGATGGAATTAGGAGCAACTCCATCAGCAGCAGCACACTTTGCTTCTCTCAGCACTGACACCAGCTCTACAGGCGAGGTGGAAGACAGACTTTAATCTAACTTTACTATTTCCAAGGATTCCTCCCATAAAATGCAGCTCACTGCTCCTTTAGGTAAAGCTGCTCACTGCTCTCTTAGGCAAAGCTTCCACCAAGGAAAAGGCATAGTGATTTTCTTGTGCTATTCATGATGAAATGCCAAGGGGATAATCTGGGCAAGAAGCATAAGAGACTATGCAGCCTGGCACCAATCATTGTCAGGTGTTAGCAAGCTTCCCAGGCAGCAGAATGGGAGTAGATTTAGTCAGAGTGACAGGAGCATCTGAGGGTAGTTGCAGCGTACCGTGCGGGAGGTGTTCATCAGGTAAGGAGGTGCTCCTTCCACCATCTCGATCCCCACAATTCCAAAGGACCAGATGTCCACTTTGGGGCCGTAGGGCTTCCCTGTGAAAATTTCTGGCGCCATCCAGTGCGTAGTCCCAACAGCTGATCTCCGTTTGCTCTGCTCAGAGGTGAGCTGAGCAGCAAGGCCAAAATCAGCTGAGGAGAAAAAACACTCAGATCAAGCCAGCATGAAAAAGGAAAGCAAAGAAAAGAATTCCCCACTGAATCAATATCTTAGAAGGCAGTGTGGAATCCCGCTGTACCAGGGGCATGCTGCTATTCCTCGAGCCTGCAGCTGAGGAAATACGCAATTGGCCACTTTGCAAAAGCCCCCGACTTCAGGCAGTGGCTTTTAGTCCCCTGAAGCTATTAGACTGCTGCTGCCTTGCTGGGGAAGGGACACACACAAGCCAAAGGCACTCCTGACCCCTTCTGCCCAGCTACAGCTCCCTGCACCTTGTGGCTGTGCTCTGCGCTGGCAGCAGGGCAGCCTGCACTGCCACAGGCACCAGGGAAGCGGCAGCACCCAAAGGCAGCCCCACAGCGCAGCCCGCCACAGCTGAGCCTGGCCAGCAACACCCACCCAACTTGACAGAGCCGTCCAAGCCCAGGAGAATGTTGTGGCTTTTATGTCTCGGTGGATCACTTGCTTGGAGTGAAGGAAATCCAGGCCTTGCAGGCACTGAGAGAGGAAAAAGAAACACGAGCCTGAGTGGATTGCGTCCCACAAGCAGGGCAGTGGCACACCTGCAAGACTGACTTCCTGGGGGTTGGTGAGCCACGGCAGGCCAGGCTGCTGGCAAAGGCAGCAGAGCTGGCTGCTCCAACACGAGGACAGCAGAGCTTTTCTAAGGGCGTGGCTGTTTGCTTTTGAAAGGGAAAGGGCAATTGTTGCTCTGGCCAGTGCCCTGCAAACACAGACTCAAGGTGCGCAGCTGCAGTGCCTGTACTCTCTGCAGCCAGACAACAGTGTCTGCTTTTACAAACACCACTTGGGGTTCAAAGCTCTCCTTTGAGGCTGAGCTCTGTGAGAGTCCTGTGAGGATCTCTTTGTCTTTGCCACTTGCTCAACATGGTGCCACCAGCCACTTTTCTCTTGTGGGGAAGGAATGCAGCACTCACAGGCTCCAGGCAAAGCTTTAGAGAGGCAAACACAAACACACTAGAAGAAGGGCAGGCACATTGGCAGGCACTTCATCTGCTCTTGCTACTGCCAGGCGTAAGAGAAATGCAGAAAGAAGCTTGGAAGGGGAAATCTCTCCTCTCCTTATCACCCATTTGGAAGGGCCGTCCCGACCAAGCCATGGGAAGAAACAAGCGCCATCCCTTACCTCCCGAGAGACAGCTGCTATCTCTCCTTCTGCCATATGAGTCTCCCTAATGACATCGTGTAAAGAACCTCCGTCCATGTATTCCATCACCAGCCAGAGTTCCTCATCCACCAGGTAGCTGAAAGGAGGAAACAACAGCCTGGAGATGAAGGTGTGCACTTACATGACCTGATGGATTCTTGCTCCTGTGTCTCTCTCAGAGGAAGACAGGAGGAATAGTCATTCACAATGCTCTACAGGGCTTGAACTCTATGCAGTCTAAAGGCTGCTTGGTATCCACACCAATGCAACAGGCCAAGGGAAATACAATCTACAGCACTTTGTCAGCACTGGAGTCCCGTGGGAAAAAATCAATTGCCAAAACAAATGAAACCATGTGGAGAGAGGACAGGAACTTTGAGGCTGTTGGCTCAGTGAGACAGGGCCAAGGCTGGTCTTTGAAAGCACACTTCCAACTAGGTATGCCAGCAAAAATGAACGCAGCCCCAATGCAATCTCCTCCCAGGACGCTGTAGATCAGCCCAGAAGCAGGAATTAACAGCTCCATCCTCTGCCAGCCACCAAAGGAGTGGCTGAACTTCTGGCTTGCAGGATGTGAATGACCTTTCATGGCAGAACAGCAGAACCACTCACCTGTCTACAAAGGTCACAAGATTGGCATTCTTATTGCCACGCATGATCTGGATTTCATTCAGGCACACCTCGCTGTTGCTCTCTTCCAGGAGACTAATTTTCTTTATGGCCACCTAAAACAACATGGAAAACATGAACCAAAGTTGGTGGCACAGAACCACCAGGGGAACACGGAGACAGTGATGATGGGGTGACAGAGCTGGGCTGGGCCAAGCTGCCTTGTGGCTGGACATCAGACCGCTTGCTTGGGCACCTCCCAGGACAAAGAGCCAGATAGCCTTTGCCTTGGAAACCTGGCAGAAACATGGTCTATGCTGTCCACCTCAAAGCTCTAACAACACTCACCGTTCCCACAGACTTCCCCCATGGCTTTACTTGATCATCCCCATTTTCATTCACACACCTCTTGCAAGCAGAAAGTCAATTTCTGCCAGAAAACATGGAGCAAAACTGCTGGACAACCTCTAGGGGGCTTGATCATTCCACTGGCATTCTCCCTTTCACAGCAACAAAGCAAACTCTTCCAGACATGACAGATCAAATGCTGTCCTAAAACAGTTCAGCAGAAGCTGTGGCGCTGCTTGACGCTTACCTCTTCTCCTGTGGCAGTCTCCACTGCCATGCACACCGTGCCAAAACCCCTAGAAACAAAACGGCCGCAGAGAAAGAAGAAGTCCTTTAGTCCCTGCAAGTGCAGGAATCCACAGTACAAGAGGAAAAAAGTCCAGGGACAAAGAGTAAATGGAAAGAACTGTGGCTGCACTCACCCTCTGCCAATTGTTTCCAGTTCTGTGTATTTAGCCTCAGGATCTCCCTCGCTCACCAGCATCTCTGTAAAAATCCCAAGGAAAGATGCTCCCTTCAAAAGAGATCCCACCCTGCAGCAGATCAGAAAGGCAGCCCCACTCTCTGGGACACTGCGCCCTTTCAACTCACTCCCTCAGGAAACAACACCACCACCACCTAAAAAACAACAGCAGCAGGACAAGCAGCCCTGCAGCACAGATGGCCTGTCCAAAACTAGGAGTCAAAACTAAAATCTAAGCACATCAAGAAACAGTCAGAGGAGACAGGGATCAGAAAAGTGTAAGCAAGAGAAGTGATTGTTGCCTTCAGACATTAAGGACAGCAGGACAAACACAACCTTTCTGTTCAGGCAATGAACACTCTGGGACATTCAACAAAAGATTTAATCCTTGCAAACATGCAAGGCATCTTGGGTTCTGGAATCCATTTTTATCAACAGCTGCCCTTTCCAGAACAGGAAGAATATTGCAAAGTGCCTCCAGCAGAGCTAAGAACTCCATCTTGAAACAGGACTTTGCATAAACAAGGCCCTTCTGCCGCTCAAGAGCAGCAGCTGATGTTCTACCCTACTGTGATGGGCCTTAGGAATGAGGTCCCTCAGCTTTTAGGACAGGCTGAGCTCTGAAGATGACCTTGGCCGTGCCCCACAGGAGCTGGGCCCCACAGGAGCTCCTGGAGGCCTCCTCATGTGCTCGGTCACAGCCTCCTGCTCAGCCAGAAACAATCTCTGCGCTGCCTTTTGCCTAGAGGGAAGCTCAGGCAAGGCCAAACCAGGCCCAGCTGCCCTCCGAGGCAGGAGCAGCAGCCCAGAGATCCCTCCCCACCTCAGAGCACAGCAACAGCTCCTGTGGGGAGGCCTCAGGAGCTGGCACTCAGCTGAGGAGGAACAGGAGCTGGGACAGCTCTTGCTGACACACGCACACACACACCAGGCACTGCTGCGGCACACAAGGGTCACAAAGGACGTACTCAGCATGTCCAGGCACTTGTCCTCTGTCCTCTCTCCCAGCAGCTCCATGCTGCCAGAGGAACTAGTCGTGCTCCAGGTGCACGAGCTGCTCCTGCTTGAGTTTCCAGCTTGGGCACTGGAGGCTTCTTCAGCTGCAGCTTGTGCAGGTGCCACGACAGAGGAGCTGGAGCTCTGGGACAAGAAATTAATTTGGGTCACAAATGTGACTGGCAGAGATGCCCCTCCGATCTCATTTCAAATGCAAGCCCTGAGGAAGATGCTGCTGGCCACATCCAGGGCTCTTCACCTCTCAGCTTTTGCAGCCCACTTGTCCAGCTCAAGGCCCCGAACCCAAACCCTGCTTTTACATGAGGGACAAAATGTCACCAAAGACACTGCTAACCCAAACAGGCACTTACTGATGCTGGCTGCTCAGGCCACGGGCTGACAGCAGGAGCAGGGTCATTGGCACCTTCCTCCTCTTCAGCCTCTTCCTCGGGTGCAGAGGCAGCCAGAGCAGGTGCTGGCGCTGCCCTTGTGCTCTGTGCACAGACAGCAGCAGGAGGGTCAGGAAACAAGCTGTCATTCAGAGCCTTACGTCTCTTCAGCTACAGGCCCCGCTGCATCTCAGCTGTTCCCTTAGCTGCTGACTTTGACTGTTCTGTGGGGAGGACCAGGTCCCTCCTGGGGACAGTGTCTCCTCATATCCTGCAAGGCTGTGAACTGCACTTTTTCACTGCTCTCTTCACTGGGGACAAGGAGCCTACACAGCCCCTGGGCACAGAGGGCCTCACTTGTACCCCAGGAGCATCCAAAGACATCCTATTGCTACCTCTTGTCTCTTGCTGAGACAAATTTCCAGTCCCTGTCTGAACAGTAGGAAAGTGATGCCTAAATGTCCAAGTTCCACACCCCTTCTCCAGGCCTCACAGGCTGGGGGAAGTGCTCTCGGGGAGCTGGAAAGATTCCAGTCCTCAGCATCTTCAGCCAGGCAGGGCAGGTGCTGTCTGCTCAGAAACTTGCAGCTCTGCTTTGCTCCAGCCACAGGACTAGCCAGAGCTGCCACTTACTGATGCTGGATGCTCAGGCCCTGCAGTGGCAGCAGGTGCACTTTGGTGGGAATCTTCCTCCCATTTGGCCTCTTCTTCAGGAAGACATGCATCCAGAGGAGGCTCAGAGGTCTGTTTTGGGCTCTGCAGATAGACAGCAGTGTCAGGGACGGGGAACCTCTCTATTCAGCTCTGGAGCCAGATGCACTAAGGAGAAATCATCAGAGAAATGGCATTCTAATTGTTCAAACTCAAGTCAAATGGGCCAGTTAGATGGGACTGCACTCTCTTGTACAGGAGAAATTCCATCATGGCTTCAAGCACCAAGCAACCCAACTTTCAGCTGCTTAAAAGCTCTGAAAAGGAACTGGAGAAAACAGCCCAGGATCCAAGTCCTCCTGCAGCTTCTGCTGCTTCTGCTGCTGCTGCTGCAAAGAGCCTGGACTGTTCTTTCATTCATCCAACCAGGCTGGCACTGGACTGCACCAGGCCCAGCTCACAGCTTGCTCCACAATTGTCAAATGCTACCAACATCAAAGGTTCCTTTCCCACTCACCCAAGGAGCGGATTCTCTCCAGGCACGGGTGATGTGACCTGCAAGACAAAAGGGAAAAAAAAGCAGATGCTGTAAGGAAACTGCCTGTGCTGGGCAAGCCCACCAAATAGTCAGCAACCAAAGACAGAGCATTCTGCTTTCACTCCATCACTCCAGCAGCAACCCTTGTGTCACACAGCAAGGCAACAGCACAAACTACTGCCTCGTGTCTACCCTTTGTCCTCTTTGGCCTCTCAACCCATAGAAACTCGAGACTGAGAAAGTCCCAGTGGTTCTGCAACAGGCATTCCAGCTTCAGCCCCACCGCACCCAGCAGGAGCTACAGCTCCTCTCTTCCCTGGACTTCAGTTTTCTGAAGAGATTGCATGCAGCAATTGCCATGAGCTTACTGAAAACCCTTCCCCAACAAAGCTTCCCCTAAGTCCCCTTTAACCATGGTGGCAGTTCTGTGGTGACACAGCGCAGGAACAGCTCCTGGGTTCAGGAGCATACAAGAACTGCTCTGAAATGTCCATCTCAGAGGCCTTTTCCAAGCTGATCCTGTGATTTCACCCCAGAAGGAATGGCTCTTTTAGCACTCAGGAAGTGTCAAGTTCCACAGGCACATGCTGGGATGAGGGAATGCAGACAAGAAGACTTGAACTGAAGGACTTTCCCTCAGTGCTGGAGAGCAGTGCACAGCTTTTCCAAGGACTCCTGCCAAGCTCTCCCAGTCCTCCTATCTTGGAAGTTGTCTGGCTTGAGCCAGCAAACGGAGGAGATTCCAGACCCCTTGGGCACAGGCTATGCCACGGGAGGAGCGGAGCCCCTGCAGGCTACATTACAAATGCTGCCCAGGCCCCTCTGGCTAGAGACACCCCCTTCTTAGCTGCAGCTGCTGACAGCAGCTTTACCCAACTCAAGGCCTCTTGGTGGCATTTTGGTGTCCATATGCCACACTGCACAAAACCGTCCACTTACGTGCCAGCTGGGTGAAAAAGTACCCAGAATAGGCCACGGAGAAAGCCGTGCAAACTGCAGCACACACTCTCTCCATGGCCTGAGCAGCGCTGCCCAAGTCTGCACCAGACAACGCCTGCGGGGAAAAACCAAAAATCCTGCGAGTCCTGCTGGCAGAGACCTCGGCGATCAGCAGGTTCCGCCTGCAGTCAGCGTGCCACAGAGCTGCTCTGCTCACTGAGCCCTGCCGGGCCTGGGCACAGCAACTTTGCCTTGGCAACGCTGGGATGCGGCCCCTGACATCACAATAGCAGCCACCCTGGGCTGGTTTGTGAACTCACAGAGTGCAGGGAACCAGATCTTCCCTACAGCTCAGGCCAAAAAAAGGCTGCAAAGCTCTCCTCTGCTACAAAGCAAGACAAAAAGCCCTCCTAGTCCATAAGCTACTGCTCAAGGCATCTAAGAGTAACTCCAAGAACACACTAATCCCCTACAGCCCACCCAGAGAAGTTGAGCACTGAGAAGGGAGCGGGATGTGAGGAACCACATCAGTGCTCTTTGGCCACTAATGCTTCTGAGCAAAAACCAGAAGGCTTCTTCCAGTTGGACCTTGCTCAGTTCAGGAAAGCAGCAAACAAGGAGAAGCACTACTTCAATTACATTTTGAGGTTTCTCCTAGCTACAGAGACCAGGTCATGGATCTTTTAACACTGTTTATTCATTTTACATCACAGCCATGGGTGTGATTTCAGCAGGGAAATGCCATGACCACAAATGCAAGGGGGATCCTTCTTTCTAGCTCCCTCTAGCAGAGAGGCCCTGGGACCAAAGCACCACCACCATTTCCCTGCCAGTTCTGTCCTTCCACAGTAGTTTTAAGGCCACGGAGTTGAGATGAGTGGCTCGGAAGTGACAGCTCTGACACACAACTGAAACCATCAGGGCCAGGGTGGCACGTGGGACTGTTTTTCCGCTCCAGCAGAACAGTGCAGTCCAGAGTGGTGACACTGATACCAAGTGAGTTCAGCCAAGCCAAAAGGGAGTCCAGCCAAGCCCAGTGGAGCCCAGCAGGGTGGTAGGAAGAGGCAGTGGAGCGGCAGATCCGATTCCCACGCGCACGCCCAGCGTGGGGGACTGATGGTAGCGGCAGTGCCAAACAGAGCTCTGCAGGGAGAGACACCCATCACCATTGCCCCTGCCACCACCAGTGCTGCAGAGAGGGAGCAGGAAACTGCCACTGCAGGCCCACAGATGCTCCAGGCAGCACCAGCAGCGCCCATCTACCATCAGAATCATTCTGTAAGCCCTCACCATCTTCTCCTTGTTCCGGGGGCCCCACGTGACACTTCACCTTTGTCGGTTACGTCATTACCTCTTTTGTACAATTTTATTTTTATTGTTGTATAGTGCTGTTTTTTTTTTTTTTTTTTCCCTTACTACATTGCAACATTTCTAACATTTCTGGCCTCTCATAGATTGGTGTTTCCGTTGTCCCCCTCCATTTTTGTGGAGAAGGAGAGAGAGGAGAGGCGTTACAAGGACTATCTCAGGCTGAGGAGATAGAATGAAGGGAAGGTCTTAGAAAGAAAATGAAACCCTCATGCTGCCTCTTTTGGAAGCAATAAAAGTGCAGGTTTCTTAATATCCAGCCACAAGTCTTTGGAGTCTGGAGAGCCAAGAAGCACAGGAGCCCAGAAACCTTGTTGTGAGAGGCTAGAGATTGCTGGCTCCAAACATTTCAGGTGCTTATGTGGGGAAAGGGGCAGATCAAGCCTCGCTCTGGAGAGGTGATGCTCTGCTCTGCACACCCCACACTCCCAGGCCTGTATCCCAGCCCAGCAGTGACCACTGATCCCTGGCACAGCGGAGGCAATGCCCCACCCCTGTGTCTGGAGCCCCTTACCCAGCTCCTAAATGGCCACGTGAGTGGCAGCCCCATGTGGGGGAAGGCCCCAGGAAAGCCAAATGGATTTTAACTCAGGCTATGTGGCAACCACATGTCTTTGCCCTACCTCCTCTTGGACTTCTATTAGCTGAACACCATTGGAACCAGGAATGGCAGATGTGTTGGTTCTTTTCTATATATTTTCTCTCATTCTCTCTTCCTCTTTGTTCTTCCAATTTCATTCTCGCAGATTTTTCAGTAACTTAAAATCTATCAGGCTTGGAATTTGTTAAGTTGAATACGCTAAGTTAATGCTTGATGGAATGCTTTATGTTGATTGATTCCTGCTCTAAATGTTTTGCCAAAGTTCTCTGATTTTCACAAGTTGCCAGGGAAGATTTTTGTGTTGTTCCGACCTCTTGAGAACATCTTGTCAGTAATTCTCCTGCTTTTCTACATCAGAGTTCGTGAACAAGTTGAAGTCCTTTTAAAGTGTCTCACTGAGCAATGTTTTAGGGGCCTTACATTTTAACTGGCGCAATGAGCAGGGTATTCTTGAGGTGACATGGGCATTTGATCCAGCAGTAACTGCTCATGACATAATAAAGGAGAAACAAATTTTCAGTCAAGGCTGCTATCTTCTGGCAGAAAAGTAATAGACTCTCATGCAGAAAATGATGTCAACTGCTCTCTACTGACAGACCTGCTAAAAGCTTCTATAGAAAGCTTGTCCATCTCTGAAGAGAGACGGAGACTGAGAAAAACTAGCACTATCCACAGTTACTGGTGGAGAAAAGATGAATTTTGGTAGAAGAAACTTTGAAAATCCCAGTACAGGACCATGCCTGGTATCCATATGCATGGAGGTTTGACTCAGAGAGCTCTGTGTTGCCAAGCAGCTAGAAAAGGAGCTGAATCAGTTGCCAATCGCCTTGGAGCCTGAAATAATAGCCAGCCTCAGGGCAGAGCAGGAATTGAATGCTGGGATGAAGCCAGCCCCAGAACCTGAGAAGCCAGTTAAACACGCTGGTCCAAAGCCAAAGAGCTGCAGAGCTGCAGCTGAGCAGTGCTGGGGAAGGCCTGGAACCAGCGTGTTCTAGAAAGTTCCAGAAACCATCTGGCCAATCAACGGCTGTTGATCTGCATGGCCACTCCCAGTCAGTCCCAGAGTCCTTTATTCTCTATGATAAACTCACCAGAAGTTCCCTGGGTGTCATCCATTGTGGCTTTTCTTCTCCTGAGGCTTCCTGTTGCTCATTGATTGTCTGATGTGTGGCCACTTCATGGCCCATCCCCTCCAGGACAAGCTCCCACAACTCCCCCTTTTTGGATTTATTGAAAATGAAAGGTATAACAATCATAGTCAAAATAATAACCTTGTCTTAACTAAAACCAACACAATACTTCATAGACTTTAACTAAACTTGAGAACTAAAATAAACAGGTGAGTTCATACTGCAGAGAATAACTAAACAAGAAGTAAATGCATTTTTCATTTCCCCTCACTTCTAACGGCCCGAGTCCCAGGCATCTCTCTGCCAATTCATTCCCCCTCACTTACCCATAAATCAAAAGAGAACAGAAAATCAAAAGGACTGGTGATGGCACCTGCCCCCGGTGCCCTTCCCCAAACACAAAAGCCAAAAGAAAAGGCTTTAGGGGGGACCAGCCTGTGAGGACCTTATGGTGTGGCCAGGCACGGGTCTCCTGTGGGGCACCAGAGTCGCTCCTCCGGCTGGCTGGAGGGTGCCGACTCTCCTGCCTAAATAAATAAAAGAACTGGGGTGACTGGCTTCTGAGGGTGGCCTGTATCGGGAATCTCTGAAACATGAATTACAACAAAAATCGGGGACTGCTAATACAACAGGAAAGCAGGAACAGGGTTGAGGGCTGTCACAAGGTGGGTTAGGGTAGAATCCGGGGAGGCATGGCCAGTGCCCTCCTGGCATGGGCACGGAAAAGGAGGGCAGATGGCAGATGGCTGATGGCTGGCCTGTGCTCTTGAGCAGGTTCCATCTCCAGTCCTGTCCTTCTCAGGGATAGTGTGTTCAGGGGCACGCGACGGTGAAAACGAAAACTGGGAAAGGAAGTCTGCTAAACATCGTGCAACTAAAATTTCAACTTAAATGACCATCATATATACCACCAATTGCCACCAAACATCGCACAGTAAATGATTTTCAACAATCACATTATGATCACTATATATCACTAATAATGTAACAATGTACATTGAAATGAAAAACCGGAGTCCATGGGAAACTTTAAAGGTTAAAATCTAGGGGACATGATAAAGGAAAGGTTAAAGTCTAGGGGACATTCTTTCAGGGCATAGACAAGGAAGGCAATTGTCCAACAGGCTTGAGGGTGTGTAGGACTTTTATTGTGACTCCAGCTCCAAGCTGCCTTTGGAGAAAGCAATCCTGAAGTGGTCCTGGTCATCTCTTCTGCTTTCTCGATTGCTTTGCTGCAAGTTTCCTTTGTTTTCATTTGAAAAGCCTTCGGAGTGGGGATTTAGATGGCGGGGGCCGATGTGATCTGTAGAAGGAATAACAGAAGTACAGTCATAGAAACAACTGCAGTATGAAACCAGCCCCACAGCCAATCCATTTCTCTCAAGTGTTTTGTCATTTCCAATGACTGGTGGGAAGTCAGGAGTCTAAAGGGAATCTAGGAAGCCAACTCTTCTGCTCACTTTGGCCAGGCTAGCACACACTCCTTCTTCTGAGTCAGTGGCTAGGTCGCAGCCTCCTGCTGCTCCCAAAACAATCCCTGCTTTTGTCTTCACTCTAGAGGGAAGCTCAGGCAAAGCCCACCCAGGCCCTGCTGCCCTCAAAAGCAAAAGGAATGCCCCAAGCGCTCCCTGCCTGCATCCTAGAATCACAGTGGCTTCTGGAGGGAGTCCAAAATTTCTCTCCCAGCACCAAATCACAGAGGAACACGAGCTACAGCTCTTGCTGAGGCACACACACTATAATCCACTGCTGGATCGGACAAAGAATGCACAGGACATACTCAGCAGCTTCAGGCACCTCCTCAGCAGCCTGACAGCCAGCCCTCTCCCACAGCTCTAGCCTGGCTCTGCAGAGGACTTCCCGTGAGACCTCCCTCCTTCTGAGAGGAAGCTCTGGCTTTCCCATTCTCTTTGGGCCTGCATCACCATGCCTGCCCCCCTCAAACCTGCACTCTGGTAGCCTCTCACCACACTGCTCCCTGAAGACACAAAGGTCTCTCCAGCACGGTTTACCAAGGGCCAGCTAAGAGACAGTGCCCCCCAGACAGACAGAGTGCGGAGAAACAGTGCCCATATGGAGCACAGAGGAGTCCAAAACAACACACAAACTCTCTTCTCACAGCCTTTGCCTTTTGACTGGCTTTGCTTCAGAACTTTGCTTGTACAGCTTGCATGCTGGCAACTTCCTGCTTCATCTCCAGCAGCCTGTTCTCCTGCTCCTTCTGTACCTCCACCAGGAAGGTACAGAAGGAGCAGCTGTGTGCCAGCAGCTGCTGTGCCTCCAAACGCTGCCCTTCCAAGTCCTTATGAGGGGAGGAAGACACTTCCACATGAAGTGCCAGCCAAGCTCCCCAGATAATCAGTGGAAGCTTCATGCCGTGCACAACCCCACACCTGAACAGGGCACAGCAGTAGTGACTTTGTGCCCTACAGCAATGCTGTCCTAAGCAGAAATTCAAAAGCAGGATCAGCAGGTGGGAGAATAGGAGATGCCACCTTCCTTTCCTGCTCCCATGGCTGCCCGTTTCCTGGCCCCTCTCCCCTCAGGATTTCTACCTGTTCTCAGAGGTTCATTTCCCCAAGTGCTGAAGTGCTCCTTGCCATCTCCTTTGCTTCCTGCATGATTTTGCTGCAGGGATGACAGCAATCAGGCTGTCAGAAGAGGCTTAAGAGAGGCTCCGCTGACTGGAGAAATGGATGCTGCCCAAAGGGAAAAAGAAACAAACCAAACCAAATTAAAAGAGACAAAGGGAAAAGGAACCATTCTTTTCCAAACTGAGTTCCTTACAGGGTCAAGCTGCATTCCTCTAGCACCCTGAAATACACTAACATAGGACTGAAGGCACCATCAGCACGTGTGCCTTCATGCCCAGGATGCTGCTAGCACAGGCAAACATGGCCCACAACTGCACTAGTCCATTGCTCAAGGTGTCATCACTTGCTGGGATTTTTGTCCTGACAGCACTGTGGGATTGCTGCTTGCTGTCCAAAGGTTTTGTTCCTTACAGGAAACTCAACAGACTTCTTCCAGCTCCTCTTTTCTACAGACATGAGCTATTGGAGTGTCCAAAAGAGATGTGGGGCATAAGACATTCCTCAGGAGACTCCCAAGAGCTCTGAAAAATATTGATCCCACGTGTTGTTCTCAGGACCACAGCACACGCGGGTTTTCAGCAGCAAGCCAGGAGCAAGGAGACAAAGCAGCAAGGCTCAGATGTGCTCAGCTCCAGCGTGCAGGAAGAGTAGGCTCTGCCTTGGCATGGCCCCCCACCTCCTGTGCTGGCCGGCATCTTCCTTGTCAGCAGGAAGAGCCAAGGAAGTGGCCTGGTCCTCGTCTGCCACAAAACCGGGCGGCAAAGCCGCAAGGATTCTCATCTACTTGAGCGGGCCAGGCAGCACATGGGTCTGGCACAAGTCCTGCTCAGCTGTCCCTGTTTGACTGGCAGAAAGCAGAGGCAGCAAGCTCAAAGAGTGGGGCAGGAGGGACAGGCTGAGTGCCCTGGGATGCTCAGAAGGAGCTCCCCCACAGCCCCCGCCTTCCCACACAGCAATCCAGAAGCGCTGGGCAGGGACGGCTTTCGTCGTGTTCTTCAAGCCCACATCCCTGGCATTGCAATACTTCAGTTCCCTTTGCTAGCAGGTAAACCTGAATACAGCACCCAAGAGCAAAAGAGGGCCACAGAAATGACCAGAAGGAGGGAGCTCTCCTCTGAGGAACAGCTGTGAGAGTTGTGCTGGTTTAGCCTGGAGAAGAGCAAGCCCCAAGGAGAACTTTCAATATTTGTAGGGGCTTCTAAAAAAGATGGGGACATAGCTTTTAGTAGGGCCAATTGTAAGGGGACAAGGGTGAATAGTTTCAGCTAAAAGACACTCCATTCAGATTGGCTCTAAGGAAGAAACTGTTCCCAAGGAGAGTGCTGAAACACTGCCACAGGCTGCCCAGAGAGCTGGGAGGAGCCCCAAGCCCAGCAACGTTCAAGGTCAGCTTGGATGGGACTCTGAGCAGCCTCATCCACTTCAAGATGTCCTTGCCAGTGGCTGATGTTTTGGACTAGATGACATGCACTGGTCCCTCCTAGCCACAAAGAGTCTTGGATCCTGCTTGGCTTTCATTGGAAAAGCACCCAGAGTAGAGATTATTAGATGGGGGGGGCCCATGTGAAGCCCTGGAGTTTGCCCAAGAAACAAACCCTGACAGGGAACAGCTGCTTGGGCTGCAGCCGCTTTGCCTTGTACCTGCAGAAGTTCCTCGGCAGAGCCTCGCCTGTCCACATCCATCTGCAGGCAGCAACCCAGAAATTCACACAAGCCAGAGGGCAGCCCGAGCTTGTGCAGATCTGGTACCCCTTGCTTGCCTATCAGGTAGCTAGCCTGAAGCAAAAGGAAACACGAGAGTCTACGTGATTCTTCCATATCCTTCAGTGCTCACCTAGAGCCCATCTTCGAAGCTCCAGTCCGCAGTGTCAATTTCTTGCCTAGCAGAGGTTTAGAGATGAGCCTTCTCTCCCAAAGGATAAAAGGCTCCAGTGCAGCCCCAGCTATTTCAAGCTGCAACAGGTCTTCCCTTGACAGCTGATCTGAGCCCCCGGGATGTTTTTAGAAAGAGGGCCTTGGTGGAAGCACTTCAAGCTGTGGGCATGGGATTTTGTCTAATGGACACGGACCAGAAGGACACCGCTCTCTGAGCGTATTTGCACCTTACCGTGTGACTGTTTTCCCGAATATAAGGAGCCTCTCCTGTGGCCATTTCTATTCCCACGATGCCAAGGGACCAGGTGTCCACTTTGGGGCCGTAGGGCTCTCTTCTCACCACCTCGGGTGCCATCCACCACGTGGTGCCCACCATCGACCTCCGTTTACTCTGCTCAAGGCTGAGCAGACCACAGAGGCCAAAATCAGCTGAGGAGAAAAACAAATACTGCTTCAAGTAGGAAACCAAGGAAAAGGCTTTCTCAGGACGCCTACGTCTCAGAATGCAGTGCTGATTCCAGCTGGAAAAGCAGCTGGGCTCTCTTTCCTCAGGGCTGCAGCCAAGGACGTGGGCATTTGTCCACTTAGTTACCCCCCACGATTCCCACCGTGCCTTTTCCTCACTCACCGCAACTTTTACGCTGAAACTCCCTCCTTTTGGAAGGAATGCACACACAAACCAGAGTTACTCTTGCTACCTTGTTGCTCTCTAGACCACTCAGCACCTTACAGCTGCGCCCTGGGCTTGCAGAGCGCTCCCTGCCCTCTCCCCGGCACCACTGCTGGGCACCCGCAGCCGCTCCAAAGCAGCCCCACACCGCCTGCCCGGAGCGCTGCGCCTGACCGAGAATACCCACCCAGCTTGATGGAGCCATCCCGGCCCAGCAGGATGTTTCCACTTTTGATGTCTCTGTGGATCACCTGGTTGGCATGCAGGAAAGCCAGGCCTAGCAGGCACTGGGAGAGAAAAAAAGAAACAGGAGGCCAAAAGTGAGCCTGATCGGATTTCGCCACACACAAAAGGAGTCTGCTCCTGAAGATTCACAGATCTCAAAGGAGCGTGAGCGCTGGCAAGAGGAAGAGCTTGCTGCTGCCACACTAGGAGAGCAGGATCTTTCCAAGGGAAGGCATATCAGTGCTTGAGGGGGAAACATCAGTCACTGCTCCAGATTGTCCCCGGCAAAGCCAGTCAGAGCCATCCCTGCTGCAGTGGATGCGCTCTCCCCGTCCGCAGGACAAACAATGCTTTGCCAAAAGAGGAAAAGTCCCTGCCTTGGCTACCAAGGGCATCACTGTCAGGTGGGAGATTGGAGGACAAGGGACAGCTGACTTGGAAGTAGCTCATGTGTCAGTTTTCAGTAGCAAGCACCATGCTGGGTGCCATGCCATCCTTTGAAATTGAGACCTGTGACAGACGAGTCTCTCTTTGGCTTTGCCACTGGTTTAAAACTTGGACACCAGCACCTTTGTGCTTACAGGCAAAGAAGGTATTGCAGAAAGGCAAAGGCTTGGAGAGGCAAAGTGCAGAACAGAAAATGACAATGAAAACGAGACAGAAAGTTCAGTAATAGGATAGAAGAGTACAGAACAGACTAGAGTAAGAGCAGGGACACCGGCAGGCAGTTCAGCCCAGATGCTCTTTCCTTTCCGGAGCATAAGAACAAGACAGAAAGAAAGCTCTGAGCATGGAATCACTCCCTTTGCAGCGCTTTCAAAGGACCAGTCTGTCCAAGCCATCCCAAGCACAAGCAGGACCCCTTACCTCCCGACACACTGTTGCTATGTGTCCTACAGCCAGACTTTTCATGCGGATCACATCAGCCAAGGAGCCTCCATCCATAAACTCCAACACCATCAGGACAACCTCATTGACAAGGTAGCTGCAAGACAAAAGCAACCGTGTGGAGCTGAATGTGCACAGCTAAATTGCCGCATGGAAGAAAAGACTACAGCTGAGTTTTGTGTCCAGGTCACTGGTAAGTGAAGAGGGAATCAAGTGAAGACACACTCCACCGAGGCTATCCAGTGCTTGCTGTCTGTGCCGTCTAAATGAGGAAGGCACATCCCTGGAAAAGGAGACGGTTTAGGTGGCAAGCAGGGGAAAGCGGCAGTTTTGTGACGCAAAGGTTAATCTGGAAGCAGACACATCCCAGCAGCTGCTTCATCTTCTTCATACACAAATTGCACCATTAACTCCAGCAGCAAGGAGGCACAGTCTCACAGCTTTTACTCAGGGCAGGTGGGTGTGCAGCATTGCCAACACCCTTTGGAAAACCTTGCAGAAAGGACAGTCACTAACAGGAAAAACAATTTCAAACCGGACAAATTATGTCTCTCCTAGCCTAGTCTTCTGGCATGTAAGGCAATGGAAAACAGTGCAAACAGTGCAAGGGAAATAATTTCTGCGATGCTTTCTCAGCACTTCTCCTCCAACACTTGGAAAAAATCCCGCCCAAAACAGCAGAACAACATGCAGTGAGTGAACATACATGCTGCTGGCTTAGTAAGAGAGCCACGTTTCTGAGATCAAGCTTCAAGCTATTTCTGCCAGGAAGAATTTGTGGGGACAAAATGCAATCTCCTCCCAGGCCTCATGCAGGAGTAGATTGATGTGAATTGAAAATTTTCTGCCAGAATACTGACCTTTCTAGGTAGGTGACAATATTGGGGTTCTTATATTTATCCATGACCAGGATTTCCTTCAACACATCCTCACAGCCCTGGTGCTGGAGATCAAGTACCTTTATGGCCACCTACAATGACATGGAAAGCCATTAGGAGCAGACGAGACGAGAGCCTCTTTCTCTGTGCACTCACGGGCCTGGATGCCTTGTCACCTCGGTGGAAATGGACACTAAACCATCAACCACAAAGTGCTAACAGCACTCTTTGCACCTGCAGACTCCTCCAACACACTTTGTCTATCACTACTATTATCATTTACACGTGTTTTGCAAGCTGAAGTAATTTTGCTCCAGCCAAGATAAATTGAAACCACAGGAAATACGTTAGCATTTCTAGGGGCTTTGACCAGCCTTTCAGAGATGGCTGCCGTTCTTGACTGTGTGCCAAAGTAAACACACACATACATACATGACAGGGAAAATGCTGTCCAAAAAAGGACTCCAAAGCGACTCAAAGGAAAGTTACAACCCTAGCACATCCTAACTTCTTCACTTTGGGTTTTGCAACTCTGAAGAACAACCTGGAACACGGTTTACACCGAGTAATTATTGTAATTTGTACTTATTTAGTGGGTTTAAAAATGAATAACCCTTCTGTGCTACGCTATGGATGCACCCCAGGTCATAAGCAGGGCTTAGGGCTTTTGGACACCTCCTCGACCTCCCTCCAAGTGCAGTTTCTGAGCGCAGCACCGCGGGTGGAGAAGGAACTACCAGGAAGATGGAGTTGTATTTGCTGAGAGCCAAAAACGAGAACTCAGGACTCTGAACTCATAGCCCCACAAAATAGCAGGACTCTCCAAGGCACTTCCACGTCAGTTCAGTACAAATAGCATCTCTGTAGTGGAATGTCTCTGACGCAGGATCAACAAAACATTGTATTAATTAAGGCTCTTCATCAATTTCTTCCCACTGATCTGTGCGTGTGCGTGTGCGTGTGTGAACTGGGTTCCCTAGGAGTGAAAGGCAAAACTGTGCTCCAGTAAAGATCTCTCCTCCTTGAGGTCCTGCATTATATTTTCAAGCTGAACCACGTGGTGGAAAACAATGGGAAATCCTTTCTTAACCTGGGCTTAAGAGGAACTGGGCCGGAATAACGGCTCTTGCCATCAGCTAATCTAGGAACATTTATCCAGTAAGTCCAAGCCAGCGCGTCCTTCTCGGATAGACACCACCGCCATTCTTGCATTCACTCAGGTAGGGAGGAAAGATAAAGTCTGTCCAAAAGTCATTTTGCAGCCCACCTCTGGACAGGCTGCTTCTGCGGGACAGCCTTTGCAGCAAAGTCAGGTGGCCCAAAGCTTTGGCCATGGATCACATCACAAGGGAAAGCACTCAAGGGCTGCAAAATCTGCATGGGCTCTTGGCACTTACCGCTCGTCCTGTGGCAGCGTTGAAGGCCTTGTAAATGGTTCCAAACCCCCTAGAAACAGAACAGTGGCAAGAACAGAGAAGTTGTTCAGTGCTGAGAAGGAAAAGGCAGCCCAGGCAGGAGCTCTATGCTGCCTGCAGTGTCTCTAAAACACCAGGGTCTGTCCGCTCTTCAGCCAATGGCCCAGCAGCCCAGCAGCCCTCTGCCATGCAGAGTGCCCAAGAGAAAAGCTGGCTGCAACAGGAAGAAAAAGGGCTGCTACAAATCTCAAATGTGCACACTAGATTATGCACGCAGGGGTTTTCTTTGCCTTTCCCTTCTTGTGTCTGTGCCTGTGGGGTGCCTTTCCAGGCAATGAAACATACAGTCCTGCGGGGCCATCTCAACGCTCTCTTTTAATCCTGCCTGCCAAACTCAGGCAACACTATTATCTTATCTTTCTGACCACTTTCTTATCTTCCTGACCACTGAATCTTGTTTTCAGCAAGATAGTGGAAAGCAATGCTACTGAGAGCTGTTATCTGACAGCTGCCAGGTGGGAAGCTGCTCTCTCAGGTTTCTCTTCCCTCATGAGTGTGGCCAAATTACCTTGAATCATACAAAACCATATCTCCTGGGAAAACAGGCAAACTAGTGCCACATGTTTGAGGGCTTGCAGGAGGGCTTCCAGGACCTGCTGCTTGAGGCAGGCAAGACATTGCCAGCATCCAGTTATCTTTCATGATGCCTTGTACTGCCTCAGCACTGAGACAGGGACAATCTGAAGCCAGGCTCTGAAGATGCTTGCAGCTTGCCTGACTTCCCACGTGGTACCGCACCACCAAAATCCCTGGCCCATGGTTCTGTAGAAGCAAGCGTGGCTGCACTCACCCACTGCCAAGGAGTTCCCATCCAGTGTACTTCTTCTCTGGATCTTCCTTCCTCACCACACGCCCTGAAAGAAACCAAATGCAAGGAGCAAACTTCAAAAGAGGGATCCTGACGTCCAGGAGATCTGAAGGCCAGCTCCACTCTCTGGGGCTCTGAGCAATTTATGGTCCCTCGGCTAACAAGAGCATCAACAAGAACAACAGCAGCAGCAGCAGCCCCAGCAAGACAGGCAGCTCGGTAGCACGCCTGGCCTGCACAGAGTCTCTTCTCCACACTCCTTTGAAGGGCTGCCTTGAGGGGAAACTAAGCCCATGGGAAAACCATCAGAGCAGACAGAGACCAGAAAAGAACAGGCCCCAAGGCAAGTGGTTGTCATCTACAAACAGGAAGGAGGGCTGAAAAATCAGGACACTTCATTGTCTTGGGAAGAAACACTCTCTTGTGAGACTCAACAAAAGGTTTCATACTTCCAAAGTTCCAATGCACCCTGGCATCTGGATGAACTTTGAACAGCTGCTTTTTGCAGAGCAGAAAGAATATTGCAAAGTCAATTCCAGGAGAGAAGGGCACCTTCTCTACCTCTCAGCACTTGGCCTAAACAATGCCTTGACCATTTTAGAGAACAGCAGCACATGCTATAACCAAGAACAATGGCTCTAAGAATTAGGACTCTCCTCATTTATCAGCAGGATGAGTTCTGGAGATGACTTTGCCCGTTCCCCATTTAGTGAAGAACTACAAGTGCTTGTCTTCAGCCTGGGCTGCAGCAGTCACTAGCACTGGGCTCAGCCCCTTGAACACCACCCGTGTGCCCCATCTCCCCAAACGGGCGCAGCCAGACGGGTAACAAGGACAGCGCTGTTCCTCAGGCGCTGCCGGGACACAGACACCTGCACAAATGAGATGCTGACCCTTCCACGAGTCCAGGCAAAGCTGCAGCAACGGGACGGCAGCTGAAACCTCACAGCTAAGGAAGGCTCCAGCCCCTGCAGTCACACCAGCTGTCAGTGGCAGGGCAGGTATGACAAAATGCTTGGCAAAGCCCACAGATGGCCACTGACAGCCACTCTGAAGAAGCTAGAGCCAGATCAAGGCCTGTTACAAGCTGTTGGCCCCACTCAAGACAGAACATGATTGTCTTTGGCCTCAGACCCACGGAGGAGTAGATCCATCCACCTTTTGTCTGAGGGCGCCTGATGGCAGACACAAAGTAAACTGGCCTCTGTTCTGTACCTGAGTGGTTCTTCTCTGACAGCACTGCACTGGCAGCTGTTACCAGCTGCAAGGAGCAACTCACTTGTACTGCACAATCAGCAAGGCCTTGGTGTGCTTTCCGAGAGTACCATCTGTGCAGGGATTGAGGCCAATGCTTAGTATTCCTGCGGTATTTAGCAGCTGGGCATTAGCAGTGACAACATGCCTGCTACCAGAGGAACATGCAGCAGAGGGGCTGCAGGCTTCCTCCTGAGAATTGCCTGCAGGGCACTTCTATCTGACTGTGCCCCATAGATGTGTCTCTTTGATGCATCTTCCAAAGCATACAACTAAAATATCAAACAGGAATTGTAAAAGGAGTATCCTGTTTTTCTTCTTTTGGGGCTCTTTCAAAACAGCTCTTCCTCTCTGATTCCTTGAGATAGCTCTAAGAATACAATTTCTTAATTTTTAGGGCATACTGAAAAGATCTCTTCCTCTCTTATTTGTGCTGTCACCTGCCATTCTTTTCAAGGAGGTCACGCTAACCAAACAAAACCAACTGGAGAAGGAATAGAAGTACTAAGAGTCATAAGAACAACACCAGCATTAAACCAGCCCCACAGCCAATCAACTTTGCTCAAGTGTTTTGTCATTTCCAATGACTGGTGGGAAGTCAGGAGTCTAAAGGGAATCTAGGAAGCCAACTCATCTGCTCACTTTGGCCAGGCTAGCACACACTCTTTTTACTGAGCCACTGGCTAGGTCGCAGCCTCCTGCTGCTCCCAAAACAATCCCTGCTTTTGTCTTCACTCTAGAGGGAAGCTCAGGCAAAGCCCACCCAGGCCCTGCTGCCCACAAAGGCAAAAGGAACGCCCCAAGCGCTCCCTGCCTGCATCCTAGCACCACAGTGGCTTCTGGAGAGAGTCCAAAAATTCTCTCCCAACACCAAATGAGGAGGAACATGTGCTACAGCTCTTGCCGAGGTACACACACTGTAATACACTGCTCGATGGCACAAGAAATCCCCAGGACGTACTCAGCAGACGCAGGAACTGCTCCTCTCTCTCCTGGCTTGAGCGGGGAGAACTGCTCATCCTTGGGTTTTCAGGCTGTGGAGAGGGGGCTTCTTCCCAGGATGCTGCTGCAGCGACAGCTTTGATGGCAGCTCCTGCATTCATCTGGGACAAGAAATTTGCTTGTGTCAGAAAGGTGCCTGGCACAGATGCCCCAGACAGAGCATTTCAAAGGCAAGCACTTAGGAACAGCACTGGGCCTGGGCTGCAAGCTGAGCTGTCAACTCTTCCACCTGCAGTCCAAGCCAAACAAGCACTCTGAGACTACAGCTTGTCACAGTCAGCCGTAGTGGAGACTGCGAAAGGGAAAGAACAACTTTACACTTCACTCCCTTCTGAGGACTGCATTCACCATGGACAGGGACAACTTGCCCAGAATCTGCGTGGGTCACCACGCTCACCTGAACAGACCCCTCCAAAAACAAAGCTAGCACTAAGAGGCCAGCAGAAATATATTCCCAGGATTGCTGGCCCACCGGCCAAAGCACTAGCCCTGCTGCCCAGGGCAGCAGCTGAGATTCAGCAACCCACTAAGTGTCCTTCTGAGCAGCTGCCACGGAGAGCACAGAGCATGGCAGTCAGAGACATTGGTCCCATCCACCTGCTGCTCTGCAGGGGAAAGGCAACAAGGGCAGAGACCACTTGTTGCATGACTGCACTGCTTCCTCCTCCTTCATTCACCTGCTTTCGTCCAGCCAGCCTGTACTGCAGCAGGATCTTGTGCATCCTTTGCACTTCTTCTTTGTGCCTCTTCTCCATTGCCTCCATCTTCCTCTGAGCTTCCCGCAACTCTGCCTGCAGCTTGTCCTTGATATTCAGGAAGATAAGAGGAATCTTACTGGCATCCGCAATCTCGTTCAGGTTTCCTCTTTTGCACTCTCAAAAGCACTTGTGTTCAGCCCCTTCCTTCTGCTTCTCTACCCAGCTCTAACCCTGCCATCCTAGCTCTTCTTCCTGGTGCTCAGCGCTGCAGCCTGCCAGGCTCTGTGCTTCCAGTGCCTGCAATGGTCCTTGCCTCCCCTTTCCTCACGTCTCCAGTTCATGTCCCCATCACTGCCCTTCCAAGCTCTTCTACCTGGCTAGTCAGGCTCACCTGTCCATTCTGCCGCTCCTTATTCAGCTCCTGCCTCAGCTGCTCTAGCTGCTGCTGCCTTTCATTTAGATCTCCCAGCAGCTGGCGCACCTTATCATCTAGAGCAGCCTTCTGGCTCTGGAGCTGCACAGAAACAAAGAGAAGACGGCTTTCAACGTCCCACACACCACTTGTGTGGCAACCAAGACTGATGTGCTCATGCCTTCCAAAAGCAGTTTCTTCTCATTCCTGTATTTACCAAGGGCCAGCTAAGAGACAATCCCAGACAGACAGACAGTGTCCAGAGAAGCTGTGCCCATAAGGGGCCCAGAGGAGTCCAAACCAACACACAAACTCTCTTTTCACACTCTGTGCCTCTTGACTGTCTCTGCTTCTTTGCCCATCCAGGTTGCATGATGGCAATTTACTGCTTCATCTCAAGCAGCCTTTTCTCCTCTCCCCTCTGTACCTCTGCCACCAAGTTGATCCATTGCTCCAGCTTCTCCTGTGCCTTCAAACTCTGTTCTTCCAGCTTGCTTTCCTGATGAGTGGAAGAGACACGTCCAGATGAAGTCCCACCAATGCTCCCCAAAGGAAAAACAGAAGCTTCATCCCTCCAACAACCCCCGCACCTGAAGAGGGCACACTAGTGGCTTTGTGCCCTCCAGCACCTGGGAGGAGCTCCAGCACGGCTAAGGAAAGGAGAGGTCACCTTCCTTCCCTGCTCTGATGGCTGCCTGTTTCCTGGGCCCCCCCTCTTCAGGATTTCTGCCTGTTCTCAG
Organism: Taeniopygia guttata; assembly: GCF_048771995.1. Classification (NCBI taxonomy): domain Eukaryota; kingdom Metazoa; phylum Chordata; class Aves; order Passeriformes; family Estrildidae; genus Taeniopygia; species Taeniopygia guttata. The sequence continues at coordinate 10,548,811 of NC_133063.1, read as the reverse complement.
AGGCTCTGTCCTCAGATTGCCCTGCCCTTTGGTCAAGGAAAAGCTGCAGATGGACTGCAGGATGAGGACGACAGCAGCACCTCGATGACCCAGTCACAAGACAGGCCACCAGCTGAAGTACCAGCACCAGGAGGCCTGTTGCAACTGCTTCAGGCTCCAAGGGAAGACCTCTGTCCGCTGGGGAAGGACAGAAAGCAAGGAACCCAGTTGCTGGGACTGCAGCTGGCAGCAAGGTCAGCAGCAGTCTGCTGCATGGCACCAGGCTGTGGGGAAAATGCTGCCCCTTCACTGCCATGCTTTGGGTGGTGACCACCCAGCCTCCTGGGGAACTTGGCTTATGGCCATGCTGAACCTGTGGCTGCATCTACTGTCCCAGCACTGTCCTCTGGGTCTTCACAGGCCTTCAAGTAGGAGCTCTTGAACCCCTCTGCTGCCTGGCCCAGCAATGTGTAGCCTACAGCAGATGCTTGAGACCATGTCACATACTCAGGCTGCTCTTCTGCTAAGCCAGCCCTTCAAAGTCGCTGGAAAACTTCAGGGATGTACTGTTTCTTACCAGGTTTTGCACAATCTTCCTTTTCTTCGCTTCCTCAGCAGCTTGCCAGAGTCTCAGAGCCTTGCTGCACTGCTCTTCTGCCCAGCGGAGCTGTTGAGCCATGTCTTCACATTGCTGCTTGCTGAAAGATCTTACAGCCAGCAGCTCACGACGAAGGCCCCTCACATCCTCTGCAAACGTGACACACGGCAACAGTCAGAGACTGCACAAGCAGAAGAATCTGCTGACCTTAAGCCCCTTCAGTTTCAGGCAAGGAGGAACCTGCCCTCAGCTCCTTCACTCCTCACAAGCCCTGCAGACAGAGCTGCCTGTGGCGCGACTGCACTGGCCAGGGCAATCAGCAGAAACAAAGCACACGAGGCTCTCACCGAGTATCAGCTCCTTGGCCTGCCTGGCTGTGCGCACTTGGGCTTCCAGGCAGCTCCTGGCCGTCTCCAGCTCCGATACGTGCTGCTGAGCCTCCAGCAGGCTGCTTTGCAGGCTCTCCTTCTCTGACCTGCAAGTTGTGAAGATGGAGAGCAATAGTTCCTGGCACACAGGGCCAGTTTCTCCAGTGTGGCACATCTTAAGATGTGCCTTAAGATCCCTGTACCTTAGGCTGGAAAACAGCTTGCATGGAAGCTCAGACAAAGCAGGACAATTTTACCACTTCAAATAGCAGAGCAGGCCCCTCCAGGTGACTGGGAAGCCTTGCCTCGTGTCCTAGGCCAGCACAGAAAGCCCAGCTGAGTTTGAGCTCAGTGGACAAAGCTCAAATTGCTGTTGCCTGACTTATCACACACGGGTGGCTGTGCCCACAAAGTCTCTGCAAATGAGCAAAAGGCCAGCCGCTGCTCACAGCCCTGAGCTCACCAGCACTTCCAAGTCACTCTGCAGGGGGATAGAACAGCGTTCTCCTGGCTGGCCCGTCAATGTTTCATGCTATTCCTCATGTGCATATAGGTACTTGGCTTGCCAGGCACTCTCTAAGGAAAAGGGACTAAAGGAATTCACCAAACAATAGAGTGAAACCTCCAGCTTCTAGCAGCATGAGTAGGAATCCTGAACTAGGTTTTTATCTGAACAAGAACTGTCTAGGAAAAGGAGAGACACACAGCCATCCTGCCATTTAAATCATTGGAAGATCATGAACAAGAACACTTGCTACCTTTCTTTATGGCTAACTACGCCAGCAGTGCCCAAGTGATTTGGCACTCTTTAAAAAAAGGAAGAGGCACCAGCCAAAGGGACCTTGACAGGTTACAGAAGTGGGTGGACAAGTGGGCAAGTATCAGTGCTCAGCAAGGATCCCTAGAGACTGTTGAGAAGTCACAAGACCTTTCCCTGCTGCTGCTGCTGCTGCTGCTGTTGCTGCTCCTATTAAGCTACTCTAGGTCCTGCATCCTACTCCACAAGAGTGAGCTCTCAAGGGTTGCAAGATTTGCAGCATGACCCTCCATCTTCAGCTGAAGGGTCAGCACCCGACTCACAACATTCACATGTAAGAGCCTTGAATTCTGAAAATCCCCCGTCAAACTATTTGGCAAGGAAAAACTGATGTTCAGATGCAACAAAGGAGAAAGCAAAACCAGAGGGAAACTTCCGATTTCAGGAAACATCTGCACCGTTTCCCTGGTACTCAAGTCAGTGCCAAGTTGGTTTGCTTTGCACTTGTCACAGGAATGTGCAAGAGGTCCCAAGCAGGTGCCCAAAAGAGCTTGGAGAGCTTGAGTTGGCAGAAAAATCACATTCAGATCAGAGTATCGTTTTCTTTTTCTCATGTCTCTTTGCCTCCCTGTCTGAGAAACATCAGGAGAGCACACAGGAGGCGGTAAATCCTGACTGGTGGTAATGCTCACCAGCTTTGTAATTACAGACTTTCAATAATGTCCCACCCTGGGTCTCCTCCCTGCCTTTACCTGGCTTCTGCCAGCTGCTCTGAAACGCCCCGTAGGTCCCGCTCCGTGGCTCTCAGTCGGGCTTCCAGGGCAGCGTTCTCTTTCACCAGCGCCGCCTTCTCTCTGCACACCTGGGACAGTGTCTGCCCTGGGAGAGAGAACTCCTGCCCCAGCTTCTCCAGGCCCCTGTGGGCTGGCCGCTGCGGGCGGCAAACCTGCAAGAGGGGGCAGCATTTTTCAAGTGGAACAACAACAACAGCAACAACACAGGCTCGGTCCTAGCTTGCTGCCAGAAGCAGCATTCGGGGGGGGGCGGGTCTGGCTAGGACAAGTCCCTCTCCCCAGAAGTGCTGCCTAGGAGGAAGGTGAGCGTACCTTTGGTGCCACCAGAGGAAATGCTTCCTGCAGTAGATCCCTCTGAGGCGGCGTTTCCACCGGGGTCAGTTCTGCCACTTCAAACACCCTCTCTAGGGAGGAGTGGCGCTTTCTCTCAGATGCAGCCAACTCCTTCCATCTGCAACAAGGGGACAGACAAACAAGCCTTTAAGTGCAACACAGTCGCCTTGCAAAACCAGCACTACATACCATGCCCCACATAAGGCATCTCAGGCCCTTCCAACAGCCCTCTGCTTCCACCTCAAGAGATGGCTGCAATTCCCTCCCTAGACCCGCATCTCTCTTTGTCATTCCTTCAGGTGAAAGAGTCGCCACTGAGGAAGTCAAACAAGCTTCCACAAGCCACAGAACACTGCCAGAAAGCTCAGGTACTCTCAGCATAACAGCTTCCCTGCCTGCTAGGCCCAACACTCCTTTCTGATGCAGTGAGCACTGGACTTGCAAAAGCTTTTCTTTGGCTAAGACACGCTTGCCAAGTCTAAATGAGCAGTCCCACAATTGCTCCTGCTTTCACTAGCGAAACAAAGAATGAGCCTGCAAGTTACAGCTTGGGGAGGAGGTGGGTACGATTTTCCAGTTCAATAAGCAAAGGATCCCAAGATGGTTTAGGCTGGCAGAGGCCCCAGGAAGCCTCTAGCCCAGAGTTCACCTCCAAGCAATTGGGGTCAGCATCTGGCCAGGCTGCTCAAGTCTCTATCCACCTGGGCCTTCCAAATTTCAAGGGTGGAATCTGCACATGCTCTCTGAGGCACTTGTTCTGCTGCATGATTGTCTTTGCAGGTCAGTGCTTTGCTGTCCTTAAGCCCAGCCTGAACCTCCCTTGCTTTTACTCTGGTCTAGTTCAGAATGCTTTTTGTCAAGGTTCGAGAAGCGAGTCCCAGGAAGCAGCTTTGCTCTAGGTCGGTCTGCAGCCAGACCTGCCCTGGGCTGCCTTCTCCCGTCTGTGCTGAGCAAGTCAAATAGTGAAAAGCCAAATTTGTTCTTTGGTCCTGGGCCTCCTAAAGCCCAGCAAGGCCCACCCCTGCTCAGAGAAAGTGAGAAAGCTTAACACGCACCTCAGCTCCCGGGCGCCGCGCACTCTAGCCGTGCTCTCGTGCCGCTCCGCCTTTCCTGCCTGGACCGAGGAGTCCCGACTGGCGAGAACTTCTCCTAGCGGGACCTGCAAGGATTGGGCAGGGAAAAAGCACAAAGCAGCAATGAGGAGGAGAGAAGTTGGCTCCTGACAGCTGGCAGAAGCAGCAAGCAGAGACACAGCTCACCTGAAGGCAAAATCTATTGTGTGGGGCCGTTTAGGCGGTGTTTAGGTGGTGTTTATGTCCCAACTAACTCATGAGTTGCTCTGGAAATGTCTGAGGAGAAGCAGGGAACATTTCCCTGCCCAGCTCTGGTCAACTGGCTTCCCCTCAGGATTTCAGGCCTTGGAGAGCAGCCAATAGGAACTGCATTCCAGCCCTTTACAGACAGACCTTGTCTCTGCCATGCAGAGCTGCTCAGAATTCTTCTCAGCAAACTTGGGTCATGTCAAAGTTTAGGGTGTAGCTGCAGTAGTGACTGCAGCTACTTAGATAGGCCATGGAGAGGGGTAGGTCCCTGCAGGCAACAGTGGCTCCTCCATACCCCACAGGCCTGTGAACTGCGCCTTAGTACCTCTCCCTCTGCTGCCAGCAGGGAGCCCGCACAGACTCTGCACAAAGGGGCTGACTTTCACACCAGTGGCACTAAAGGGCATTGTGCTACCGCTTATCTCACAGCACGGGAAGTTCAGAGTCCCTGAGAGTGCCAGGAAAATGACGCCTGCATATGAAAGTTCAGATCCCATTTCCCACGCGTCAGTGGCTGAGCTGAAGAGCTAGGTCATGGCAGGACTCCAGCCCACATCAGCCATCTTCAGCCACTGAGGGCAAGTGCTGCCTGCTCAGAAACTTGCATGCAGCTCTGCACTGCACCACAGCTTTGCACTGAAGGAGCTATTTCAGCCTGCCTACAATCAGCCTGCAGCGTCCTGTCTGCAGAGCTTGACTTTCATTAGTGAAAACCTCTTCAGTGGAAAAGGAGGAAACGGATGGAATCCTTTTGGAAGTGTTCCTGCACACATTGACTTTGGGGACTTTCTTTCGGCCTGCCAGGCTGCTGCTCTACTGCAACAGGCCAAGGCCACAGCTTTCTCCACAATCCTCAGACACCAGGAATGCCAAGGGTGCCCGTCCCACTCACCGAACCGCGCACTTGACTCCTTCCTCCTCGGAGTCGACCTGCCGGGAAGAAGGGAAAATGAACCAGGGGCTGTTAGAAATCTCTCTGTGCTGAGGAGTCCCACAGAGCAAGTCCAGCCAAGCGGAGAGCGTTTTCCTTTCACAACATCCCTCTGGGAGCAACACTTCTTTAGCACAGCCAGCGAGACTGCAGGCCACTACCCTAGGCTGTGTCTACCTTTTGCTCAGCTTTGCCACTAAGGAACCAGAAACTTGGCCGAGAAGTTGCAAATTCTTCCTTAGCAGTCCCTGCCTGCATTCGAGCCTGTTGTCCAGCCTGCAGCTAAAGCAGCTGTTTTCTCCTCTCTTTCCTGGACTTGCTTTTTCTTTTTGTAAATTGCACGCAGCATGTCCCACGCGGTTGCTGTAAACAATTGCCCACCAAAGCTCCCACCAAACCCCTCTTAGCGCTTGCAGTTCTGTTGGGACACAGCACAGGCCCAGCTCCGGGCTTCAGGAGCACGCACCAGCTGCTCGGCACTTTGCCCTTCAGCGCAAAGCCAATCCCTCTTGTAGCACACACTGGAGTTGCACTTAGGCACATCCTTAAAGGATGGAATGCAGAAAAAATGCTGCTTTTCCTCAGTTCTGGAGAGAACCAAACCGTTTTTAGAAGGACGTCTGCAAATCTTGCCCAGTCTGCATTTGGAAGTTCCCACACCCTGCTAGGCCAGAGACAGCCCCTTTTTAGGTGAAGCTGGTGACAGGAGCTTCACCAAACAGATGGCATCTTTATGCCATTTTTGTTTCAATGTGCTGCCCCAAGGAAAAACTTGGATTTACCAGTCAAACGACGAAAAGCTTTCCGAGGAGCCACCAATGAAAAGGCGCTGCTGACTGCTCTACGGACTCGCTCCATGGTTTGAGCAGTGCTGCTCAAGTCCGTAGGCCAGGGGAACAAAAAACGGAAACAAACCCCCTCTTGCACAAGTCCCCAGACTGTGCAAGGAAAAAAAGGGGAGAAACAGGACACTTGCACAACTCCACAAACTGTGCAAGAAACTACAGACACAAAAGGACACCTGCTGTAATCTGAGAACAGCACAGCTGAGGTGATCCTCCTGCAATGAGCGCGCCAAGAGCTGCTCTGGACGCTGAGGCCTTGCAGGCACCAGGAGAACCTCCTGCTGACAGCGCTGTTACCTGGCAACCCTCTGCTGACATCACAATAGCAGCCGTTCCAGGTTGCTCTGTGGATTCATGCATAGCAAACAAACCTTCTCTGCAGCTGACAGAAAAGAAAAGCCTGGAAAGATCTCCTCTGCCCCAAAGCAGCACAAAAGCCCCTTGCAGTCCATAAGCCACAGCTCAAAGGAAGCAAGAGTAACACAAAACGGGCACCAAGCCCATACACCCTGTACGCCAAGCTGAACACTGAGAGAGAACCAGGATGTGAGGAAACCAAAGGCAGCGGGCCCTTTTGGCCAGCAGTGCTTCTGACTAAAGCCAATTTTAAATTTGCTTTTAAATCCTCTGGATGAAATTGTGCTTTGCTTATTTTGCTAATATCCCGGAGAGTTCCCTAAACTGGAATGCCTGTCATTCCTGCCCATTTACTGCACGGCTAACATCAACCAGCACATTGTAGGGCTTGCTGAAGGAAGAATAACACCTAGGTGGGGAGAAAAACCAAGTAACCAACCTGCTGCACACACAGCACACTGCTGCTGCACAATCCCAGCACCTCCAAGAAGCCTTTGGGGTCTGTGACTCACTTCTGGCAACTTCCTTGGGCACACATCAGAGAGTCACAGAGATCTGACTCTAATGGACGCACAGAAAGAAGGAAAAGGAAATCAAATCCCAGTGCGGGGCAACATAGAAGCTGCTGTGGGGAGGAAATCAGTGCAGCAAAATGGGCAAGTCCCACCTAAAAGGGAGGAGACCATGAGGCAGAGAGCAAAGAGCTCAGCCAGTGGGCACACCTTAGGAAGGCAGGCTCAGGGAAACAGAGCAACCACAAGCCTTCGAAAGCTCAGAAGCTTCCTTCCAGGCTGCATAGTGTCCTGATGAAAATTCCCTCTGTGTGTCCGACTGAAAGTCAGGACTGTTGCCGTGAGAGGAGGGAGGGAGAGGCGGCGGCCGCTTTCCCCTCGGCTCTGCGAGGCTCAGTTCGCGCGGGAACAGACGAAATGGCGACACGGGGCTTGGGTGCAAACACGTGTTCACTGTGGGAGCGTGTCCCGAGACCCCGGGGTACCGAGCGGGGCTCGGGTATAGCCCGTGCCGGGGGCGGGGGGGAAGCTGAGCCGCGGCCAACGGGACGGGAGGCAGGGGACAGGGGCAGGGAAACCCCGGGGGCTGCAACGGGAAAGCCGCGGGGAGGGGCAGGGACGGCCCGCCTGGTGAGGGGAAAGGCGGGGGGGCGGGGGACCATGCTGTGAAAGTCCTTGTGGGTCTCCAGAAGCAGCCAGCTGGGTAGCAGCCGTATGAGTAAAGGAGCAGGGAGGGCAGCATGGCCTGGCTGGAAGATGCCCAGGCCTTATGCTCATTCAGAAATGCCAGCCAGTCCATGACTCAGATTTCTGATCCTCCCTCAGACCATCATGTGCACAGCAGTGGTTGCAGAGTTGGTGAAGTCCAGCAGCACCTGGGAAAAGAGAAGCTGCAGATAATCCCTGGAAACAAATACCTGCTCCAGCAGGAGCAGTGAGTGTCCAGTGGGAAGGCAAGTTCTGCCACGGGAACTAATGCCAACTTGTGGGAGTGAAGACTTGTGCAGTTTGGATCTGCGTGAGCCACTGTGGAGGCCTGTGGGCCTGCTGGGGGACTTCTTGGGGCTATGCCCTGGAAGGATGTCCCCTAGACTTTAACCTTTCGCTTATCATGTCCCATAGACTTTAAACTTTTCCATGAACTCAATTTTTTTTTCAATGTACGTTTGATACATTATTAATATATAATATATATATATAATACACACACACACACACACATATATATATATATATATATATATATATACAGTGATCATATAGTGATTATTGAAAATAATTTATGTTGCAATATTTGGTGGTAATTGACAGAAAATTTGACAATCATTTAAATTTAAATTTTAGTTGCACAATTTTTAACAGACTTCCTTTCCCAGTTTTCGTATTCATTCACCCACTTCCCTGAACCCACTCTCCCTGAGAAAGACAGGACTGGAGATGGAACCTGCTCAAGAGCACAGGCCAGCCACCAGCCATCTGCCATCTGCCCTCCTTTTCCGTGCCCATGCCAGGATGGCACTGGCCATGCATCCCCAGATTCTACCTTAACCCACTTTGTGACAGCCCTCAACCCTGCTCCTGCTTTCCTGTTGTATTAGCAGTCCCCGATTTTTGTTGTAATTCATGTTTCAGAGATTCCCGATACAGGCGACCCTCAGAAGCCAGTCACCCCAGTTCTTTTAATTATTTAGGAAGGAGAGTCGGCACCCTCCGGACAGCCGGAGGAGCGACTCTGGTGCCCCACAGGAGACCCGTGCCCGGCCACACCAAAAGGTCCTCACAGGCTGGTCCCCACTAAAGCCTTTTCTTTTGGCTTTTGTGTTTAGGGCAGGGCACCAGGGGAAGGTACCATAGCCAGTCCTTTTGATTTTCTCTTCTCTTTTGATTTATGGGTAAGTGAGGGGGAATGAAGTGGCGGAGAGCTGCCCGGTACTTGGGCCCTTAGAAGTGAGGGGAAATGAAAACTGTATTTAATTCTTGTTTAGTTATTCCCTGCAATATGAACTCACTGGTTTATCTTAATTCTCAAGTTTAGTTAAAGTCTATAAAATATTGTGTTATTTTTAGTTAAGACAAGGTTATTATTTTTACTATGATTGTTTTACCTTTCATTTGAAATAAAACCAGAAAGGGGGAGTTGTGGGAGCTTGTCCTGGAGGGGATGGGCAGTAAAGTGGTCACACATCAGACAATCAACAATCAACAGTAAGCCTCAGTGCAGCCTCTCAGGCAGATGTTACCTGGAGGGCCGCCTTCCCAAGAGCCATCTCTTTGGTCAGTGGGGCTATCTCCTGCGAATCACCAGATGCTCGAGGTGCAGATGTAGTAATGAAGGCCAACCAGTGAGACGAGAGAAGCTTGCTGTTTGAAATTCCGACTCTGTTTATTGAGGGGCAGGAGAAGAGGCTGAAGGGCTCATAGGCAGCAAAAAAACCCTGAGTGAGGGACGGTCTAGGGTATACAACTAGGACAGGGTAGGAGTGGTAACTGTAGAGAGGAACCAGCCAGGGAAGGGACAAGGGGAGGAGCAAGGATGGGATGATCAGGAAACAACAAATGGAGGGACAGGGGGTGGATAACAACTTACAGGGGCCAATGAACAAGCATAGACCAATGAACTTTCTAGAACAGGCGACTGAAGAGCAATTTGATGCACAGAAAAGGGGGTGTAGTTTCTTTTACAGTGTTTTCCTCCCACAGCATCTCAAGCTCATATCTTCCCTTCCCATATCCTACACCTCAGGAGAAGAGAAGCCACAATGGATGACACCCAGACAATTTATGGTGAGATTATCCAAAGAGTAAAGGACTCTGGAACTGATTGGAAGTGGCCATGCATATCAACAGCTGGCGATTGGCCAGAGGGCTTCTGGAACTTTCCATGAAAAAAAAAAAATATATATATATATATATATATATATATATATATATATAGTGTCAGCGAACTGTTACTTGGAAATGGGGTGAACAGAGGGAGTGCAAGAGACAGAGAGAGAGAGGGGAACTGATCCACTTCCTTTTAAACTTTTCCTGGTGCACACCTCTTATGTAGAACAGATTTTGCCACTGTTTCAGGCTTGTGCAGTCAGCCCTTCGGTGCTTTCCAGGAAGGGAGTCTGGAGTGGGAGTTCACAGAGCAGCACTAAGCACAAGTCTCAAAACAGAAAGAGATGTTGGCTCAGCTCAGTGCTTTCCCATCTCCACAACACCCTCTCTTCCAGTCACAGCTTTTTTGTTACAACAGTCAGAACGAGATAAAACATTCTTATGCCTGGTACTCCACAACAGGTGACTGTGTAAGTTATTATCTTGTTATGCACAACATTAATGGTTTATTATTCTAGTAAAAAAAAAAAAAAAAAATTGAAAGCATGGAGCTTTATAATATCTTTTGAGATTTTGAAAGAGAAATGTAGTTTTTATGTTTTTTGAAGAATTGCTGGCCTGGAGGTTGAAACATGCAGTAAACAGCATGAGTCACCAATATGAGGAAAGCTACTTGGTTTACCCGAAATCCCAGAATCATAGAATGCTTTGGGATTTCAGGGATACTAAAGACCAGCTAGTTGCAACCCCTGTGCCGTGGACAGGGCCACCTTGTCCAAGGTTGTCCAAGCACTGTCCAACCTGGCCTTGAACACTCCTAGGGAAGGGACAGATGCAGCTTCTTTAGGCAGGCTATGCAAGTGCTTCAGCACCCTCACAATCAAGAATTTCTTCCTAACATCTAATCTAACCCTGTCTTCTCTCAGTTTGAAGCCATTTCCCCTTCTATCACTATAGATCTTTGTAGTGTCCCTGTCCAGCCCTCTTGTAGCCCCTTTAGGTACCGGAAAGGGCTGTAAGGTCTCCCAGAGCCTTATCTTCTCCAAACTGAACAAGCCCAGTTCTCTTGCCTGTCCCTCATAGCATAGGCATTCCATCCATCTGATCATCTTGGTGGCCTCCTCGGCACTTACTCTAATAGGTCCGTGTCCTTCCTATGCTGGGAGGACACAGAGCTGGATGTAATGTTCCGGGTGGTGTCTCACAGAGCAGAGTGAAGACACACCTGCTGCCCACGTTGCTGGTGATGCAGCTCAGGACACAGTTGGCTTTCTGAGCTGTAACCCCAGCTTTGTTGAAGCTGTTGAGGTTCCTGTGGGCCAACTTGTTGAGCTTGTCCAGGTCCCTCTTGATGGCATTACACTCCTCATATATGCCTCCTGCTCAGCATGGTGTCAAAGCCAGGGACCTTGTAAGACTAGAAAACTGGACAGGACAAACACAGATCAGGCCAATGTGGTCAATCAAACGTTCTCCGTTTATTAGTTAGAAGATGGCAGTTTATATACACTTCAATATAGTTTACGGTTTACAAAGGCACTCTTATTGGCAAGCTAACATTGTTTGTCTTTGTCTTAAGGTGGACTAAACTCCACACTATAAACCTATACTAATTCACACCCAGAAAGGTGTGCGTCACATCCACACCTTAATATAATTTCTAACTGTGCCACAAGCTCTTTTTCTTACTGCGTTATACGCTTTCAAGTTCTCACAAGGCCCATATCTGAGGCCTAGGCTGGAGTAGCTCAAATCTCATTCCAGACATAAATCATGCCCTCTCTCTCTCAGAAATTCTGCAACATGGTGTCACCCCCAATTTTGCTGAGGGTGCACTAGATCCCTCTGTCTTATGTCCTTGGCAAAGATGGCACTTGTTCCAGTATGGGCCCCCAAGAAACACCACTTTTCTCTGAGGCCCATAGGGACACTAAGCCATTGACTACTACCATCTAGATATGCCAGTCCAACCAATTCCACTTCCATTGAATAGTTCCATCAAACCCACTTCTCTCCCATTTAGAGCAAAGGATGTTGTGGGGAATATTGCCCCAGATCTGTAGCTTTTCCCTTATCCATGAGTGTGTTCACTCCATCACAGAAGACCACTACCACTTCACCTGGATGAGTGTCTGCTGGTTGGCCCCTTCGTCCTCCTGAGAGAATTTTTTTGCCACCCAGGTTCTTGTGGGCTGAGTCATTCTCAGAAGGCATCTCATGAGATGTTTGTGAGGTATACAGCACACACTAGGTCTGGGAGCCAGCACAGGAACATGCAGCAGGACAGCAACTGCCTGTTCAGTCACTGAGCTTGCTGCTTGCTGCGAGGAAGTGGCAAATCTGCAACTTCCCCACTGTGCTCCATCAGCCAACCTTTTCTCTGGTCAGAATGAGCTGTCCTAGACACTGTATGAATATGATAAACAAAAAGGCAATGAGCTAAATGTTATTACTTCTCCTTCCTCCTTCAACTGTCTGTATTAACTTCTTTCTGCTCTCCAACAAACTGATCACCCAAAATACAAACTTAATGTGTCCAAAAACAGTTTACAAAGTTTTAAAGAACAACACTTCAATTTTTTGCTGGGTTTTGGGGTTTTCTTGGTTGATTGGTTGGTTTTGGTTTTCTTGTTTAGTTTTTTGAAACATATCTGCAAAATGTATAATTAACATCCTTAGGAAGAGTGCTTCTGGTACTACCTCCTCTTCCACTCCCCAGTTTGATGCACATTTCCTTTTCCTCCTGCCCTCTTTTTATAGTGGTCTACACTAACATAGATCAGAGTGCATCTACGTTAATGCAGATTATAGCACATTCTACATTAATGCATAGGTCTTTTCCCTCCCACTGATTGAATGAACTCTAACTGGTTGTACCTTCAGGCTGTACCAGTCCTCTGACTGCATATCATCAAACTGTACATTTTGCATTAATGTCTTAGGCAGAAATTGTGCTAGGCACTAAGAGTTTTCCTCTTCTCATGTGAGAATGCCTGGTCAGTCTTTCACTTCTGATACCTCTGGTAGCACATCCCAGTGTTTTTTCAAAAGCTTTTCAATCACCACAGCTGCAGCAGGATTTCCTGTATGAGGAGGTACTGTGGAAATGGCCCTGGAGTCCTGGGGGCTCTTGGCTGATCGTGGAGCACGATGTGCAGAGAAAGGCAAACTCCAAAAAATAATGACCTGAAAGAATAGATATTCAACTGGAGAGTCAGATCCACAACCTGGCTCCATTCACAGAGGTCTTTGCCAAACCATTCTAAACTCATTTCCACATTAGAAGGATGGGTCTTTGGGTATATCTCTTCCACTTCCTTTGTTCTCCACTTTCACTGGAAGCAGAGAATTAGAACAACAAGAAAAAATACAAAATCTACCTTTTCTGATAAAAGAAACCCAACAACAAAAGAAGTCTTTTGCTCTGCTTCAATGTTCTCCCTTTCTAGGCTGCAATTTTTTTTTTTTTTAAGCTCACAATTCAACTGGACCAGGTGGACAGTATAAATTAGAGCTCAACTGGTGTTTTTCAGTAAATGCATGCTTGGGATGCTGAAAATCTGAGAATTAGTGTAAAGGGAGATGATTACTACAAAAGCTATTCTCAAACTTTAGAGAGAGTTGGGTAGTTGAGTAGGTGGGTAGGTAGGTAGCTAGATATCTGGACAGATGAATTGACAGACATAAAAAGCTGCCTTTATGTAACATACAAATTTAATACAATTTTATATTAACCCTAGGATGCTTGGCCATTAGAAATGTAAAGAAAATAAATACATATGTTAGTTGTATATGTAATTTACAGGATACAATGGCTAGACCTAAAAGGAAATAGCATAAAAATTGGACAATACCATCTCAGTTGCCCTTCATCATGAAGGAAAATTAGCAGTATTTAATCAAATAAACCATATTTCAGGAAAGCCCCCACACCTTTGATAAGGAGGACCAGGAGAGAGAATTAATGCGCTATGCAGCAAAGAGTGCTTACTGAAGTAATGATAAATTGACTCCCTGTTGGAGACTCTGAAATGGATTTTCATCTTGCCAGCCTTGTGGAACAAGATTCATCACTTGAAAGAACAGCAATGGTAGCAGCAAAGTCAATAGCATGTGACAGATGTGTATTGAAGCAATGATTTAAGAAGTTCGGTGTATAAAATGAATTATTAGGCTCAAAATGGGTTCAAAAGTCCTTGCATTTCATGGCTCTGTAGGAATGTAAGACAATGGGAAAAAAAAATTCCTTGTTTCAAGTAAGTAAGAGGGATTTTTTTCCTTGGAGTTTTGTGCATGCAACCCCATGTGCACTGGAATATTGTCTAAGCTGAAAATAACTGCAAATGATTCTGTGAAGGCAGAACTTCCTTAGAGATCTTGCCACTTTCATGGTCTTTTGAATTGCAATAACCAAAACAGAAGTATAAAAATTCTTCATCTGACCTTTGATGAGTGTAAACAATCAGAGTCTCTGATAAAATAAGGCAGAGTCACTGGTCATGCTAACGAGGTATCAGCAGTTTGGCTTTGAGCCTTGTAGTATCTGTTTCTCCACACAATAGGACTTGCTGCTGTTGGCAATCAACATGTTGGAAGTGGTTAACACAAGTAGATTGAGATACTACTCACCACTTGCCCTACCAGACTAGCAGGAAATACATAATTTATCCTCCAGGCTTTCATATCCTCAGGGTATATATCCGTATTTTGTTAGAAATTGCTGGAAGATCAAATTTAAACCACATTTTGTTATTTATTTAGTAGTGTAAAGAAGGAAAAGAAAGTCACAAAATATTGGGGAGAAATACCTGTAAGCCATAAAAAAGAATCTGACACAGATCTGTCTAGCATTGCTAGATTAGCTTTCCTTATTCACTAGAAGAAAACTGTAATCCAACATCATGCTCTGTAGAATGTCAGTAGAATGTTCCCTGAGAAAACTGATTACAACTTGTTCATCTGTAAATAAGAAGTTAAAAAGGAACATTTTTCTCTTTTGCCAGTTTTACTTGCTGGTAGTATCCTTCTCTCTTACATATACAAGTGGTACAGAGTATTAAAGAATAAAAAATTCAAATTTAATATGTCTTGTGTCTTTTCCAGGGCTATTCTAGGCATGCCTATTGAAATATTTATTTGCTTTTTGTTAATTAGTAAATGACTCTTAATTTTCTGTGTCACATGCAATATCACATTAACACAAGCTCTCTCAGCGTGCCCTTTTTCTTACATGTGAATATAAACAACAGATACCAACTCAGTGTTGCCAGGTGTGGGTATTTATCATGGTACAAACACAAGAAGGACAGTTAAATCCAATGCCCATCTGCTAGGACATTTAGATACAAAGAGAGCTACCAAGCTGCAGCCTACTACAGAAAAGTTAATGGAGTGAGCATTCAAATGTTCACATTGAATGTTCACATTTGACATGTTTGGCATGTCAAACACATGCTAAAACAATGTGTAGAACTGTGATTGTATTCAGTAGACAGACAAGGGCTTGTGCAGGCATACTTTATAGCATGGCACAAAGGCAAGAGCTGCTCATCACCCTGAATGAATCCCTTGATATTCCTCACTCCAGGATATGGCAGTATTGAATTATTTGCATTGGAAAATACCCTTAAGATCAAATCCAACTGTAAACCAAAAACCTTGTTATAAGTGCAAATCCAATTATTTAAAGTTTCCTGCAGGGTGAGGAAAGGTATTGCTTTCCCAGGTGCTGCAGAAATGCATACACCAAGAATGATTCCTGACAGCAAAACAATGAAGGAAATATCTAGCAACGAGTGCGATCCAGCAGGGGTCTAACCTGGGATGTTTCCTGTTTAACTTGTGAGCAATGGGCAAAGCAAAGAAGAACCACCGTGACACTGGCAGATGATGGTAAACTAGGGAAGAGGAGGAGGAGAAGAAGGAGGCTGTCATTATGTACAACAGCAGGGCTGCCATCCACAGGTAGCAGAACTGGGGGGAGAATGAGCTAAGAGGAATCCTATCGCATTCAGCAAGGACAAAAGGGATTATCACTTCTGCTGCACATGTCACAGCACAAATGGATCCTGCATCCAGGTCCTGATCCACAAGTCAAGATGCAAATTGGCAAAATTCAGGGAAGGCCTCCATAAGAGTGAGGCTGAGGCATTGCCTCTGATAGGTGAGGCCATGGATCCAGGACTGGTTCACTCTGGAGCAGAGGTGGCTGTAAGGTTTCTGAAAGCACCTTGAGGCTATGGGATGGGATCATGGGCTGAGGCCATGCTCTTCACAGACGTGTCTCTCAGGAGAAAAGAGAAGGTGGCATCAGCTGAAGCTACAGAGGCTTGGGCTGGAAATAAGGAAAAGCTTATTACAACATGGTGGAGTGAGAGTCCAAAGAGGTATTGCATCCTTTAACTGGTAAAGGGCCAGACAGCCTGGTCTGACCCAATGAACGGCCACACTTTGAGCAGGAGGCTGAAGGGGAGATCTTGTGAGGTGACTTGCAGCCTGAATGGTTCAGTTCTAAATTTTCCATGGCTGGTGAGCTCATCGACATCCCAGAGGTTCATTGTAGGGTCACCCCACCTGTCTGAGGGACAGAGGGGTGGGGCTGGTGCGGCTCTCGCGCCACGGCCGCTGGGGCTTGGCGCTCCCCCTCGTGTGTCGCCACTGTCACCGACTGTGCGCGATGGAGGAGCTTCCCCCACTGCCATCAGCCCCGCCCCGGCTGACCTCGAGGTTTCAGGCCCTTGAGTGATTTACTAAAATATGAATATTGATCTAATATCGATATCCGACTGAGACGGACAAAAACTCTCTAACAGTTTAAAGCTAAAAAGTGTATGTTTATTAGAATGGCTGGGCAGTATGTGGGATAATTCCCTAATGCGCACTGCAAAAATCACAGGTATTACAAAGCCTTTTTATTTACAGAAGTCTTGAATACACAAAATATGAATGCATATTCATTTTCCTGTCACTTCCTCTGCTCCGCTTCGTATGCTAACTGGCAAAAAGGCTATTAAGCATGCGTAGTTTTGTTCCCTGAAATGAGTCAGGGGTCCATTCTGGGGAGGGGTCTCCAAAAGAAGAAGTAAAATAAGTCTTCCTTGTTCTGACCTTTCTACCCTTCCCATGCATATATGACAAATGAACCCTTGGTTTTCTTGTGTTTAATGGATTCCTAGAGTATGGGAAGTCTGCATCTGTTTGTGTGTCCCTGAAATCTGTTTATCACATTCTGTTTCTCATGATAAGCACAGCTACCCAAACATAAAGTTGACAAGCAATGAGTTAATGGATCTGGCTACTGTTAACTATGAACAAAGTCTATTTATCTACTTCCACTAACTCAGCAACATCTAATTTAACTATTATCTTAACTTTCCTAAGATTCTTCATTCTTCAAAATTAGTGTTTCACAAGGAGGTTGTTCCTTTGTCCCACCCTGAACTGGCTGCCTCTTTGGAGGCGACTCTATTCAATGGCGATGCTGGGGTGTGCACTGAGAGCTTTTCAGTGCCGTCATATGCCTGAGAGGTAAAAGCATCTTTAGGTAAGTGCTTGTTTATTAAAAGCAAAATTTTAAAAAGAGAAGTGAATCTAAACTATCCCTCATTCTGGAGCATGAGACCATTGCTTGGGTTGGCCAGATTCAGGTGCTCATTTTCAAAGGAAAAATGCACACTGTAGATTCATGCACGTAGATGAAGTGGAAACTTTTTAGGTTATGTTTTTAATCATAAGGCGTATTTTGAGAATTCCCACAGAAGGCAAACATTTTTGTTGAAAACCCAGGGAAATGGTTAGATGGAGTTACTAATTTTATGTCTTCTATGGAAAATACAATTTTTAAACATTTGGTTGGTACAAAGCATGTCCATATTTTATGGCACCTGACAAGTTGTGACTGTCCTTTGCTCAACCTCTGGTCCTTCTTGTATAGAAAACTGTAAGTCTCATGTGCAGAGAGGGACATGCGAGAGGTCATTCTATTAGAGCACCAAATGCACTCTCTCCTTTTGCTTTGAACACAAAGGAAAAGAAAAAGGTTGGCTGCATCTCTTGCTGCTGCATGAGACCTGCCTATTATGTAGGCACTTGAAATGCCATGTTCGTGTATGTTGAAGCTACTCTTTTTTTTTATTTTGTCCTCTCAGTATCCTGATGCTTTCAATTAAGTTTCTACATGGGAAATCCTCAGCTGGTGCAAACTTTCCACTAGTGTGCTGTCTGTGTTGCAATGATTAGTCATCTTCCTCTTGGCTGTCTTTCAGAAAGATGTATATTCTAGTGTATCCCTTACAAAGCTCCAGCCTGGACAAGGCTGTTCTGTTCAGTGCTGGGTAGAGAGGAGCATGTCCTTGTGCCAGCACACACAGAGGTGGCAGGACTTCCTGCTCAGTGTCCACTAAGTGAATTACCTTGCCTGCACTTCGAACTTTACCAGTTTTGACAGCTTTTCAGCAGCGTTTCGAGAAGTGCATATTTTCCATTGTTGAAGGCTTTGGCAATTACAGCCCAGATTTCATCCTTAGGAATAGAGGGATTAAGCGTGTCAAGGTGTCTTTGTTTTGAGTCCTCATAAGTTGTGTGTATGATGAGAAGGTTATTGTTGATCCTGGATGTGAAGTGGTTAAAGATTTGCAGCTTGTTCTGTGTTGAAGAGTAGTTCAGGGACTACTTGGCCTTTGGTTTGACAGCTTCATTATTTTGATTAAAAATGTCCTTTCTTTAACTCTTGGCTCTTTCCTGACTTCTCTGGCTGTTTAGCTCCTGTATTGACGCAGCCTTTTTGCATATTTTTATACGGCTCCATCAAAAAATGCCTATTTCTATTAATATACACAGGCATTGTCCTTTAAATATTTGAGTAAGAGCAGACTAAAGGTGCGGAGTATGATCTTTTGGAACTATCCATTTCCTTTTACTCAGTGTGATGCCCTTTTGTCTTCTGTACATTCACACGTACCAGTTTTCAAAAGCCTTCTCTTCCTTAATAGAAGGAAATCTTTCAGGCTCTAAACAATCATTCATCTTCAAGATACTGATGGCTAGCCATTTGCAGAAGAGACTTACATTCTTTAACAAGTGATAATGAGAATATCTTTCTGTCTAAAGATAAATTCCAGGTACTTAACTTCAGGCCTTTACTTGCTTAGTGGAACAGAAACCTAACTAGGTTGTCTAGCTTTATAAAGTTTTTTTAATCCTATAAACTTTTGCCACGTAATAATGGAAACATACCCGTGCAGTAAATGGTTGCCTACAAAATACATATGGAGCGAGAGAGAAGAGCTCCAAAAAGCAAGCCACATGTTATCATTTAATAATTATTAAATTATTAATTTGTAATTAGACCTAGTAATTGTACAAGGTGGGTGAGATTCACAGCCAGAAATTTATGGCTTATGAATGTAGTTTTGCACCACACAGACCTGTGCAGTGGTTTGAGCAAGATCTCTCAGTAATAACATACATGTAAGTCTACTGGTAACTAGGAAGGCACCTTGATTTCTCCCTCTGGGTTTCTCCTTGTTTCTTACAGCTAGTGTCACAAGCAAGGGCAAAGCTCAGACTGCGAGGACATGTATTCTTACTTGCTGTATTCTGGGTTTTTTTTTGATTCTGTATTTTGATTAATAGGTATTTTGTAAGAGTTTGAGTTTCCATTTGTCAAATGTCTGAATTTAAAAGGCTGGCCATGTTAACCATGTTAACAGTGTTAATCTTGTGTTACATGTCCTTCCAGGGTGGGGAAGAACAGTTATTACTGTGTCCCAAAAATGATTACAAGAAAATAGCAAGTGATCATTGGGTTTGCTTCTTTTTTCTTTTTACTTTTATTCATTCAAGAAGAATATTTTGGGTCAGTGTGTGTCTTCAGGAAGTGAGCCTGTGAACATTGTGGTGGAAGAGAGAGCTTCACTTGACAAAGCATGAGATGTAGGAACAGTGCCCTTAAACAAAAGGACCCTGGTAAGAAGAGAGTCTACATGTTTTTGGAGATGACTGAGACAGCTACTATGAGTCTGACTTCTACAGAAAGGGGAGATGAGAGTAGTTCATCCAAGAGCTGACGGAAGAGTCGAAGAAGCGGTTACTCACTTCACAGGGTAGTTTCTCTGTCCCAGGTAACAATGTTAGTTAATAATTCATCTCACAATGCCCATCAGTTTCTACCATTTAAGTGAGGAGTGAGGTCTCTTTTCAGTACAGAGAATAAACAAGCTGGAGTTCTTTTCATGAAATGTGAATGTCTCTGTTTAAAGTTCTTGTGGGTGCCTTTTACAGTGCTAGTGTTGCAGCTTTTTTCAGGATACTTCAAAACCTTAAAGTTTTGAAAACTTGGAAGCATTCCTATTCTTTAAACAGCAGGCTTCAAATTTCCAAGGGATAACCTGCCTTTTGGACCATGTTTTATAGTCTCTGGTAAAAGTAGAATTGCTAGATGTGCTGCCAGGGGAGACAAACTAGTTCCAGTGTTGACTCAGTGTTCCCTTTGCTTCCTAGATGTCCATCTGCTGTACCTTTCCAGAAAGGCTGCTCTGCATAAGAGGAAGCTACCAAGGGAAAGCCTGTGAAAATAGACCTGGGATCCCTCTCTGTATAGTTACACTTATAGATGTATTATGTTGTTGTACTTACACAGTTAGAGGTATATGGCTATTTAGATAGATATACTGATATTTGCATGCTTAGACATAGGCCGTACAGTTATAGCAATCTGCAATAAATTAAATTTTTTAACTGAAATTGGTATTTTTCTATTTATATGTAGTCAGCAAACTCTCTGCCCATGTCTCTCTCCTGGGCAGGATGTACATCCTGTCTTATCCCTGAGAGTTCAGCTGAGTCTTCCAGGGTGAGGAGGAACAGCAAAATCACTGCTGTCACTCTCTATTGTCCTTGCAGACCCTGAGGGCTGTGGACACCATGCTGGAACCAATGGTGCTCAGACCGCCTGCCTCCAGAGTCAATGAGGAGCTGCATTAGATCTCTGAGCTCCAGCCTGTGAAAAGAGTGGACGTCACAGGGCTGTTCCTCACCCTAGGTAGGAGGGATTGCCCACACCTGGGTAAGTGGTTCCCAGCCCAGTGCCATGCAGGCAGTGTGCCGTGGGGAGGGTGCTCAGTTCCCCTAGAGAAGCACCAGGGGCTGGCACCAAGCTCCTTTGGAGTACAGTGGCTGCAGGGGTTGGCATCTGCCTTGCAAGAGGGTTGGCCTGGAGCCTTTGCCCCAGCTCTGAGAGGGACTCTTGGAGCAAGAGCCTACCAAGACTTCGCTCAAGGTCAGAGGAAGGCTTGAGGGACCATGCAAGTCTTCCCAGAAGTGGAGTCACACCTGCGCATGAGCCTGTGGAGAAGCCCGGCTCCCTCCCCCTCTGCCCACAGCAGCACAGACACTCCCAACCTTTCCCAAGAGCTGCAACACAACCACAGCCACAGCAGCATGCCCTGCACTGAAACCACTGCTCTGCTCCATTTTGCTCTACTCTGGTCCTCTAGTCACTGCTGCCAGCCTGTCTCTCCACAAGAGGTTGTGGCCTGGAGGCACCAAAGGTAGAAGTCCTTTGCCCGCTTACAATCCATGCCACAAACCCCTACTATGGCTCTTCCTACATTTAAGAAACACCTGTCCATTCAGAAGCAAATTTAGAGCTTATTCAGAGGGTGAGAACAACGGGAGGCTTCCAACACAGTGAAGGTCTTACATATTGTAATAAATGGGCAGGAGATGATTCTCCTTTAAAATGCCTTTATTTAGTGAGATCAGCTCAGGTGGGAGCCTGACAGGCTGTGCACATGCCAGCTGCTGCTTCCTGGAGGGGCGCTGAGGAGGAGTAATTCAGCTTTGTCCGCTTCAGCTGCAGGCAGCGCTGGGGAATCCATCCTCACAGGAGCGGCAGGATTCTTCCCCTTCTTCTCACGGTCTGTGCTATGGTCTAGGGTCCTCATACTGTTTGAGGTGTCTAGTGGTTAGAGTGACAGATTAAAAGCATCTCTCTAGGTACTAGGGTTAGATGCTCACTCTTCTGCAAGTGTCCTGGTGTATAATTTTGTGAAGGCTCATAGTTCTAGGTGATTCTAGCATAGTTTCTGAAGAGTTCCTGTATTTGCATACTGTCTCTGATGTCAACTCCCCCTGACAGGCCCAGATGCCATTTTCTAGGAAGCAGCAGCCGGCAGCACAGTGAAACAGAATCTAACAGAGAAGGATTTCTAACAAGGAATGAATGCAGGGAAGTGATTAACAGTAATAACAACATTCTAACAGAGGATAATTCTAAAACCACGTTAGCATAACTTTTAGGCTCTTCTTTTTATAACATGTATTGCCTTATTTATTTTGACTACCAGTCTAAAGAAACTACGAACTAGGAGCTATAAACCAGACACTAGAAACTACAAAAAACACCAATGGCCTCTTGCAGGGCTAGTATCTCCTGTCGGCCATAAACTGCTGCGTTGCCATGATCAGAGGCGTCAGGCTGGAGGTCGGCTTGGCTGAGGTTACAAAAGGATGCTGCCCAAAGAGAAAAAGAAGACATTAATTTCTACTGACCTCACAGGCTGAAACTGGCTTTCTCTGGCAAGCAGAAAGATACACAAAGGAGAGCATTCTGTGCACCTCTGTCTCCACATCCAGGACCATGCTACATGAGCCAAACATGGCTCCCAATCCCACAAATCCATTCAAATCCATTAACCCAGATGGCTTCAGCTGAATGAGATTTGGTCTAGGTGACCTGGAAAGGCTCCTTCCAACCCATTCCAGGCCAGGATTCTCCTCTGTTTTCCTTTGAAAAGCCCCCAGACTGGAGATTCTCAGGAGCAGGGCCCATCTGCCGCCTTGGACTTGAGCAGACGAGGAGCCCCTGGCAGCGGGCGGCCGGCGCACCCGGCAGCCGCTTTGCCTTTTACCTGCAGAAGTTCCTGGGCAGACCAGCGCCTGTCCTCGTCCGTCTCCAGGCAGCAGCAGAGAAAGTCTCGCAGCCAAGCCGACTGTTGCCTGGGCTTCTGCAGCTTCGGGGTGCCCCTGGTGCTTATCAGCTGCTGAACCTGGAGAAGAAGGAAATGCCACGCTCCACCTGTCTCCTTCACACGCCAAACTGCTCACACAGACCCCACTGGACAAGCTCCACTCCCCAGTGGCTCTTTACTCCCTGCCAGAGGGAGGGAGATACCTTTCCTACCCCTACTAAAAGAACCCAAAGCCAGGCGCAGCCGTAGCCAGTCCAACATGCAAAGGCTCTTGCCTTGACCCCTGATTTCATTGGCTGATGGAATTAGGAGCAACTCCATCAGCAGCAGCACACTTTGCTTCTCTCAGCACTGACACCAGCTCTACAGGCAAGGTGGAAGACAGACTTTAATCTAACTGTACTATTTCCAAGGATTCCTCCCATAAAATGCAGCTCACTGCTCCTTTAGGTAAAGCTGCTCACTGCTCTCTTAGGCAAAGCTTCCACCAAGGAAAAGGCATAGTGATTTTCTTGTGCTATTCATGATGAAATGCCAAGGGGATAATCTGGCCGAGAAGCATAAGAGACTATGCAGTCTGGCACCTATCATTGTCAGGTGTTAGCAAGCTTCCCAGGCAGCAGAATGGGAGTAGATTTAGTCAGAGTGACAGGAGCATCTGAGGGTAGTTGCAGCGTACCGTGCGGGAGGTGTTCATCAGGTAAGGAGGTGCTCCTTCCACCATCTCGATCCCCACAATGCCAAAGGACCAGATGTCCACTTTGGGGCCGTAGGGCTTCCCTGTGAAAATTTCTGGCACCATCCAGTGAGTAGTCCCAACAGCTGATCTCCGTTTGCTCTGCTCAGCGGTGAGCTGAGCAGCAAGGCCAAAATCAGCTGAGGAGAAAAAACACTCACATCAAGCCAGCGTGAAAAAGGAAAGCAAAGAAAAGAATTCCCCACTGAATCAATGTCTAAGAAGGCAGTGTGGAATCCAGCTGTACCAGGGGCATGCTGCTATTCCTCGAGCCTGCAGCTGAGGAAATACGCAATTGGCCACTCTGCAAAAGCCCCCGACTTCAGGCAGTGGCTTTTAGTCCCCTGAAGCTATTAGACTGCTGCTGCCTTCCTGGGGAAGGGACACACACAAGCCAAAGGCACTCCTGACCCCTTCTGCCCAGCTACAGCTCCCTGCACCTTGTGGCTGTGCTCTGCGCTCGCAGCAGGGCAGCCTGCACTGCCACAGGCACCAGGGAAGCGGCAGCACCCAAAGGCAGCCCCACACCGCAGCCCACCACGGCTGAGCCTGGCCAGCAACACACACCCAACTTGACAGAGCCGTCCAAGCCCAGGAGAATGTTGTGGCTTTTATGTTACGGTGGATCACTTGCTTGGAGTGAAGGAAATCCAGGCCTTGCAGGCACTGAGAGAGGAAAAAGGAACACGAGCCTGAGTGCATTGCGTGCCACAATCAGGGCAGTGGCACACCTGCAAGACTGACTTCCTGGGGGATGCAGAGCCACGGCAGGCCAGGCTGCTGGCAAAGGCAGCAGAGCTGGCTGCTCCAACACGAGGACAGCAGAGCTTTTCTAAGGGCGTGGCTCTTTGCTTTTGAAAGGGAAAGGGCAATTGTTACTCTGGCCAGTGCCCTGCAAACACAGACTCAAGGTGCACTGCTGCAGTGCCTGTACTCTCTGCAGCCAGACAACAGTGTCTGCTTTTGCAAACACCACTTGGGGTGCAAAGCTCCCCTTTGAGGCTGAGCTCTGTGAGAGTCCCGTGAGGATCTCTTTGTCTTTGCCACTTGCTCAACATGGTGCCACCAGCCACTTTTCTCTTGTGGGGAAGGAATGCAGCACTCACAGGCTCCAGGCAAAGCTTTAGAGAGGCAAACACAAACACACTAGAAGAAGGGCAGGCACATTGGCAGGCACTTCATCTGCTCTTGCTACTGCCAGGCATAAGAGAAATGCAGAAAGGAAGCTTGGAAGGGGAAATCTCTCCTCTCCTTATCACCCATTTGGAAGGGCCGTCCCGACCAAGCCATGAGAAGCACAAGCGCCATCCCTTACCTCCCGAGAGACAGCTGCTATCTCTCCTTCTGCCATATGAGTCTCCCTAATGACATCGTGTAAAGAACCTCCGTCCATGTATTCCATCACCAGCCAGAGTTCCTCATCCACCAGGTAGCTGAAAGGAGGAAACAACAGCCTGGAGATGAAGGTGTGCACTTACATGACCTGGTGAATTCTTGCTCCTGTGTCTCTCTCAGAGGAAGACAGGAGGAATAGTCATTCACAATGCTCTACAGGGCTTGAACTCTATGCAGTCTAAAGGCTGCTTGGTATCCACACCAATGCAACAGACCAAGGGAAATACAATCTACAGTGCTTTGTCAGCACTGGAGACCCGTGGGAAAAAATCAATTGCCAAAACAAATGAAACCATGTGGAGAGAGGACAGGAACTTTGAGGCTGTTGGCTCAGTGAGACAGGGCCAAGGCTGGTCTTTGAAAGCACACTTCAAACTAGGTATGCTAGCAAAGATGAACGCAGCCCCAATGCAATCTCCTCCCAGGACGCTGTAGATCAGCCCAGAAGCAGGAATTAACAGCTCCATCCTCTGCCAGCCACCAAAGGAGTGATTGAACTTCTGGCTTGCAGGATGTGAATGACCTTTCATGGCAGAACAGCAGAACCACTCACCTGTCTACAAAGGTCACAAGATTGGCATTCTTATTGCCACGCATGATCTGGATTTCATTCAGGCACACCTCGCTGTTGCTCTCTTCCAGGAGACTAATTTTCTTTATGGCCACCTAAAACAACATGGAAAACATGAACCAAAGTTGGTGGCACAGAACCACCAGGGGAACACGGAGACAGTGATGATGGGTGACAGAGCTGGGCTGGGCCAAGCTGCCTTGTGGCTAGGCATCAGACCGCTTGCTTGGGCCCCTCCCAGGACAAAGAGCCAGATAGCCTTTGCCTTGGAAACCTGGCAGAAACATGGTCTATGCTGTCCACCTCAAAGCTCTAACAACACTCACCGTTCCCAAAGACTTCCCCCATGGCTTTACTTGATCATCCCCATTTTCATTCACACACCTCTTGCAAGCAGAAAGTCAATTTCTGCCAGAAAAATGGAGCAAAACTGCTGGACAACCTCTAGGGGGCTTGATCATTCCACTGGCATTCTCCCTTTCACAGCAACAAAGCAAACTCTTCCAGACACGACAGATCAAATGCTGTCCTAAAACAGTTCTGCAGAAGCTGTGGCGCTGCTTGACGCTTACCTCTTCTCCTGTGGCAGTCTCCACTGCCATGCACACCGTGCCAAAACCCCTAGAAACAAAACGGCCGCAGAGAAAGAAGAAGTCCATTAGTCCCTGCAAGTGCAGGAATCCACAGTACAAGAGGAAAAAAGTCCAGGGACAAAGAGTAAATGGAAGGAACTGTGGCTGCACTCACCCTCTGCCAATTGTTTCCAGTTCTGTGTATTTAGCCTCAGGATCTCCCTCGCTCACCAGCATCTCTGTAAAAATCCCAAGGAAAGATGCTCCCTTCAAAAGAGATCCCACCCTGCAGCAGATCAGAAAGGCAGCCCCACTCTCTGGGACACTGCGCCCTTTCAACTCACTCCCTCAGGAAACAACACCACCACCACACCGCCACCACCTAAAAAACAACAGCAGCAGGACAAGCAGCCCTGCAGCACAGATGGCCTGTCCAAAACTAGAAGTCTAAACTAAAATCTAAGCACATCAAGAAACAGTCAGAGGAGACAGGGATCAGAAAAGTGTAAGCAAGAGAAGTGATTGTTGTCTACAGACATTAAGGGCAGCAGGACAAACACAACCTCTCTGTTTGGGCAATGAACACTCTGGGACATTCAACAAAAGATTTAATCCTTGCAAACATGCAAGGCATCTTGGGTTCTGGAATCCATTTTTATCAACAGCTGCCCTTTCCAGAACAGGAAGAATATTGCAAAGTGCCTACAGCAAAGCTAAGAACTCCAGCTTGAAGCAGGACTTTGCCTAAACAAGGCCCTTCTGCCACTCAAGAGCAGCAGCTGGTGTTCTACCCTACTGTGATGGGCCTTAGGAATGAGGTCCCTCAGCTTTTACGACAGGCTGAGCTCTGAAGATGACCTTGGCCGTGCCCCACAGGAGCTGGGCCCCACAGGAGCTCCTGGAGGCCTCCTCATTTGCTCGGTCACAGCCTCCTGCTCAGCCAGAAACAATCTCTGCTCTGCCTTTTGCCTAGAGGGAAGCTCAGGCAAGGCCAAACCAGGCCCAGCTGCCCTCCGAGGCAGGAGCAGCAGCCCAGAGATCCCTCCCCACCTGAGAGCACAGCAACAGCTCCTGTGGGGAAGCCTCAGGAGCTGGCACTCAGCTGAGGAGGAACAGGAGCTGGGACAGCTCTTGCTGACACACGCACACACACACCAGGCACTGCTGCGGCACACAAGGGTCACAAAGGACGTACTCAGCATGGCCAGGCACTTGTCCTCTGTCCTCTCTCCCAGCAGCTCCATGCTGCCAGAGGAACTAGTCGTGCTCCAGGTGCACGAGCTGCTCCTGCTTGAGTTTCCAGCTTGGGCGCTGGAGGCTTCTTCAGCTGCAGCTTGTGCAGGTGCCACGACAGAGGAGCTGGAGCTCTGGGACAAGAAATTAATTTGGGTCACAAATGTGCCTGGCAGAGATGCCCCTCTGATTTCATTTCAAATGCAAGCCCTGAGGAAGATGCTGCTGGCCACATCCAGGGCTCTTCACCTCTCAGCTTTTGCAACCCACTTGTCCAGCTCAAGGCCCCGAACCCAAACCCTGCTTTTACATGAGGGACAGAATGTCACCAAAGACACTGCTAACCCAAACAGGCACTTACTGATGCTGGCTGCTCAGGTCGTGGGCTGACAGCAGGGGCAGGTTCATTGGCACCTTCCTCCTCTTCAGCCTCTTCCTCGGGTGCAGAGGCAGCCGGAGCAGGTGCTGGCGCTGCCCTTGTGCTCTGTGCACAGACAGCAGCAGGAGGGTCAGGAAAGAACCTGTCATTCAGAGCCTTACGTCTCTTCAGCTACAGGCCCTGCTGCATCTCAGCTGTTACTTTAGCTGCTGACTTTAGCTGTTCTGTGGGGAGAGCCAGGTCCCTTCTGGGGACAGTGTCTCCTCATATCCTGCAAGGCTGTGAACTGCACCTTTGCACAGCTCTCTTCACTGGGGACAAGGAGCCTGCACAGCCCCTGGGCACAGAGGGCCTCACTTGTACCCCAGGAGCATCCAAAGACATCCTATTGCTACCTCTTGTCTCTTGCTGAGACAAATTCTAAGCCCCTGTCAGAACAGTAGGAAAGTGATGCCTAAATGTCCAAGTTCCACACCCCTTCTCCAGACCTCACAGGCTGGGGGAAGCGCTCTGGGAGAGCTGGAAGGATTCCAGTCCTCAGCATCTTCAGCCAGGTGGGACAGGTGCTGTCTGCTCAGAAACTTGCAGCTCTGCTTTGCTCCAGCCACAGGACTAGCCAGAGCTGCCACTTACTGATGCTGGATGCTCAGGCCCTGCAGTGGCAGCAGGTGCACTTTGGTGGGAATCTTCCTCCCCTTTGGTCTCTCCTTCAGGAAGACATGCATCCAGAGGAGGCTCAGAGGTCTGTTTTGGGCTCTGCAGATAGACAGCAGTGTCAGGGACAGGGACCTTTCTATACAGCTCTAGAGCCAGATACACTAAGGAGAAATCATCATCAGAGAAATGGCATTCTAATTGTTCAAACTCAAGTAAAATGGGCCAGTTAGATGGGACTGCACTCTCTTGTACAGGAGAACTTCCATCATGGCTTCAAGGACCAAACAACCCCACTTTCAGCTGCTTAAAAGCTCTGAAAAGGAACTGGAGAAACAGCCTGGGATCCAACTCCTCCTGCTGATTCTGCTGCTGCTGCTGCTGCTGCTGCTGCTGCTGCTGCTGCTGCAAAGAGCCTGGACTGTTCTTTCATTCATCCAACCAGGCTGGCACTGGACTGCACCAGGCCCAGCTCACAGCTTGCTCCACAATTGTCAAATGCTACCAACGTCAAAGGTTCCTTTCCCACTCACCCAAGGAGCGGATTCTCTCCAGGCACGGGTGATGTGACCTGCAAGACAAAAGGGAAAAAGAAGCAGATGCTGTAAGGAAACTGCCTGTGCTGGGCAAGCCCACCAAATAGTCAGCAACCAAAGACAGAGCATTCTGCTTTCACTCCATCACTCCAGCAGCAACCCTTGTGTCACACAGCAAGGCAACAGCACAAACTACTGCCTCGTGTCTACATTTTGTTCCCTTTGGCCTCTCAACCCATAGAAACTCGAAACTGAGAAAGTCCCAGTGGTTCTGCAACAGGCATTCCAGCTTCTGCCCCACCCCACCCAGCAGGAGCTACAGCTCCTCTCTTCCCAGGACTTCAGTTTTCTCAAGGGATTGCATGCAGCAATTGCCATGAGCTTACGGAAAACCCTTCCCCAAAAAAGCTTCACCCAAGTCCCCTTTTAGCCATGGTGGCAGTTCTGTGGTGACACAGCACAGGAACAGCTCCTGGGTTCAGGAGCATACAAGAACTGCTCTGAAATGTCCATCTCCGAGGCCTTTTCCAAGCTGATCCTGTGATTTCATCCGAGAAGGAATGGCTCTTTTAGCACTCAGGAAGTGTCAAGTTCCACAGGCACATGCTGGGATGAGGGAATGCAGACAAGAAGACTTGAACTGAGGGACTTTCCCTCAGTGCTGGAGAGCAGTGCACAGCTTTTCCAAGGACTCCTGCTAAGCTCTCCCAGTCCTCCTATCTTGGAAGTTGTCTGGCTTGAGCCAGCAAACTGAGGAGACTCCAGACCCCATGGGCACAGGCTATGCCACGGGAGGAGCGGAGCCCCTGCAGGCTACATTACAAATGCTGCCCAGGCCCCTCTGGCTAGAGACACCCCCTTCTTAGCTGCAGCTGCTGACAGCAGCTTTACCCAACTCAAGGCCTCTTGGTGGCATTTTGGTGTCCATATGCCACACTGCACAAAACCGTCCACTTACGTGCCAGCTGGGTGAAAAAGTACCCAGAATAGGCCACGGAGAAAGCCGTGCAAACTGCAGCACACACTCTCTCCATGGCCTGAGCAGCGCTGCCCAAGTCTGCACCAGACAACGCCTGCGGGGAAAAACCAAAAATCCTGCGAGTCCTGCTGGCAGAGACCTCGGCGATCAGCAGGTTCCGCCTGCAGTCAGCGTGCCACAGAGCTGCTCTGCTCACTGAGCCCTGCCGGGCCTGGGCACAGCAACTTTGCCTTGGCAACGCTGGGATGCGGCCCCTGACATCACAATAGCAGCCACCCTGGGCTGGTTTGTGAACTCACAGAGTGCAGGGAACCAGATCTTCCCTACAGCTCAGGCCAAAATAAGCCTGCAAAGCTCTCCTCTGCTACAAAGCAAGACAAAAAGCCCTCCTAGTCCATAAGCTACTGCTCAAGGCATCTAAGAGTAACTCCAAGAACACACTAATCCCCTATAGCCCACCCGGAGAAGTTGAGCACTAAGAAGAGAGTGGGATGTGAGGAACTACATCAGTGCTCTTTGGCCACTAATGCTTCTGAGCAAAAACCAGAAGGCTTCTTCCAGTTGGACCTTGCTCAGTTCAGGAAAGCAGCAAACAAGGAGAAGCACTACTTCAATTACATTTTGAGGTTTCTCCTAGCTACAGAGACCAGGTCATGGATCTTTCAGTACTGTTTATTCATTTTACATCACAGCCATGGGTGTGATTTCAGCAGGGAAATGCCATGACCACAAATGCAAGGGGGATCCTTCTTTCTGGCTCCCTCTAGCAGAGAGGCCTTGGGACCAAAGCACCACCACCATTTCCCTTCCAGTTCTGTCCTTCCACAGTATTTTTTAGGCCACGGGGTTGAGGTGAGTGGCACGGAAGTGACAGCTCTGACACACAACTGAAACCATCAGGGCCAGGGTGGCACGTGGGACTGTTTTTCCGCTCCAGCAGAACCGTGCAGCCCAGATTGGTGACACTGATACCAAGTGAGTTCAGCCAAGCCAAAAGGGAGTCCAGCCAAGCCCAGTGGAGCCCAGCAGGGTGGTAGGAAGAGGCAGTGGAGCGGCAGATCCGATTCCCACGCGCACGCCCAGCGTGGGGGACTGATGGTAGCGGCAGTGCCAAACAGAGCTGTGCAGGGAGAGACACCCATCACCATCGCCCCTGCCACCACCAGTGCTGCAGAGAGGGAGCAGGAAACTGCCACTGCAGGCCCACAGCTGCTCCAGGCAGCACCAGCAGTGCCCATCTACCATCAGAATCATTCTGTAAGGTTTCGCCATTTTCTTGTTCCAGGGGCCCCATGTGACGCTTCACCTTTGTTTGTTACTTTATTACCTCTTTTGTACAATTTAGTTTTATTGTTGTATAGTGCAGCTTTTTTTTTTTTTCCTTGCTACATTGCCACATTTCTAACATTTCTGGCCTCTCATAGATTGGTTTTTCCGTTGTCCCCCTCCATTGTCGTGGAGAAGGGGAGAGAGGAGAGGCGTTACAAGGACTATCTCAGGCTGGGGACATAGAAAGAAGGGAAGGTCTTAGAAAGAAAAAGAAACCCTCATGCTGCCTCTTTTGGAAGCAATAAACTGCAGGTTTCTTAATATCCAGCCACAAGTCTTTGGAGTCTTAAGAGCCAAGAAGCACAGGAGCCCAGAAACCTTGTTGTGAGAGGCTAGAGATTGCTGGCTCCAAACATTTCAGGTGCTTATGTGGGGAAAGGGGCAGATCAAGCCTCGCTCTGGAGAGGTGATGCTCTGATCTGTACACCCCACACTCCCAGGCCTGTATCTCAGCCCAGCAGTGGCCGCTGATCCCTGGCACAGCGGAGGCAATGCTCCACCCCTGTGTCTGGAACCCCTAACCCAGCTCCTAAATGGCCACGTGAGTGGCAGCCCCATGTGGGGGAAGGCCCCAGGAACGCCAAAGGGATTTTAACTCAGGCTATGTGGCAACCACATGTCTTTGCCCTACCTCCTCTTGGAATTCTATTAGCTGAACACCACTGGAACCAGGAATGGCAGATGTGTTGGTTCTTTTCTATATATTTTCTCTCATTCTCTCTTCCTCTTTGTTCTTCCAATTTCATTCTCGCAGATTTTTCAGTAACTTAAAATCTAACAGGCTTGGAATTTGTTAAGTTGAATACACTAAGTTAATGCTTGATGGAATGCTTTATGTTGATTGATTCCTGCTCTAAATGTTTTGCCAAAGTTCTCTGATTTTCAAAAGTTGCCAGGGAAGATTTTTGTGTTGTTCCGACCTCTTGAGAACATCTTGTCCGTAATTCTCCTGCTTTTCTACATCAGAGTTCGTGAACAAGTTGAAGTCCTTTTAAAGTGTCTCACTGAGCAACGTTTTAGGGGCCTTACATTTTAACTGGCGCAATGAGCAGGGTATTCTTGAGGTGACATGGGCATTTGATCCAGCAGTAACTGCTCATGACATAATAAAGGAGAAACAAATTTTCAGTCAAGACTGCTATCTTCTGGCAGAAAAGTAATAGACCCTCATGCAGAAAATGATATCAACTGCTCTCTACTGACAGACCTGCTAAAAGCTTCTATAGAAAGCTTGTCCAGCCCTGAAGAGAGACGGAGACTGAGAAAAACTAGCACTATCCACAGTTACTGGTGGAGAAAAGATGAATTTTGGTAGAAGAAACTTTTAAAATCCCAATACAGGACCATGCCTGGTATCCATATGCATGGAGGTTTGACTCAGAGAGCTCTGTGTTGCCAAGCAGTGAGAAAAGGAGCTGAATCAGTTGCCAATTGCCTTGGAGCCTGAAATAATAGCCAGCCTCAGGGCAGAGCAGGAATTGAATGCTGGGATGAAGCCAGCCCCAGAACCTGAGAAGTCAGTTAAACACGCTGGTCCAAAGCCAAAGAGCTGCAGAGCTGCAGCTGAGCAGTGCTGGGGAAGGCCTGGAACCAGCGTGTTCTAGAAAGTTCCAGAAACCATCTGGCCAATCAACGGCTGTTGATCTGCATGGCCACTCCCAGTCAGTCCCAGAGTCCTTTACTCTCCATGATAAGCTCACCAGAAGTTCCCTGGGTGTCATCCATTGTGGCTTTTCTTCTCCTGAGGCTTCCTGTTGCTCATTGATTGTCTGATGTGTGGCCACTTCATGGCCCATCCCCTCCAGGACAAGCTCCCACAACTCCCCCTTTGTGGTTTTATTGAAAATGAAAGGTGTAACAATCTTAGTAAAAATAATAACCTTGTCTTAACTAAAAACAACACAATACTTCATAGACTTGAACTAAACTTGAGAACTAAAATAAACAGGTGAGTTCATATTGCAGAGAATAACTTAACAAGAAGTAAATACAATTTTCATTTCTCCTCACTTCTAAGGGCCCGAGTCCCAGGCATCTCTCTGCCAATTCATTCCCCCTCACTTACCCATAAATCAAAAGAGAACAGAAAATCAAAAGGACTGGTGATGGTACCTTCCCCTGATGCCCTTCCCCAAACACAAAAGCCAAAAGAAAAGGCTTTAGGGGGGACCAGCCTGTGAGGACCTTATGGTATGGCCGGGCACGGGTCTCCTGTGGGGCATCAGAGTCGCTCATCCGGCTGTCCGGAGGGTGCCGACTCTCCTGCCTAAATAAATAAAAGAACTGGGGTGACTGGCTTCTGAGGGTGGCCTGTATCGGGAATCTCTGAAACATGAATTACAACAAAAATCGGGGACTGCTAATACAACAGGAAAGCAGGAGCAGGGTTGAGGGCTGTCACAAGATGGGTTAGGGTAGAATCCGGGGAGGCATGGCCAGTGCCATCCTGGCATGGGCACGGAAAGGGAGGGCAGATGGCAGATGGCTGGTGGCTGGCCTGTGCTCTTGAGCAGGTTCCATCTCCAGTCCTGTCTTTCTCAGGGATAGTGGGTTCAGGGACACGCGGCCGTGAAAACGAAAACTGGGAAATAAAGTCTGCAAAATATTGTACAACTGAAATTTAAACTTAAATGACCATCAAATATACCACCAATTGCCACCAAACATCGCACAGTAAATGATTTTAAATAATCACTATATGATCACTAAATATCACTAATAATGTAACAATCTACATTGAAATGAAAAACTAGAGTCCATGAGAAAGGTTAAAGGTTAAAGTCTAGGGGATATGATAAAGGAAAGGTTAAAGTCTAGGGGACATCCTTCCAGGGCATAGCCCCAAGAAGTCCCCCAGCAGGCCCACAGGCCTCCACAGTGGCTCATGCAGATCCAAACTGCACAAGTCTTCACTCCCACATGTTGGCCTTAGTTCCCGCGGCAGAACTTGCCTTCCTACTGGACACTCACTGCTCCTGCTGGAGCAGGTATTTGTTTCCAGGGATTATCTGCAGCTTCTCTTTTCCCAGGTGCTGCTGGACTTCACCAACTCTGCAACCACTGCTGTGCACATGATGGTCTGAGGGAGGATCAGAAATCTGAGTCATGGACTGGCTGGCATTTCCGAATGAGCATAAGGCCTGGGCATCTTCCAGCCAGGCCATGCTGCCCTCCCTGCTTTTTTCCTCATACGGCTGCTACCCAGCTGGCTGCTTCTGGAGACCCACAAGGACTTTCACAGCATGGTCCCCCGCCCCCCCGCCTTTCCCCTCACCAGGCGGGCCGTCCCTGCCCCTCCCCGCGGCTTTCCCGTTGCAGCCCCCGGGGTTTCCCTGCCCCTGTCCCCTGCCTCCCGTCCCGTTGGCCGCGGCTCAGCTTCCCCCCCGCCCCCGGCACGGGCTATACCCGAGCCCTGCTCGGTACCCCGGGGTCTCGGGACACGCTCCCACAGTGAACACGTGTTTGCACCCGAGCCCCGTGTCGCCATTTCGTCTGTTCCCGCGCGAACTGAGCCTCGCAGAGCCGAGGGGAAAGCGGCCGCTGCCTCTCCCTCACTCCTCTCACGGCAACAGTCCTGACTTTCAGTCGGACACACAGAGGGAATTTTCATCAGGACAATATGCAGCCTGGAAGGAAGCTTCTGAGCTTTCGATGGCTTGTGGTTGCTCTGTTTCCCTGAGCCTGCCTTCCTAAGGTGTGCCCACCGGCTGAGCTCTTTGCTCTCTGCCTCATGGTCTCCTCCTTTTTAGGTGGGACTTGCCCATTTTGCTGCACTGATTTCCTCCCCACAGCAGCTTCTATGTTGCCCAGCACTGGGATTTGATTTCCTTTTCCTTCTTTCTGTGCATCCATTAGAGTCAGATCTCTGTGACTCTCCGATGTGTGCCCAAGGAAGTTGCCAGAAGTGAGTCACAGACCCCAAAAGCTTCTTGGAGGTGCTGGGATTGTGCAGCAGCAGTGTGCTGTGTGTGCAGCAGGTTGGTTACTTGGCTTTTTCTCCCCACCTAGGTGTTATTCTTCCTTCAGCAAGCCCTACAATGTGCTGGTTGATGTTAGCCATGCAGTAAATGGGCAGGAATGACAGGCATTCCAGTTTAGGGAACTCTCCGGGATATTAGCAAAATAAGCAAAGCACAATTTCATCCAGAGGATTTAAAAGCAAATTTAAAATTGGCTTTAGTCAGAAGCACTGCTGGCCAAAAGGGCCCGCTGCCTTTGCTTTCCTCACATCCTGGTTCTCTCTCAGTGTTCAGCTTGGCATACAGGGTGTATGGGCTTGGTGCCCGTTTTGTGTTACTCTTGCTTCCTTTGAGCTGTTGTTACGGTGAGCTCCTGGACACCCTTTTGTCCCCCCTTTCCTAGGGCCTCTGTGGCTCTGATCAAGATAACCCCTGAATCCTCCCCCCTGCCCCAACGGGGTTGGCGGGGAGCCAGGAGTGCCCACCCTGTCCAAAACCTATATAGACCCCTGAAACTTCCTGCTCTTCCTCTTTTGCCCTGCTCTCCATGGACACCACAGAATAAAGAGAGCTGTTCCAACACCCTGGGTAAGGAGCCTCTTTTGAATACTTTTCCCTCTCATGCTATTTCCTCCCCTCACAGCCCCATATCTCTGAGCTAGTCAGATTCATTCGGGGGGGCTGCATGGAGGGGGGGAAAACCATGGAAATAACAGTTGGCGCCCCAACGTTCGCTGCTCTGAGCCCACGAAGAAGCTGGACCCCCTATTTCGGTGGAAGTCAAAAGCTTTTGGGACAGTCAACTGCCCTGGTACTCTAGCTGCCTTTAAAAGCTTTGAGTCACGAGGACAGTCGGGGACCTCTGCTTGTGTACCCCAGGAAGAGCCGACTGGAGAGGGAACCCCCAGAGAGGGTTTCACAGACGAATCCCGCAGTCACAGGCTTGGTAAATTCTCCGACGCGGCACCCGGGATTGCACCTGGCTGGGAGAGGTTACCATAAGTGACTCGGGGGGCTGCTTGCGGGACGGTGAGCCAGGGCCCCACTGCAAGTGAGCGTGAACCGGTGGACTGCGTATATCCACGTTCCAGGGGGAAACAGGCACGGGACGAGAGGGCTGAAGGTGCCCCGGCAGCTGCGGGACGACCGCCCCTCCCCCTGTGCCCCCCCGCTCGGGTTTTCCACGGAGGGAAATTCGAATAATTCGTGCTGTGTTATTAGCTCTGGTGGAGACTAGACCAGTGAAACAATTAAAAATCATGGGTACTAACATTTCACTGGAACAGAAGAGTATACTAACACATCTTAGCAATAATGATGTATCATTCCCTAACAAGCTCCTCCTGCGTTTTGTGTGCTGGCTAAAGACAGAAATACCAAATTTTACTGTGCAAGACCTGAATTCGCTTGCTTTTTGGAACCAAATTGGACAGATATTAACTTTAAAAGTCGAAAATGGTGAACATAAAGTTTCTCGATTTATTCCGATATTTTTACAAGCACAGAAAAAGATTTTAGAAGCAGAAAAAAGCATGCAAATGCAGAAACACAGTTCTAACACTCCATTTTCCCCTTCCTGCCCACCTCCTAAATATCCCAGCCCTGAAAACCCCTCACCCACCCCTTATTCCCCCCTGACACCTTGTTTTTCTGAGAGATACAGCCCGGAGTTTGTCTTAAAGAGCAGCGCGGCGTCTGTGGAGCAC
Organism: Taeniopygia guttata; assembly: GCF_048771995.1. NCBI lineage: Eukaryota > Metazoa > Chordata > Aves > Passeriformes > Estrildidae > Taeniopygia > Taeniopygia guttata. The sequence continues at coordinate 10,512,169 of NC_133063.1, read as the reverse complement.
ACGCGGCCAGATAATGGCGGCCGCCATGTGCTTCTACCGGCGCCGGCCGCTCCACCCCCCACTCCCCCTCCCACTCGCATTCCTTTGCTTCCCCCGCCCTCCGCCTCCCCCTCTCCCCCACCCCCTCCTCCCTTCCCTTCTCCGATGCCTGCTTATCTCCCATAGCAACTCCTTATCAGTCCCAGCCCCCGGGTTGCCCCGGGAACAGGGTCGGGGCCGGTCCCTGCACTCCTCCGAGCCCCAGTGCCGAGGACGGCAGGGCGGAGGCAGGGGACAGCAGCCCAGTGGCTCACAGCAGGGCGGGGGCAGGGCACGGCAGCCCCGCGCCTCAGAGCCGGGGCGGGGCCCGAGTCTGCATAGCAGAGCAGACAGCCCGAGAGGAGGGGGGCGAGCTGCCCCTCACCGGGGTGGGGGGAGCGCGGGACGAACACAAGCCTGCCTCTACCGAAGAATTTATACCATCTATAGCTCCAGTAGTTTATTTAGGGAGAAGAAATGGTACAAGAACATACCAACCTCTCCCATACACGGACAAAACAGAAATCTGTAAAGTTCGGAGAGAATTTGGGAGATCGAGTGAGATTTTTAAGGGTCTGATGAGGGCAACATTCAATTCAAATGAAATGGTGCCAAAAGATATAACTGATTTGTTTAAATGTTTACTAACATCCTCTGAATATGAGATATGGGAAATTAAGTGGAAATTGGCTTTGGAAACAGTTTTGCAAGAAATACAGCGTACACCCAGTGATGCCACCGACACGGATGGCCAGCCCCTTACAATACACCATTTGTGTGGGACAGGAGACATACAATGTCCAGAAAAACAAACCAGACTGTTATCTAGATCGGTCTTGGAAAAAATCTGTACTGCTGCAGAAAAGACGCTGTATCAATTACTAGGCACTGAGGTTGAATGCAGCTATATTAATATCAAACAGTTTCCTTCTGAGAGTTTTTTGCAGTTTGTGGATCGTTTGAGAAGCCAAGTCGAAAAACAGGTGCAACACACCAGTGTGCAAGCAGAGTTGATTAAAGAAATGGCCCAGAGGAATGCCAACGAGACCTGTCGTAGGATTCTTCTCAGCCTTCCTCTTGATCCAGCACCTACTCTTGGCCAGATGATCGAGGCCTGCGCTAAGAAAGCAGAGCTGCTTGATAATTCTGTCAGTCATAGAGCACCAGCAGAATTACAGCCTGTTGCCACTGCTGCATCAAGCCCAAGGAAGCCACCCAGATCATCACAACAGCTGCAGCAAATCATCTGCCTGCGTTGCAAGAAACCAGGACACTTTGCCAGGAACTGTCCTCAGAACCAGAACCAGAGACAGATCAACAAACAAAAAAACTAAATGCACAGCGCGTGCCCACTGCTACGCGCAAAGATATAAATATAGTGGGACACAAATGTGACAATGCCTCTCTCTTAACAAATAAGGGGGAGGGTGGATACTATGATGGGGGGAGAGAGAAAAATAAAAATGTGAAATGTATTACTAACAAGGTTTGGCAGCCACTAGGCCGGCCACGTCTAGTGACTGCCAAAGGATTTCATTTCAGAAACACTGATTGGAAAGTCATTATAGTGGACCTGCCAAACAACTCACAAGACCTGCAGGCGTACGATATGGAACTGGACAGTGAGTATTTTGTTATTGGGGACACAGCATACACACCTCCTGAGATTGAAATAGTTCCCAGTACTAGTAAGGGAAAAATATCCAGCCTTATGCTGTTGGCACGTTGCTTGCACCCTCCATTCTATCTAGAAAAGGGGCAAATTCTGGCACAAGCCATTCCTGTCCCAGTAGAAATCACAGTAGAAGGAAAATCTCCAGAAGTCTACTGGGCGGAAGTAATAGGAGAGGATAAACCCTCCATGGCATGCAACCTAGCACATGGGTCAGAGCACCTTCAGGTGGAAGGTGTTCTGGACACAGGTGCAGACATCACGGTGATACCCAAAACCATGTGGCCATCACACTGGGAATTGCAACCTGTGGCAGGCAAACTTCAGGGTATAGGAGGAACTACATTGGCAGAAATTTCTAAAATGTAGTGCAAATTGAGGGACCTGACGGGAAATCAGCAAGTGTTTGCCTGTTTGTGGCAGACTATAAGGCTCCTCTGTGGGGGAGAGACACCCTGTCCCAGTGGGGAGTCCAATTAATCATTCCTAAGACACCCCAGGATTTTCGGGAGTAGCCACTGTGGAGCGCCATGCCCACAAGTTAAAGTGGTTGGATAACACCCCAAAGTGGGTAGCACAGTGGCCTTTGAGTAGAGAAACACTCGAGGCGCTTGAAAAACTTGTGGAGGAGCAGGTAGCTCAAGGACACCTGCAAGAAACAGACAGCCCTTGGAATTTCCCAGTCTTTGTAATAAAGAAGCCTGGGAAGGACAAATGGAGATTGCTCCACGATCTCAGAGAGATAAACAAAATTGTGGGGGACATGGGACCTCTCCAACCGGGGATGCCGAGTCCAGCTATGCTTCCCCAGGACTGAAAATTGGCTGTGTTAGATATAAAGGACTGCTTCTTCCAAATTCCATTGCACCCTGAAGATGTCCCGAGGTTTGCATTCTCAGTTCCCACGGTCAATAGAGAAGCCCCGATGAAGCGCTACCACTGGAAAGTTTTGCCCCAAGGTCTAAAATCCAGCCCTTTCATATGCCAACAGTATGTAGCAGCACTGCTGTCTCCAGTACGTGCAGAGAGAAAGGATGCCATCATCCTACACTATATGGATGACGTGCTTGTGTGTGGTCCCAATGACTCTATACTCCAATATACACTTGACCTAGTGGTTAAAGTTTTAACCTCTGCTGGATTCAAATTGCAGGAAGACAAAGTTCAAAGAATGCCACCTTGGAGATACCTGGGCCTGGAAATTTCTGCAAGGACTATTGTCCCACAGAAATTGGAGATAAATTGCAACCCCAGAACACTAGCAGACCTCCACTCACTGTGTGGGTCTTTAAATTGGGTAAGGCCCTGGCTAGGCCTCACGAATGAAGATCTGGAACCTCTTTTCAATTTATTGAAGGGGGAGAGGGAGCTGACCTCCCCCAGGGAACTGACTCCAGAGGCAAAGACAGCAATCGAAAAGGTACAGAAGGCCTTGTCAGAAAGGCAGGCACACAGGTGTGACCCAAATCTGCCTTTCCAGTTCATTGTTCTAGGAAACCTGCCACACCTGCATGGATTGATTTTCCAATGGATCAAGGGGCAGAAGGACCCACTCTTAATCATAGAATGGGTTTTCCTACCGTTCCAAAGATCCAAAACCATCACTAGGCCACAAGAGCTGATAGCAAAGCTGATTCAGAAGGCCAGGGTGAGGTTGTGTGAATTAGCAGGGTGTGACTTTGCATGTATTCACCTTCCAGTCAGGCTTTCTAAGGAGGAAAGGAACTCTCCTGAGAGACTGACTAAAGGGATGTTTGAGCATTTGCTCCAGAGCAGTGCCAGTCTCCAGCTATCTCTGGACAGCTATAGGGGACAAATATCAGTCCATGCCCCGTCTCACAAGTTGTTCAATGAGGAATTCCACCTGATTCCTCAAGAGAAAAGGAGCCGGAGGGCGCTCAGGGCTCTCACAGTGTTCACTGATGCCTCTGGGGCTTCCCATAAGTCGGTGATGACTTGGAGAAATCCACAGACTTAGCATTGGGAAGCTGATATTGAGCTTGTGGAGGGATCCCCCCAGGTGGCTGAACTGGCTGCAGTGGTGAGAGCTTGTGAGAGGTTTTCCGAGCCGTTCAACTTGGTGACAGACTCTGCCTATGTGGCAGGTATAGTGTCCAGGGCGGAGCAGGCTGTGCTCAGAGAAATAGAAAATGAACATCTCTTCAGGTTACTCTCAAGGCTAATTTATTAAATCTCGCACCGAGAACATCCATTCTTTGTGATGCATGTGAGGTCACACACTGATTTGCCAGGTGAGATTGCAGAGGGGAACCGAAAAGCAGACTCCTTCGCTGCACCAGTCGAAAAGGCAAGTCTCCCTGATGTTTTCCAACAGGCAAAGCTGAGTCACGAGCATTACCACCAGAACGTACCAGGTTTGATTCGACAGTTCCAGCTAACACGGAGTCAGGCCCGAGCCATTGTGACCAACTGTCCTAATTGTCAGCTCCAGGCCGTGCCATCGCTGGGCATGGGGGTAAACCCCAAAGGCCTTAGCAGCTGTGAGGTATGGCAGACAGACATCACACACATTCAGAGTTTTGGTCGCCTTGAATGAGTTCATGTAAGCGTGGACACATTCTCAGGTGCAGTGTATGCCTCTGCTCATATAGGACAAAAGGCTGCACATGTCAAACAACACCTAGTGCAAGCATTTTCAGTATTGGGGGTGCCAAAAACGATCAAAACAGATAATGGCCCAGCGTATGTATCCAAGGAGTTCCTAGAATTTCTCCAGCAGTGGGGAGTGGAACATAAGACTGGCATTGCCCACTCCCCCACAGGTCAAGCTGTAGTCGAGCGTGCACACCAGACGCTCAAGCAGGTATTGAAAAAACAAAACAGCTCAGCTCCGTGGATGTCTCCACGAGAGAAGCTCTGTAAAGCTATGTTTACTATCAATTTTCTGAATTGTTCATTTGAAAATATGAGTCCACCGGTTGTACGTCACTTTAACAGTGGCTAGCAGTTTAAATTGTCTCAGCATCCACCGGTCTTGATTAGGGATCCAGAAACTTGGGAAACCAAGGGTCCCTATGAACTTGTAACCTGGGGTCGTGGCTATGCGTGTGTAGCTACTCCCTCAGGCCCTCGGTGGATTCCCCAGAAGTGGGTGAAACCTTTTGTCCCCAAGAATCCAGGTCAAACAGAAGGGGACAAGAAGCAAGTATCTGATGCTTCAAAGAGAAGACGCCGCCGGATGGGAGAAGAAGAAAGTTCCTAGGCAGGAATTCCTTCCGGCAGAAACAGAAGCTTTAACATGTTCTTAAAATGTTTGTTCTTCCCTTTTAGAGAAAACCTACCTTCCACTCAACCCTGTGATGAACCCCATGCAAGTTGTCATCCTGCAAATGCTGAAGAGAATGTTCAAGGGATGGGGATTCACGGGGTGGTGGACATCTGTAGTTAGATCAATTTTGTTAGTCTTTGTTATTCTGTTCTTTGTAACCCTAGCATTCGGGATTCTGCGTCACTTGATTTTCAAAGCTATCAAGGGCCTCATACCTTCTACCTCAGAGGTCAACCACATAGAGTTGGCTAACCTGAGGAGGCCTGACCACGCCACCAACATGGGGTGGTGGGAAACCCATACTTGGGGTTGAATTGAGCCCAGTGAATTCCTGTAACCTTGTTTAACAAATAAGGGGGAGGTGTTACGGTGAGCTCCTGGACACCCTTTTGTCCCCCCTTTCCTAGGGCCTCTGTGACTCTGATCAAGATAACCCCTGAATCCTCCCCCCTGCCCCAACGGGGTTGGCGGGGAGCCAGGAGTGCCCACCCTGTCCAAAACCTATATAGACCCCTAAAACTTCCTGCTCTTCCTCTTTTGCCCTGCTCTCCATGGACACCACAGAATAAAGAGAGCTGTTCCAACACCCTGGGTAAGGAGCCTCTTTTGAATACTTTTCCCTCTCATGCTATTTCCTCCCCTCACAGCCCCATATCTCTGAGCTAGTCGGATTCATTCAGGGGGCTGCGTGGAGGGGGGAAAAACATAGAAATAACAAGCTGTGGCTTATGGACTGCAAGGGGCTTTTGTGCTGCTTTGGGGCAGAGGAGATCTTTCCAGGCTTTTCTTTTCTGTCAGCTGCAGAGAAGGTTTGTTTGCTATGCATGAATCCACAGAGCAACCCGGAACAGCTGCTATTGTGATGTCAGCAGAGGGTTGCCAGGTCACAGCGCTGTCAGCAGGAGGTTCTCCTGGTGCCTGCAAGGCCTCAGCGTCCAGAGCAGCTCTTGGCGTGCTCATTGCAGGAGGATCACCTCAGCTGTGCTGTTCTCAGATTACAGCAGGTGTCCTTTTGTGTCTGTAGTTTCTTGCACAGTTTGTGGAGTTGTGCAAGTGTCCTGTTTCTCCCCTTTTTTTCCTTGCACAGTCTGGGGACTTGTGCAAGAGGGGGTTTGTTTCCGTTTTTTGTTCCCCTGGCCTACGGACTTGAGCAGCACTGCTCAAACCATGGAGCGAGTCCGTAGAGCAGTCAGCAGCGCCTTTTCATTGGTGGCTCCTCAGAAAGCTTTTCGTCGTTTGACTGGTAAATCCAAGTTTTTCCTTGGGGCAGCACATTGAAACAAAAATGGCATAAAGATGCCATCTGTTTGGTGAAGCTCCTTTCAACAGCTTCACCTAAAAAGGGGCTGTCTCTGGCCTAGCAGGGTGTGGGAACTTCCAAATGCAGACTGGGCAAGATTTGCAGGCGTCCTTCTAAAAACGGTTTGGTTCTCTCCAGAACTGAGGAAAAGCAGCATTTTTTCTGCATTCCATCCTTTAAGGATGTGCCTGTCTAAGTGCAACTCCAGTGTGTGCTACAAGAGGGATTGGCTTTGCGCTGAAGGGCAAAGTGCCGAGCAGCTGGTGCGTGCTCCTGAAGCCCGGAGCTGGGCCTGTGCTGTGTCCCAACAGAACTGCAAGCGCTAAGAGGGGTTTGGTGGGAGCTTTGGTGGGGAATTGTTTACAGCAACCGCGTGGGACATGCTGCGTGCAATTTACAAAAAGAAAAAGCAAGTCCAGGAAAGAGAGGAGAAAACAGCTGCTTTAGCTGCAGGCTGGACAACAGGCTCGAATGCAGGCAGGGACTGCTAAGGAAGAATTTGCAACTTCTCGGCAAAGTTTCTGGTTCCTTAGTGGCAAAGCTGAGCAAAAGGTAGACACAGCCTAGGGTAGTGGCCTGCAGTCTCGCTGGCTGTGCTAAAGAAGTGTTGCTCCCAGAGGGATGTTGTGAAAGGAAAACGCTCTCCGCTTGGCTGGACTTGCTCTGTGGGACTCCTCAGCACAGAGAGATTTCTAACAGCCCCTGGTTCATTTTCCCTTCTTCCCGGCAGGTCGACTCCGAGGAGGAAGGAGTCAAGTGCGCGCTTCGGTGAGTGGGACGGGCACCCTTGGCATTCCTGGTGTCTGAGGATTGTGGAGAAAGCTGTGGCCTTGGCCTGTTGCAGTAGAGCAGCAGCCTGGCAGGCCGAAAGAAAGTCCCCAAAGTCAATGTGTGCAGGAACACTTCCAAAAGGATTCCATCCGTTTCCTCCTTTTCCACTGAAGAGGTTTTCACTAATAAAAGTCAAGCTCTGCAGACAGGAGGCTGCATGCTGATTGTAGGCAGGCTGAAATAGCTCCTTCAGTGCAAAGCTGTGGTGCAGTGCAGAGCTGCATGCAAGTTTCTGAGCAGGCAGCACTTGCCCTCAGTGGCTGAAGATGGCTGATGTGGGCTGGAGTCCTGCCATGACCTAGCTCTTCAGCTCAGCCACTGACGCGTGGGAAATGGGATCTGAACTTTCATATGCAGGCGTCATTTTCCTGGCACTCTCAGGGACTCTGAACTTCCCGTGCTGTGAGATAAGCGGTAGCACAATGCCCTTTAGTGCTACTGGTGCAAAAGTCAGCCCCTTTGTGCAGAGTCTGTGCGGGCTCCCTGCTGGCAGCAGAGGGAGAGGTGCTAAGGTGCAGTTCACAGGCCTGTGGGGTATGGAGGAGCCACTGTTGCCTGCAGGGACCTACCCCTCTCCATGGCCTATCTAAGTAGCTGCAGTCACTACTGCAGCTACACCCTAAACTTTGACATGACCCAAGTTTGCTGAGAAGAATTCTGAGCAGCTCTGCATGGCAGAGACAAGGTCTGTCTGTAAAGGGCTGGAATGCAGTTCCTATTGGCTGCTCTCCAAGGCCTGAAATCCTGAGGGGAAGCCAGTTTACCAGAGCTGGGCAGGGAAATGTTCCCTGCTTCTCCTCAGACATTTCCAGAGCAACTCATGAGTTAGTTGGGACATAAACACCACCTAAACACCGCCTAAACGGCCCCACACAATAGATTTTGCCTTCAGGTGAGCTGTGTCTCTGCTTGCTGCTTCTGCCAGCTGTCAGGAGCCAACTTCCCTCCTCCTCATTGCTGCTTTGTGCTTTTTCCCTGCCCAATCCTTGCAGGTCCCGCTAGGAGAAGTTCTCGCCAGTCGGGACTCCTCGGTCCAGGCAGGAAAGGCGGAGCGGCACGAGAGCACGGCTAGAGTGCGCGGCGCCCGGGAGCTGAGGTGCGTGTTAAGCTTTCTCACTTTCTCTGAGCAGGGGTGGGCCTTGCTGGGCTTTAGGAGGCCCAGGACCAAAGAACAAATTTGGCTTTTCACTATTTGACTTGCTCAGCACAGACGGGAGAAGGCAGCCCAGGGCAGGTCTGGCTGCAGACCGACCTAGAGCAAAGCTGCTTCCTGGGACTCGCTTCTCGAACCTTGACAAAAAGCATTCTGAACTAGACCAGAGTAAAAGCAAGGGAGGTTCAGGCTGGGCTTAAGGACAGCAAAGCACTGACCTGCAAAGACAATCATGCAGCAGAACAAGTGCCTCAGAGAGCATGTGCAGATTCCACCCTTGAAATTTGGAAGGCCCAGGTGGATAGAGACTTGAGCAGCCTGGCCAGATGCTGACCCCAATTGCTTGGAGGTGAACTCTGGGCTAGAGGCTTCCTGGGGTCTCTGCCAGCCTAAACCATCTTGGGATCCTTTGCTTATTGAACTGGAAAATCGTACCCACCTCCTCCCCAAGCTGTAACTTGCAGGCTCATTCTTTGTTTCGCTAGTGAAAGCAGGAGCAATTGTGGGACTGCTCATTTAGACTTGGCAAGCGTGTCTTAGCCAAAGAAAAGCTTTTGCAAGTCCAGTGCTCACTGCATCAGAAAGGAGTGTTGGGCCTAGCAGGCAGGGAAGCTGTTATGCTGAGAGTACCTGAGCTTTCTGGCAGTGTTCTGTGGCTTGTGGAAGCTTGTTTGACTTCCTCAGTGGCGACTCTTTCACCTGAAGGAATGACAAAGAGAGATGCGGGTCTAGGGAGGGAATTGCAGCCATCTCTTGAGGTGGAAGCAGAGGGCTGTTGGAAGGGCCTGAGATGCCTTATGTGGGGCATGGTATGTAGTGCTGGTTTTGCAAGGCGACTGTGTTGCACTTAAAGGCTTGTTTGTCTGTCCCCTTGTTGCAGATGGAAGGAGTTGGCTGCATCTGAGAGAAAGCGCCACTCCTCCCTAGAGAGGGTGTTTGAAGTGGCAGAACTGACCCCGGTGGAAACGCCGCCTCAGAGGGATCTACTGCAGGAAGCGTTTCCTCTGGTGGCACCAAAGGTACGCTCACCTTCCTCCTAGGCAGCACTTGTGGGGAGAGGGACTTGTCCTAGCCAGACCCGCCCCCCCCCGAATGCTGCCTCTGGCAGCAAGCTAGGACCGAGCCTGTGTTGTTGCTGTTGTTGTTGTTCCACTTGAAAAATGCTGCCCCCTCTTGCAGGTTTGCCGCCCGCAGCGGCCAGCCCACAGGGGCCTGGAGAAGCTGGGGCAGGAGTTCTCTCTCCCAGGGCAGACACTGTCCCAGGTGTGCAGAGAGAAGGCGGCGCTGGTGAAAGAGAACGCTGCCCTGGAAGCCCGACTGAGAGCCACGGAGCGGGACCTACGGGGCGTTTCAGAGCAGCTGGCAGAAGCCAGGTAAAGGCAGGGAGGAGACCCAGGGTGGGACATTATTGAAAGTCTGTAATTACAAAGCTGGTGAGCATTACCACCAGTCAGGATTTACCGCCTCCTGTGTGCTCTCCTGATGTTTCTCAGACAGGGAGGCAAAGAGACATGAGAAAAAGAAAACGATACTCTGATCTGAATGTGATTTTTCTGCCAACTCAAGCTCTCCAAGCTCTTTTGGGCACCTGCTTGGGACCTCTTGCACATTCCTGTGACAAGTGCAAAGCAAACCAACTTGGCACTGACTTGAGTACAAGGGAAACGGTGCAGATGTTTCCTGAAATCGGAAGTTTCCCTCTGGTTTTGCTTTCTCCTTTGTTGCATCTGAACATCAGTTTTTCCTTGCCAAATAGTTTGACGGGGGATTTTCAGAATTCAAGGCTCTTACATGTGAATGTTGTGAGTCGGGTGCTGACCCTTCAGCTGAAGATGGAGGGTCATGCTGCAAATCTTGCAACCCTTGAGAGCTCACTCTTGTGGAGTAGGATGCAGGACCTAGAGTAGCTTAATAGGAGCAGCAACAGCAGCAGCAGCAGTAGCAGCAAGGAAAGGTCTTGTGACTTCTCAACAGTCTCTAGGGATCCTTGCTGAGCACTGATACTTGCCCACTTGTCCACCCACTTCTGTAACCTGTCAAGGTCCCTTTGGCTGGTGCCTCTTCCTTTTTTTAAAGAGTGCCAAATCACTTGGGCACTGCTGGCGTAGTTAGCCATAAAGAAAGGTAGCAAGTGTTCTTGTTCATGATCTTCCAATGATTTAAATGGCAGGATGGCTGTGTGTCTCTCCTTTTCCTAGACAGTTCTTGTTCAGATAAAAACCTAGTTCAGGATTCCTACTCATGCTGCTAGAAGCTGGAGGTTTCACTCTATCGTTTGGTGAATTCCTTTAGTCCCTTTTCCTTAGAGAGTGCCTGGCAAGCCAAGTACCTATATGCACATGAGGAATAGCATGAAACATTGACGGGTCAGCCAGGAGAACGCTGTTCTATCCCCCTGCAGAGTGACTTGGAAGTGCTGGTGAGCTCAGGGCTGTGAGCAGCGGCTGGCCTTTTGCTCATTTGCAGAGACTTTGTGGGCACAGCCACCCGTGTGTGATAAGTCAGGCAACAGCAATTTGAGCTTTGTCCACTGAGCTCAAACTCAGCTGGGCTTTCTGTGCTGGCCTAGGACACGAGGCAAGGCTTCCCAGTCACCTGGAGGGGCCTGCTCTGCTATTTGAAGTGGTAAAATTGTCCTGCTTTGTCTGAGCTTCCATGCAAGCTGTTTTCCAGCCTAAGGTACAGGGATCTTAAGGCACATCTTAAGATGTGCCACACTGGAGAAACTGGCCCTGTGTGCCAGGAACTATTGCTCTCCATCTTCACAACTTGCAGGTCAGAGAAGGAGAGCCTGCAAAGCAGCCTGCTGGAGGCTCAGCAGCACGTATCGGAGCTGGAGACGGCCAGGAGCTGCCTGGAAGCCCAAGTGCGCACAGCCAGGCAGGCCAAGGAGCTGATACTCGGTGAGAGCCTCGTGCGCTTTGTTTCTGCTGATGGCCCTGGCCAGTGCAGTCGTGCCACAGGCAGCTCTGTCTGCAGGGCTTGTGAGGAGTGAAGGAGCTGAGGGCAGGTTCCTCCTTGCCTGAAACTGAAGGGGCTTAAGGTCAGCAGATTCTTCTGCTTGTGCAGTCTCTGACTGTTGCCGTGTGTCACGTTTGCAGAGGATGTGAGGGGCCTTCGTCGTGAGCTGCTGGCTGTAAGATCTTTCAGCAAGCAGCAATGTGAAGACATGGCTCAACAGCTCCGCTGGGCAGAAGAGCAGTGCAGCAAGGCTCTGAGACTCTGGCAAGCTGCTGAGGAAGCGAAGAAAAGGAAGATTGTGCAAAACCTGGTAAGAAACAGTACATCCCTGAAGTTTTCCAGCGACTTTGAAGGGCTGGCTTAGCAGAAGAGCAGCCTGAGTATGTGACATGGTCTCAAGCATCTGCTGTAGGCTACACATTGCTGGGCCAGGCAGCAGAGGGGTTCAAGAGCTCCTACTTGAAGGCCTGTGAAGACCCAGAGGACAGTGCTGGGACAGTAGATGCAGCCACAGGTTCAGCATGGCCATAAGCCAAGTTCCCCAGGAGGCTGGGTGGTCACCACCCAAAGCATGGCAGCGAAGGGGCAGCATTTTCCCCACAGCCTGGTGCCATGCAGCAGACTGCTGCTGACCTTGCTGCCAGCTGCAGTCCCAGCAACTGGGTTCCTTGCTTTCTGTCCTTCCCCAGCGGACAGAGGTCTTCCCTTGGAGCCTGAAGCAGTTGCAACAGGCCTCCTGGTGCTGGTACTTCAGCTGGTGGCCTGTCTTGTGACTGGGTCATCGAGGTGCTGCTGTCGTCCTCATCCTGCAGTCCATCTGCAGCTTTTCCTTGACCAAAGGGCAGGGCAATCTGAGGACAGAGCCTCTGAGAACAGGCAGAAATCCTGAAGAGGGGGGGCCCAGGAAACAGGCAGCCATCAGAGCAGGGAAGGAAGGTGACCTCTCCTTTCCTTAGCCGTGCTGGAGCTCCTCCCAGGTGCTGGAGGGCACAAAGCCACTAGTGTGCCCTCTTCAGGTGCGGGGGTTGTTGGAGGGATGAAGCTTCTGTTTTTCCTTTGGGGAGCATTGGTGGGACTTCATCTGGACGTGTCTCTTCCACTCATCAGGAAAGCAAGCTGGAACAACAGAGTTTGAAGGCACAGGAGAAGCTGGAGCAATGGATCAACTTGGTGGCAGAGGTACAGAGGGGAGAGGAGAAAAGGCTGCTTGAGATGAAGCAGTAAATTGCCATCATGCAACCTGGATGGGCAAAGAAGCAGAGACAGTCAAGAGGCACAGAGTGTGAAAAGAGAGTTTGTGTGTTGGTTTGGACTCCTCTGGGCCCCTTATGGGCACAGCTGCTCTGGACACTATCTGTCTGTCTGGGATTGTCTCTTAGCTAGCCCTTGGTAAATACAGGAATGAGAAGAAACTGCTTTTGGAAGGCATGAGCACATCAGTCTTGGTTGCCACACAAGTGGTGTGTGGGACGTTGAAAGCCGTCTTCTCTTTGTTTCTGTGCAGCTCCAGAGCCAGAAGGCTGCTCTAGATGATAAGGTGCGCCAGCTGCTGGGAGATCTAAATGAAAGGCAGCAGCAGCTAGAGCAGCTGAGGCAGGAGCTGAATAAGGAGCGGCAGAATGGACAGGTGAGCCTGACTAGCCAGGTAGAAGAGCTTGGAAGGGCAGTGATGGGGACATGAACTGGAGACGTGAGGAAAGGGGAGGCAAGGACCATTGCAGGCACTGGAAGCACAGAGCCTGGCAGGCTGCAGCGCTGAGCACCAGGAAGAAGAGCTAGGATGGAAGGGTTAGAGCTGGGTAGAGAAGCAGAAGGAAGGGGCTGAACACAAGTGCTTTTGAGAGTGCAAAAGAGGAAACCTGAACGAGATTGCGGATGCCAGTAAGATTCCTCTTATCTTCCTGAATATCAAGGACAAGCTGCAGGCAGAGTTGCGGGAAGCTCAGAGGAAGATGGAGGCAATGGAGAAGAGGCACAAAGAAGAAGTGCAAAGGATGCACAAGATCCTGCTGCAGTACAGGCTGGCTGGACGAAAGCAGGTGAATGAAGGAGGAGGAAGCAGTGCAGTCATGCAACAAGTGGTCTCTGCCCTTGTTGCCTTTCCCCTGCAGAGCAGCAGGTGGATGGGACCAATGTCTCTGACTGCCATGCTCTGTGCTCTCCGTGGCAGCTGCTCAGAAGGACACTTAGTGGGTTGCTGAATCTCAGCTGCTGCCCTGGGCAGCAGGGCTAGTGCTTTGGCCGGTGGGCCAGCAATCCTGGGAATATATTTCTGCTGGCCTCTTAGTGCTGGCTTTGTTTTTGGAGGGGTCTGTTTAGGTGAGCGTGGTGACCCACGCAGATTCTGGGCAAGTTGTCCCTGTCCATGGTGAATGCAGTCCTCAGAAGGGAGTGAAGTGTAAAGTTGTTCTTTCCCTTTCGCAGTCTCCACTACGGCTGACTGTGACAAGCTGTAGTCTCAGAGTGCTTGTTTGGCTTGGACTGCAGGTGGAAGAGTTGACAGCTCAGCTTGCAGCCCAGGCCCAGTGCTGTTCCTAAGTGCTTGCCTTTGAAATGCTCTGTCTGGGGCATCTGTGCCAGGCACCTTTCTGACACAAGCAAATTTCTTGTCCCAGATGAATGCAGGAGCTACCATCAAAGCTGTCGCTGCAGCAGCATCCTGGGAAGAAGCCCCCTCTCCACAGCCTGAAAACCCAAGGATGAGCAGTTCTCCCCGCTCAAGCCAGGAGAGAGAGGAGCAGTTCCTGCGTCTGCTGAGTACGTCCTGGGGATTTCTTGTGCCATCGAGCAGTGTATTACAGTGTGTGTACCTCGGCAAGAGCTGTAGCACATGTTCCTCCTCATTTGGTGTTGGGAGAGAATTTTTGGACTCTCTCCAGAAGCCACTGTGGTGCTAGGATGCAGGCAGGGAGCGCTTGGGGCGTTCCTTTTGCCTTTGTGGGCAGCAGGGCCTGGGTGGGCTTTGCCTGAGCTTCCCTCTAGAGTGAAGACAAAAGCAGGGATTGTTTTGGGAGCAGCAGGAGGCTGCGACCTAGCCAGTGGCTCAGTAAAAAGAGTGTGTGCTAGCCTGGCCAAAGTGAGCAGATGAGTTGGCTTCCTAGATTCCCTTTAGACTCCTGACTTCCCACCAGTCATTGGAAATGACAAAACACTTGAGCAAAGTTGATTGGCTGTGGGGCTGGTTTAATGCTGGTGTTGTTCTTATGACTCTTAGTACTTCTATTCCTTCTCCAGTTGGTTTTGTTTGGTTAGCGTGACCTCCTTGAAAAGAATGGCAGGTGACAGCACAAATAAGAGAGGAAGAGATCTTTTCAGTATGCCCTAAAAATTAAGAAATTGTATTCTTAGAGCTATCTCAAGGAATCAGAGAGGAAGAGCTGTTTTGAAAGAGCCCCAAAAGAAGAAAACCAGGATACTCTTTTTACAATTCCTGTTTGATATTTTAGTTGTATGCTTTGGAAGATGCATCAAAGAGACACATCTATGGGGCACAGTCAGATAGAAGTGCCCTGCAGGCAATTCTCAGGAGGAAGCCTGCAGCCCCTCTGCTGCATGTTCCTCTGGTAGCAGGCATGTTGTCACTGCTAATGCCCAGCTGCTAAATACCGCAGGAATACTAAGCATTGGCCTCAATCCCTGCACAGATGGTACTCTCGGAAAGCACACCAAGGCCTTGCTGATTGTGCAGTACAAGTGAGTTGCTCCTTGCAGCTGGTAACAGCTGCCAGTGCAGTGCTGTCAGAGAAGAACCACTCAGGTACAGAACAGAGGCCAGTTTACTTTGTGTCTGCCATCAGGCGCCCTCAGACAAAAGGTGGATGGATCTACTCCTCCGTGGGTCTGAGGCCAAAGACAATCATGTTCTGTCTTGAGTGGGGCCAACAGCTTGTAACAGGCCTTGATCTGGCTCTAGCTTCTTCAGAGTGGCTGTCAGTGGCCATCTGTGGGCTTTGCCAAGCATTTTGTCATACCTGCCCTGCCACTGACAGCTGGTGTGACTGCAGGGGCTGGAGCCTTCCTTAGCTGTGAGGTTTCAGCTGCCGTCCCGTTGCTGCAGCTTTGCCTGGACTCGTGGAAGGGTCAGCATCTCATTTGTGCAGGTGTCTGTGTCCCGGCAGCGCCTGAGGAACAGCGCTGTCCTTGTTACCCGTCTGGCTGCGCCCGTTTGGGGAGATGGGGCACATGGGTGGTGTTCAAGGGGCTGAGCCCAGTGCTAGTGACTGCTGCAGCCCAGGCTGAAGACAAGCACTTGTAGTTCTTCACTAAATGGGGAACGGGCAAAGTCATCTCCAGAACTCATCCTGCTGATAAATGAGGAGAGTCCTAATTCTTAGAGCCATTGTTCTTGGTTATAGCATGTGCTGCTGTTCTCTAAAATGGTCAAGGCATTGTTTAGGCCAAGTGCTGAGAGGTAGAGAAGGTGCCCTTCTCTCCTGGAATTGACTTTGCAATATTCTTTCTGCTCTGCAAAAAGCAGCTGTTCAAAGTTCATCCAGATGCCAGGGTGCATTGGAACTTTGGAAGTATGAAACCTTTTGTTGAGTCTCACAAGAGAGTGTTTCTTCCCAAGACAATGAAGTGTCCTGATTTTTCAGCCCTCCTTCCTGTTTGTAGATGACAACCACTTGCCTTGGGGCCTGTTCTTTTCTGGTCTCTGTCTGCTCTGATGGTTTTCCCATGGGCTTAGTTTCCCCTCAAGGCAGCCCTTCAAAGGAGTGTGGAGAAGAGACTCTGTGCAGGCCAGGCGTGCTACCGAGCTGCCTGTCTTGCTGGGGCTGCTGCTGCTGCTGTTGTTCTTGTTGATGCTCTTGTTAGCCGAGGGACCATAAATTGCTCAGAGCCCCAGAGAGTGGAGCTGGCCTTCAGATCTCCTGGACGTCAGGATCCCTGTTTTGAAGTTTGCTCCTTGCATTTGGTTTCTTTCAGGGCGTGTGGTGAGGAAGGAAGATCCAGAGAAGAAGTACACTGGATGGGAACTCCTTGGCAGTGGGTGAGTGCAGCCACGCTTGCTTCTACAGAACCATGGGCCAGGGATTTTGGTGGTGCGGTACCACGTGGGAAGTCAGGCAAGCTGCAAGCATCTTCAGACCCTGGCTTCAGATTGTCCCTGTCTCAGTGCTGAGGCAGTACAAGGCATCATGAAAGATAACTGGATGCTGGCAATGTCTTGCCTGCCTCAAGCAGCAGGTCCTGGAAGCCCTCCTGCAAGCCCTCAAACATGTGGCACTAGTTTGCCTGTTTTCCCAGGAGATATGGTTTTGTATGATTCAAGGTAATTTGGCCACACTCATGAGGGAAGAGAAACCTGAGAGAGCAGCTTCCCACCTGGCAGCTGTCAGATAACAGCTCTCAGTAGCATTGCTTTCCACTATCTTGCTGAAAACAAGATTCAGTGGTCAGGAAGATAAGAAAGTGGTCAGAAAGATAAGATAATAGTGTTGCCTGAGTTTGGCAGGCAGGATTAAAAGAGAGCGTTGAGATGGCCCCGCAGGACTGTATGTTTCATTGCCTGGAAAGGCACCCCACAGGCACAGACACAAGAAGGGAAAGGCAAAGAAAACCCCTGCGTGCATAATCTAGTGTGCACATTTGAGATTTGTAGCAGCCCTTTTTCTTCCTGTTGCAGCCAGCTTTTCTCTTGGACACTCTGCATGGCAGAGGGCTGCTGGGCTGCTGGGCCATTGGCTGAAGAGCGGACAGACCCTGGTGTTTTAGAGACACTGCAGGCAGCAGAGAGCTCCTGCCTGGGCTGCCTTTTCCTTCTCAGCACTGAACAACTTCTCTGTTCTTGCCACTGTTCTGTTTCTAGGGGGTTTGGAACCATTTACAAGGCCTTCAACGCTGCCACAGGACGAGCGGTAAGTGCCAAGAGCCCATGCAGATTTTGCAGCCCTTGAGTGCTTTCCCTTGTGATGTGATCCATGGCCAAAGCTTTGGGCCACCTGACTTTGCTGCAAAGGCTGTCCCGCAGAAGCAGCCTGTCCAGAGGTGGGCTGCAAAATGACTTTTGGACAGACTTTATCTTTCCTCCCTACCTGAGTGAATGCAAGAATGGCGGTGGTGTCTATCCGAGAAGGACGCGCTGGCTTGGACTTACTGGATAAATGTTCCTAGATTAGCTGATGGCAAGAGCCGTCATTCCGGCCCAGTTCCTCTTAAGCCCAGGTTCAGACACAGAAAGGATTTCCCATTGTTTTCCACCACGTGGTTCAGCTTGAAAATATAATGCAGGACCTCAAGGAGGAGAGATCTTTACTGGAGCACAGTTTTGCCTTTCAGTCCTAGGGAACCCAGTTCACACACGCACATGCACACGCACAGATCAGTGGGAAGAAATTGATGAAGAGCCTTAATTAATACAATGTTTTGTTGATCCTGCGTCAGAGACATTCCACTACAGAGATGCTATTTGTACTGAACTGACGTGGAAGTGCCTTGGAGAGTCCTGCTATTTTGTGGGGCTATGAGTTCAGAGTCCTGAATTCTCGTTTTTGGCTCTCAGCAAATACAACTCCATCTTCCTGGTAGTTCCTTCTCCACCCGCGGTGCTGTGCTCAGAAACTGCACTTGGAGGGAGGTCGAGGAGGTGTCCAAAAGCCCTAAGCCCTGCTTATGACCTGGGGTGCATCCATAGCGTAGCACAGAAGGGTTATTCATTTTTAAACCCACTAAATAAGTACAAATTACAATAATTACTCGGTGTAAACCGTGTTCCAGGTTGTTCTTCAGAGTTGCAAAACCCAAAGTGAAGAAGTTAGGATGTGCTAGGGTTGTAACTTTCCTTTGAGTCGCTTTGGAGTCCTTTTTTGGACAGCATTTTCCCTGTCATGTATGTATGTGTGTGTTTACTTTGGCACACAGTCAAGAACGGCAGCCATCTCTGAAAGGCTGGTCAAAGCCCCTAGAAATGCTAACGTATTTCCAGTGGTTTCAATTTATCTTGGCTGGAGCAAAATTACTTCAGCTTGCAAAACACGTGTAAATGATAATAGTAGTGATAAACAAAGTGTGTTGGAGGAGTCTGCAGGTGCAAAGAGTGCTGTTAGCACTTTGTGGTTGATGGTTTAGTGTCCATTTCCACCGAGGTGACAAGGCATCCAGGCCCGTGAGTGCACAGAGAAAGAGGCTCTCGTCTCGTCTGCTCCTAATGGCTTTCCATGTCATTGTAGGTGGCCATAAAGGTACTTGATCTCCAGCACCAGGGCTGTGAGGATGTGTTGAAGGAAATCCTGGTCATGGATAAATATAAGAACCCCAATATTGTCACCTACCTAGAAAGGTCAGTATTCTGGCAGAAAATGGATTTTCAATTCACATCAATCTACTCCTGCATGAGGCCTGGGAGGAGATTGCATTTTGTCCCCACAAATTCTTCCTGGCAGAAATAGCTTGAAGCTTGATCTCAGAAACGTGGCTCTCTTACTAAGCCAGCAGCATGTATGTTCACTCACTGCATGTTGTTCTGCTGTTTTGGGCGGGATTTTTTCCAAGTGTTGGAGGAGAAGTGCTGAGAAAGCATCACAGAAATGATTTCCCTTGCACTGTTTGCACTGCTTTCCATTGCCTTGCATGCCAAAAGACTAGGCTAGGAGAGACATAATTTGTCCGGTTTGAAATTGTTTTTCCTGTTTGTGACTGTCCTTTCTGCAAGGTTTTCCAAAGGGTGTTGGCAATGCTGCACACCCACCTGCCCTGAGTAAAAGCTGTGAGACTGTGCCTCCTTGCTGCTGGAGTTAATGGTGCAATTTGTGTATGAAGAAGATGAAGCAGCTGCTGGGATGTGTCTGCTTCCAGATTAACCTTTGCGTCACAAAACTGCCGCTTTCCCCTGCTTGCCACCTAAACCGTCTCCTTTTCCACGGATGTGCCTTCCTCCTTTAGACGGCACAGACAGCAAGCACTGGATAGCCTCGATGGAGTGTGTCTTCACTTGATTCCCTCTTCACTTACCAGTGACCTGGACACAAAACTCAGCTGTAGTCTTTTCTTCCATGCAGCAATTTAGCTGTGCACATTCAGCTCCACACGGTTGCTTTTGTCTTGCAGCTACCTTGTCAATGAGGTTGTCCTGATGGTGTTGGAGTTTATGGATGGAGGCTCCTTGGCTGATGTGATCCGCATGAAAAGTCTGGCTGTAGGACACATAGCAACAGTGTGTCGGGAGGTAAGGGGTCCTGCTTGTGCTTGGGATGGCTTGGACAGACTGGTCCTTTGAAAGCGCTGCAAAGGGAGTGATTCCATGCTCAGAGCTTTCTTTCTGTCTTGCTCTTATGCTCCGGAAAGGAAAGAGCATCTGGGCTGAACTGCCTGCCGGTGTCCCTGCTCTTACTCTAGTCTGTTCTGTACTCTTCTATCCTATTACTGAACTCTCTGTCTCGTTTTCATTGTCATTTTCTGTTCTGCACTTTGCCTCTCCAAGCCTTTGCCTTTCTGCAATACCTTCTTTGCCTGTAAGCACAAAGGTGCTGGTGTCCAAGTTTTAAACCAGTGGCAAAGCCAAAGAGAGACTCGTCTGTCACAGGTCTCAACTTCAAAGGATGGCATGGCACCCACCATGGTGCTTGCTACTGAAAACTGACACATGAGCTACTTCCAAGTCAGCTGTCCCTTGTCCTCCAATCTCCCACCTGACAGTGATGCCCTTGGTAGCCAAGGCAGGGACTTTTCCTCTTTTGGCAAAGCATTGTTTGTCCTGCGGATGGGGAGAGCGCATCCACTGCATCAGGGATGGCTCTGACTGGCTTTGCCGGGGACAATCTGGAGCAGTGACTGATGTTTCCCCCTCAAGCACTGATATGCCTTCCCTTGGAAAGATCCTGCTCTCCTAGTGTGGCAGCAGCAAGCTCTTCCTCTTGCCAGCGCTCACGCTCCTTTGAGATCGGTGAATCTTCAGGAGCAGACTCCTTTTGTGTGTGGCGAAATCCGATCAGGCTCACTTTTGGCCTCCTGTTTCTTTTTTTCTCTCCCAGTGCCTGCAAGGCCTGGCTTTCCTGCATGCCAACCAGGTGATCCACAGAGACATCAAAAGTGGAAACATCCTGCTGGGCCGGGATGGCTCCGTCAAGCTGGGTGGGTATTCTCGGTCAGGCGCAGCGCTCCGGGCAGGCGGTGTGGGGCTGCTTTGGAGCGGCTGCGGGTGCCCAGCAGTGGTGCCGGGGAGAGGGCAGGGAGCGCTCTGCAAGCCCAGGGCGCAGCTGTAAGGTGCTGAGTGGTCTAGAGAGCAACAAGGTAGCAAGAGTAACTCTGGTTTGTGTGTGCGTTCCTTCCAAAAGGAGGGAGTTTCAGCGTAAAAGTTGCGGTGAGTGAGGAAAAGGCACGGTGGGAATCGTGGGGGGTAACTAAGTGGACAAATGCCCACGTCCTTGGCTGCAGCCCTGAGGAAAGAGAGCCCAGCTGCTTTTCCAGCTGGAATCAGCACTGCATTCTGAGACGTAGGCGTCCTGAGAAAGCCTTTTCCTTGGTTTCCTACTTGAAGCAGCATTTGTTTTTCTCCTCAGCTGATTTTGGCCTCTGTGGTCTGCTCAGCCTTGAGCAGAGTAAACGGAGGTCGATGGTTGGCACCACGTGGTGGATGGCACCCGAGGTGGTGAGAAGAGGGCCCTACGGCCCCAAAGTGGACACCTGGTCCCTTGGCATCGTGGGAATAGAAATGGCCACAGGAGAGGCTCCTTATATTCGGGAAAACAGTGACACGGTAAGGTGCAAATACGCTCAGAGAGCGGTGTCCTTCTGGTCCGTGTCCATTAGACAAAATCCCATGCCCACCACTTGAAGTGCTTCCACCAAGGCCCTCTTTCTAAAAACATCCCGGGGGCTCAGATCAGCTGTCAAGGGAAGACCTGTTGCAGCTTGAAATAGCTGGGGCTGCACTGGAGCCTTTTATCCTTTGGGAGAGAAGGCTCATCTCTAAACCTCTGCTAGGAAAGAAATTGACACTGCGGACTGGAGCTTCAAAGATGGGCTCTAGGTGAGCACTGAAGGATATGGAAGAATCACGTAGACTCTCGTGCTTCCTTTTGCTTCAGGCTAGCTACCTGATAGGCAAGCAAGGGGTACCAGATCTGCACAAGCTCGGGCTGCCCTCTGGCTTGTGTGAATTTCTGGGTTGCTGCCTGCAGATGGATGTGGACAGGCGAGGCTCTGCCGAGGAACTTCTGCAGGTACAAGGCAAAGCGGCTGCAGCCCAAGCAGCTGTTCCCTGTCAGGGTTTGTTTCTTGGGCAAACTCCAGAGCTTCACATGGGCCCCCCCATCTAATAATCTCTACTCTGGGTGCTTTTCCAATGAAAGCCAAGCAGGATCCAAGACTCTTTGTGGCTAGGAGGGACCAGTGCATGTCATCTAGTCCAAAACATCAGCCACTGGCAAGGACATCTTGAAGTGGATGAGGCTGCTCAGAGTCCCATCCAAGCTGACCTTGAACGTTGCTGGGCTTGGGGCTCCTCCCAGCTCTCTGGGCAGCCTGTGGCAGTGTTTCAGCACTCTCCTTGGGAACAGTTTCTTCCTTAGAGCCAATCTGAATGGAGTGTCTTTTAGCTGAAACTATTCACCCTTGTCCCCTTACAATTGGCCCTACTAAAAGCTATGTCCCCATCCTTTTTAGAAGCCCCTACAAATATTGAAAGTTCTCCTTGGGGCTTGCTCTTCTCCAGGCTAAACCAGCACAACTCTCACAGCTGTTCCTCAGAGGAGAGCTCCCTCCTTCTGGTCATTTCTGTGGCCCTCTTTTGCTCTTGGGTGGTGTATTCAGGTTTACCTGCTAGCAAAGGGAACTGAAGTATTGCAATGCCAGGGATGTGGGCTTGAAGAACTCGACGAAAGCCGTCCCTGCCCAGCGCTTCTGGATTGGTGTGTGGGAAGGCGGGGGCTGTGGGGGAGCTCCTTGTGAGCATCCCAGGGCACTCAGCCTGTCCCTCCTGCCCCACTCTTTGAGCTTGCTGCCTCTGCTTTCTGCCAGTCAAACAGGGACAGCTGAGCAGGACTTGTGCCAGACCCATGTGCTGCCTGGCCCGCTCAAGTAGATGAGAATCCTTGCGGCTTTGCCGCCCGGTTTTGTGGCAGACGAGGACCAGGCCACTTCCTTGGCTGTTCCTGCTGACAAGGAAGATGCCGGCCAGCACAGGAGGTGGGGGGCCATGCCAAGGCAGAGCCTACTCTTCCTGCACGCTGGAGCTGAGCACATCTGAGCCTTGCTGCTTTGTCTCCTTGCTCCTGGCTTGCTGCTGAAAACCCGCGTGTGCTGTGGTCCTGAGAACAACACGTGGGATCAATATTTTTCAGAGCTCTTGGGAGTCTCCTGAGGAATGTCTTATGCCCCACATCTCTTTTGGACACTCAAATAGCTCATGTCTGTAGAAAAGAGGAGCTGGAAGAAGTCTGTTGAGTTTCCTGTAAGGAACAAAACCTTTGGACAGCAAGCAGCAATCCCACAGTGCTGTCAGGACAAAAATCCCAGCAAGTGATGACACCTTGAGCAATGGACTAGTGCAGTTGTGGGCCATGTTTGCCTGTGCTAGCAGCATCCTGGGCATGAAGGCTCACGTGCTGATGGTGCCTTCAGTCCTATGTTAGTGTATTTCAGGGTGCTAGAGGAATGCAGCTTGACCCTGTAAGGAACTCAGTTTGGAAAAGAATGGTTCCTTTTCCCTTTGTCTCTTTTAATTTGGTTTGGTTTGTTTCTTTTTCCCTTTGGGCAGCATCCATTTCTCCAGTCAGCGGAGCCTCTCTTAAGCCTCTTCTGACAGCCTGATTGCTGTCATCCCTGCAGCAAAATCATGCAGGAAGCAAAGGAGATGGCAAGGAGCACTTCAGCACTTGGGGAAATGAACCTCTGAGAACAGGTAGAAATCCTGAGGGGAGAGGGGCCAGGAAACGGGCAGCCATGGGAGCAGGAAAGGAAGGTGGCATCTCCTATTCTCCCACCTGCTGATCCTGCTTTTGACTTTCTGCTTAGGACAGCATTGCTGTAGGGCACAAAGTCACTACTGCTGTGCCCTTTTCAGGTGTGGGGTTGTGCACGGCATGAAGCTTCCACTGATTATCTGGGGAGCTTGGCTGGCACTTCATGTGGAAGTGTCTTCCTCCCCTCATAAGGACTTGGAAGGGCAGCGTTTGGAGGCACAGCAGCTGCTGGCACACAGCTGCTCCTTCTGTACCTTCCTGGTGGAGGTACAGAAGGAGCAGGAGAACAGGCTGCTGGAGATGAAGCAGGAAGTTGCCAGCATGCAAGCTGTACAAGCAAAGTTCTGAAGCAAAGCCAGTCAAAAGGCAAAGGCTGTGAGAAGAGAGTTTCTGTGTTGTTTTGGACTCCTCTGTGCTCCATATGGGCACTGTTTCTCCGCACTCTGTCTGTCTGGGGGGCACTGTCTCTTAGCTGGCCCTTGGTAAACCGTGCTGGAGAGACCTTTGTGTCTTCAGGGAGCGGTGTGGTGAGAGGCTACCAGAGTGCAGGTTTGAGGGGGGCAGGCATGGTGATGCAGGCCCAAAGAGAATGGGAAAGCCAGAGCTTCCTCTCAGAAGGAGGGAGGTCTCACGGGAAGTCCTCTGCAGAGCCAGGCTAGAGCTGTGGGAGAGGGCTGGCTGTCAGGCTGCTGAGGAGGTGCCTAAAGCTGCTGAGTATGTCCTGTGCATTCTTTGTCCGATCCAGCAGTGGATTATAGTGTGTGTGCCTCAGCAAAAGCTGTAGCTCGTGTTCCTCCGTGATTTGGTGCTGGAAGAGAAATTTTGGACTCCCTCCAGAAGCCACTGTGATGCTAGGATGCAGGCAGGGAGCGCTTGGGGCATTCCTTTTGCTTTTGAGGGCAGCAGGGCCTGGGTGGGCTTTGCCTGAGCTTCCCTCTAGAGTGAAGACAAAAGCAGGGATTGTTTTGGGAGCAGCAGGAGGCTGCAACCTAGCCACTGACTCAGAAGAAGGAGTGTGTGCTAGCCTGGCCAAAGTGAGCAGATGAGTTGGCTTCCTAGATTCCCTTTAGACTCCTGGCTTCCCACCAGTCATTGGAAATGACAAAACACTTGAGAGAAATGGATTGGCTGTGGGGCTGGTTTCATACTGCAGTTGTTTCTATGACTGTACTTCTGTTATTCCTTCTAGAGATCACATCGGCCCCCACCATCTAAATCCCCACTCCGAAGGCTTTTCAAATGAAAACAAAGGAAACTTGCAGCAAAGCAATCGAGAAAGCAGAAGAGATGACCAGGACCACTTCAGGATTGCTTTCTCCAAAGGCAGCTTGGAGCTGGAGTCACAATAAAAGTCCTACACACCCTCAAGTTGGACAATTGCCTTCCTTGTCAGCCATGGAATAAGGCTCTATGTTCACTTCTGAATTGGCCATTCTTTCTTAAAGATGGAAAGTCCCTCTTAAGTGTGGCGTTCTAGTGTGGTTTGGATTTGGCAACCGTCTCCCTCCGTTACCAGCTCCAACCTACAGTGCCTCTGGAATGCTACCCATTGGCTAGCTTTTGCCCAGCTGTGGACTTCTGGATGAGGAAGAAAAGGCAATTGCATTTCCCAGTGAAGAGCAGGGCAGCCAAAACATCCTGTGGAGATAGAGGCTTTCAGCTGTGCACGCAGAGGCTTTTGGTTCCTGCTCGGTGTAGCCGGCACCTCTCCTCTGTGACTGCTCCTGCCTCCCGCCTGGCCATGGCTTGTAGGTACGAGGCTCTGCAAGTGGAATGAAGAAGGTAGGCACGTCTGCTGGCAGCACAGGAGAGCAGAGAGCAGAGAGCTGGCAGGACCCTGGCCAGCAGAGCAAGGCACCCACCGGACCTGCTCTTTGTCAGCAGAAAAGGACTGGTGGGTGACGGCAGCCTTGGGGCTGTCTGGGGCTCAGCAATCATGAGAAGTCTCTGTGCTTGAATGGGTTTGTCCCTCTTTCTGTGCTTTCTGTTGTCCCTGTGCTCTGCGCTGTCTACCCAGGCCTGTGTAGCTGCGTGGCACAGATAAAGTGCAGGAGGGCCTCATTCGTCTGCCTTTTGAGGTGCCTGCTCACGGCAGCCTTTTCCATCTGCAAACTCCATCTGGAGAGTGACTCCCTCCCTGTGTTTGGTCCCAGAGGCCAGGGCCTGTCATCTGCAGTCCCAGGTGGCATTGAGGGCTACCCAGTGCCTCAGGCTGCTGTGACCCTAGCGCAAAACAACAGGAGACAGTGGTAGGTGGTTGTTTCCAAACTCACATCCTTCAGGGGCGGTGTGCCATGCGTGTCCTTTGTCCAGCCCAGCCCCAGAGCTAGGCATCAGATCCAGGCACTGCTGCTGCCACTGCTGAATTCAGCAAGGATTTGGTGGTTGGTTTCCATCCCAGCAGAACCGGTCACTTATGACCACTGCATCCACTTGGCGCAGAAGTGAGCTGTGGTAGTCTGTTATTTTACAGTCTGTTCTTCTGTAGTATGTTTTAATATTCCTTGTTAGAAGTTTGTAGTGGTTGGTTCTATGCACCCCATTTGGCTCAGTCCTGAGTTGTTTACCACAGTTTTCCCTGCCAAAATGTATGTCAATCCACATGTCAATCCACCTGTATACCTCCCTTGTTGCCTTGTCTTACCCCTGTCTCTCAAAGATAGCACACTCCTTTGGTTCTGGAGTGTTCCCTGTCTTTCATCCTTTCCTCAAAGCAGAATTGGATTGTGAGTTCTGCTCTCACCCCGTGTTGGCTTCTGTTGGGGAGCCCTTACGCTGCACCCCTCCCCTAATGCCCTCCTATTGCTCAAAGGTTGTGTCCTCCCTGTGTTCCCCCTCCCCTTTAAAAGTAGCCCCTTCAGGGTCAGATTTGTCACTTGCTCTGCCCTCCTTCGGGATTACATCTTTGGAGATTCAGACAAGTGTCCTTCTCTCATTGCTGTGCCTCTGCTGTGCTCCCCACGCCGCAGCGATCACCGCCACCCGCGGCAGTCTCGGCACAGACTCGGGGTGGCCACTCGCGTGTCTGCCCTGCGGCCACCAGCGGGACAGCCAGCCGGCCAGCCTCCGTCCCGTGGCCAAAGAGAGCCAGACTCAGTGAGCCTGGCTGGCGTGTAGTTATGTGGGTCTCTTGGTTCTCTTTTTAAAAAGGGGGGTTTATGCTTCTTCCTTTCCCGTTGGTGATATCCTCACCAGACTGTCACTACTTCACAAATATTATGATGGTGGCTTAGTCTCTTCTTCTGGCAGTTCCATCAGGATTCATGAATTCTTCTTATCGAGTGCCACGGACTTTTGCACCTTCAGATCTCTTAAGTAAGCTTTTGAATCAGATCTGCTCTCTTCGTTTGCCCAGTCCGACCTTTGTTTCTGCAGCTTGCTGTGGCTAGATGTGAGGACCAGGCACATCTCAGACATTCTGACTGTTGTGAAATAAAACCTGTGATTGGAAGAAAGATCCTGTGAAGGTGGGACAGCCCTGTTCTAAGCCAGCTTTTCTTTCCACCTAGAGATGCCCATCTGGACTCACCTTCTAGAGAGAGATATGGATGCTCATGGGTGAACAAACTGGCACAAAAATTTTAGTTTGCATAAGAGGCATAAAAGACGCTAACTCTAAAAATTTGATCCTGCCTGCAGCCCTTTTTCCTCTTTTTCTTTTTGTCTAGCTATCCCAGATCCATACTATCTGTGCAGCAGTATCAATGTGGAACTACAGATTGGTAAACTTCTTTCTTCTCTTTCTCTCTTGGATGTCTTTCTTTCTCTCCTACCTTGCTTTGCCTGGGCAAAGTGCACCTATCATATTTGACCTCTTACTCTGTATTGGAGTTTTTTGCAGCAATTGGAATGTAAGGGTTGTTAACCAGCACGTTTGAGACTAAATAGAGGACTACTTGCCAGAGTAAAGATGACTATATAATAAAAGTGTAAGAGTTCTCTATCACCTAGACTGGTGTCTTTGAACAACCGGATGAGATTTTATTATCAACATCACCTTCCTTACCTGGGTCCTTTTAAACATCACCTTACTTTCATGGATCATGCCACAGAGTACTTGCCAGTACTGAGGAAAAATACTCTTTGAGTACGGCAGTCTTGTCCAAATCCTGGAAAACCGGGTCTCCCATTTTCCTCTGGAGAGGAAAGAAGACCATTTGCCCTGCTCTTCCTTTTATCATGGATATATCTGTAGAAGGTTTTCTTGTTGCCTTTGATGTCTGTGGCCATATTTAACTAATCCCGGGGTCCTACCTATCCTTGCTTCCACCCTCTGTGTCCTTCTTTTTTGCACTTGAGATCTTCCAGGACCTTGTTCATCTATCCAGGCCTCCCAGAGTTTTTGCCTGTCTTTCTGTTTTCAGGATTCATTACTCTTGAGCTTGGAGGAGGTAGTCCTTGAATATTACCTGCCTTTCTTATGCCTCTCTTCTTTCTAGGAGAAGAGAATTGTCCCATGGTAGCCTACCAAGCAGATCCCTGAAGAGGCCAACATCTGATTTCCTGAGTGTCCCAGATTGAGAAGCAAGATGTGTTAGATTTCCCTTGCTTCTGAATGGTCAGGTGTTTCTTAAACGTGGGAAAAGCCATATATGGGGTTTGTGGCATGGTCTGGAAGTGGGCAAAGGTCTTCTGACCTTGGTGCCTCCAGGCCACAACCTCTAGTGGAGAGACAGGCTGGCAGCAGTGACTAGAGGAGCAGAGTGGGGCAAAATGGAGCAGAGCAGTGGTGGCAGTGCAAGGCATGCTGCTGTGGCTGTGGTTGTGTTGCAGCTCTTGGGAAAGGTTGGGAGTGTCTGTGCTGCTGTGGGCAGAGGGGGAGGGAGCCGGGCTTCTCCACAGGCTCGGGCACAGGTGAGTGTCCAGTGGGAAGGCAAGTTCTGCCACGGGAACTAAGGCCAACATGTGGGAGTGAAGACTTGTGCAGTTTGGATCTGCGTGAGCCACTGTGGAGGCCTGTGGGCCTGCTGGAGGACTTCTTGGGGCTATGCCCTGGAAGAATGTCCTCTAGACTTTAACCTTTAACCTTTCCCATGGACTCCGGTTTTTCATTTCAATGTACATTGTTACATTATTATAGTGATATATAGTGATCATATAGTGATTGTTGAAAATCATTTACTGTGCGATGTTTGGTGGCAATTGGTGGCATATATGATGGTCATTTCAGTTGAAATTTTAGTTGCACAATGTTTAGCAGACTTCCTTTCCCAGTTTTCGTTTTCACCGTCGCGTGCCCCTGAACCCACTATTCCTGAGAAAGACAGGACTGGAGATGGAACCTGCTCAAGAGCACAGGCCAGCCACCAGCCATCTGCCATCTGCCCTCCTTTTCCGTGCCCATGCCAGGAGGGCACTGGCCATGCCTCCCCGGATTCTACCCTAACCCATCTTGTGACAGCCCTCAACCCTGCTCCTGCTTTCCTGTTGTATTAGCAGTCCCCGATTTTTGTTGTAATTCATGTTTCAGAGATTCCCGATACAGGCCACCCTCAGAAGCCAGTCACCCCAGTTCTTTTATTTATTTAGGCAGGAGAGTCGGCACCCTCCGGACAGCCGGATGAGCGACTCTGGTGCCCCACAGGAGACCCGTGCCTGGCCACACCATAAGGTCCTCACAGGCTGGTCCCCCCTAAAGCCTTTTCTTTTGGCTTTTGTGTTTGGGGAAGGGCACCGGGGGCAGGTACCATAGCCAGTCCTTTTGATTTTCTCTTCTCTTTTGATCTATGGGTAAGTGAGGGGGAATGAATTGGCAGAGAGATGCCTGGGACTCGGGCCCTTAGAAGTGAGGGGAAATGAAAATTGCATTTACTTCTTGTTTAGTTATTCTCTGCAGTATGAACTCACCTGTTTATTTTAGTTCTCAAGTTTAGTTCAAGTCTATGAAGTATTATGTTGTTTTTAGTTAAGACAAGGTTATTATTTTGACTATGATTGTTATACCTTTCATTTTCAATAAATCCAAAAAGGGGGAGTTGTGGGAGCTTGTCCTGGAGGGGATGGGCCATGAAGTGGCCACACATCAGACAATCAATGAGCAACAGGAAGCCTCGGGAGAAGAAAAACCACAATGGATGACACCCAGGGAACTTCTGGTGAGTTTATCATAGAGAGTAAAGGACTCTGGGACTGACTGGGAGTGGCCATGCAGATCAACAGCCGTTGATTGGCCAGATGGTTTCTGGAACTTTCTAGAACACGCTGGTTCCAGGCCTTCCCCAGCACTGCTCAGCTGCAGCTCTGCAGCTCTTTGGCTTTGAACCAGCGTGTTTAACTGGCTTCTCAGGTTCTGGGGCTGGCTTCATCCCAGCATTCAATTCCTGCTCTGCCCTGAGGCTGGCTATTATTTCAGGCTCCAAGGCGATTGGCAACTGATTCAGCTCCTTTTCTAGCTGCTTGGCAACACAGAGCTCTCTGAGTCAAACCTCCATGCATATGGATACTGGGCATGGTCCTGTACGGGGATTTTCAAAGTTTCTTCTACCAAAATTCATCTTTTCTCCACCAGTAACTGTGGATAGTGCTAGTTTTTCTCGGTCTCCGTCTCTCTTCAGGGCTGGACAAGCTTTCTATAGAAGCTTTTAGCAGGTCTGTCAGTAGAGAGCAGTTGACATCATTTTCTGCATGAGAGTCTATTACTTTTCTGCCAGAAGATAGCAGCCTTGACTGAAAATTTATTTCTCCTTTATTATGTCATGAGCAGTTACTGCTGGATCAAATGCCCATGTCACCTCAAGAATACCCTGCTCATTGCGCCAGTTAAAATGTAAGGCCCCTAAAACGTTGCTCAGTGAGACACTTTAAAAGGACTTCAACTTGTTCACGAACTCTGATGTAGAAAAGCAGGAGAATTACTGACAAGATGTTCTCAAAAGAGGTCGGAACAACACAAAAATCTTCCCTGGCAACTTGTGAAAATCAGAGAACTTTGGCAAAACATTTAGAGCAGGAATCAATCAACATAAAGCATTCCATCAAGCATTAACTTAGCGTATTCAACTTAACAAATTCCAAGCCTGTTAGATTTTAAGTTACTGAAAAATCTGCTAGAATGAAATTGGAAGAACAAAGAGGAAGAGAGAATGAGAGAAAATATATAGAAAAGAACCAACACATCTGCCATTCCTGGTTCCAATGGTGTTCAGCTAATAGAATTCTAAGAGGAGGTAGGGCAAAGACATGTGGTTGCCACATAGCCTGAGTTAAAATCCCTTCGGCTTTCCTGGGGCCTTCCCCCACATGGGGCTGCCACTCACGTGGCCATTTAGGAGCTGGGTTAGGGGTTCCAGACACAGGGGTGAGGCATTGCCTCCGCTGTGCCAGGAATCAGCGGTCACTGCTGGGCTGGGATACAGGCCTGGGAGTGTGGGGTGTACAGAGCAAAGCATCACCTCTCCACAGCAAGGCTTGATCTGCCCCTTTCCCCACATAAGCACCTGAGTTTGGAGCCAGCAATCTCTAGCCTCTCACAACAAGGTTTCTGGGCTCCTGTGCTTCTTGGCTCTCCAGACTCCAAAGACTTGTGGCTGGATATTAAGAAACCTGCACTTTTATTGCTTCCAAAAGAGGCAGCATGAGGGTTTCTTTTTCTTTCTAAGACCTTCCCTTCTTTCTATGTCCTCAGCCTGAGATAGTCCTTGTAACGCCTCTCCTCTCTCCCCTACTCCACAACAATGGAGGGGGACAACGGAAAAACCAATCTATGAGAGGCCAGAAATGTTAGAAATGTTGCAATGTAGTAAGGGAAAAAAAAAAAAAAAAGCAGCACTATACAACAATAAAAATAAAATTGTACAAAAGAGATAATGCCATAACTGACAAAGGTGAAGTGTCACATGGGGCCCCCGGAACAAGGAGAAGATGGTGAGGGCTTAAAGAATGATTCTGATGGTAGATGGGCGCTGCTGGTGCTGCCTGGAGAAGCTGTGGGCCTGCAGTGGCAGTTTCCTGCTCCCTCTCTGCAGCACTGGTGCTGGCAGGGGCGATGGTGATGGGTGTCTCTCCCTGCAGAGCTCTGTTTGGCACTGCCGCTACCATCAGTCTGCCACGCTGGGCGTGCGCCTGGGAATCGGATCTGCCGCTCCACTGCCTCTTCCTACCACCCTGCTGGGCTCCACTGGGCTTGGCTGGACTCCCTTTTGGCTTGGCTGAACTCACTTGGTATCAGTGTCACCAATCTGGGCTGCACTGTTCTGCTGGAGCGGAAAAACAGTCCCACGTGCCACCCTGGCCTTGATGGTTTCAGTTGTGTGTCAGAGCTGTCACTTCCGTGCCACTCATCTCAACCCCGTGGCCTAAAAAATACTGTGGAAGGACAGAACTGGCAGGGAAATGGTGGTGGTGCTTTGGTCCCAGGGCCTCTCTGCTAGAGGGAGCCAGAAAGAAAGATCCCTCTTGCATTTGTGGTCATGGCATTTCCCTGCTGAAATCACACCCATGGCTGTGATGTAAAATGAATAAACAGTGCTGAAAGATCCATGACCTGGTCTCTGTAGCTAGGAGAAACCTCTAAATGCAATTGAAGTAGTGCTTCTCCTTGTTTGCTGCTTTCCTGAACTGAGAAAGGTCCAACTGGAAGAAGCCTTCTGGTTTTTGCTCAGAAACATTAGTGGCCAAAGAGCACTGATGTGGTTCCTCACATCCCGCTCCCTTCTCAGTGCTCAATTTCTCCGGGTGGGCTGTAGGGGATTAGTGTGTTCTTGGAGTTACTCTTAGATGCCTTGAGCAGTAGCTTATGGACTAGGAGGGCTTTTTGTCTTGCTTTGTAGCAGAGGAGAGCTTTGCAGGCTTTTTTTGGCCTGAGCTGTAGGGAAGATCTGGTTCCCTGCACTCTGTGAGTTCACAAACCAGCCCAGGGTGGCTGCTGTTGTGATGTCAGAGGCCGCATCCCAGCGTTGCCAAGGCAAAGTTGCTGTGCCCAGGCCCGGCAGGGCTCAGTGAGCAGAGCAGCTCTGTGGCACGCTGACTGCAGGCGGAACCTGCTGATCGCCGAGGTCTCTGCCAGCAGGACTCGCAGGATTTTTGGTTTTTCCCCGCAGGCGTTGTCTGGTGCAGACTTGGGCAGCGCTGCTCAGGCCATGGAGAGAGTGTGTGCTGCAGTTTGCACGGCTTTCTCCGTGGCCTATTCTGGGTACTTTTTCACCCAGCTGGCACGTAAGTGGACGGTTTTGTGCAGTGTGGCATATGGACACCAAAATGCCACCAAGAGGCCTTGAGTTGGGTAAAGCTGCTGTCAGCAGCTGCAGCTAAGAAGGGGGTGTCTCTAGCCAGAGGGGCCTGGGCAGCATTTGTAATGTAGCCTGCAGGGGCTCCGCTCCTCCCGTGGCATAGCCTGTGCCCATGGGGTCTGGAATCTCCTCAGTTTGCTGGCTCAAGCCAGACAACTTGCAAGATAGGAGGACTGGGAGAGCTTGGCAGGAGTCCTTGGAAAAGCTGTGCACTGCTCTCCAGCACTGAGGGAAAGTCCCTCAGTTCAAGTCTTCTTGTCTGCATTCCCTCATCCCAGCATGTGCCTGTGGAACTTGACACTTCCTGAGTGCTAAAAGAGCCATTCCTTCTCGGATGAAATCACAGGATCAGCTTGGAAAAGGCCTCTGAGATGGACATTTCAGAGCAGTTCTTGTATGCTCCTGAACCCGGAGCTGTTCCTGCGCTGTGTCACCACAGAACTGCCACCATGGCTAAAGAGGACTTGGGTGAAGCTTTGTTGGGGAAGGGTTTTCAGTAAGCTCATGGCAATTGCTGCATGCAATCCCTTCAGAAAACTGAAGTCCAGGGAAGAGAGGAGCTGTAGCTCCTGCTGGGTGGGGTGGGGCAGAAGCTGGAATGCCTGTTGCAGAACCACTGGGACTTTCTCAGTCTCGAGTTTCTATGGGTTGAGAGGCCAAAGAGGACAAAGGGTAGACACGAGGCAGTAGTTTGTGCTGTTGCCTTGCTGTGTGACACAAGGGTTGCTGCTGGAGTGATGGAGTGAAAGCAGAATGCTCTGTCTTTGGTTGCTGACTATTTGGTGGGCTTGCCCAGCACAGGCAGTTTCCTTACAGCATCTGCTTCTTTTTCCTTTTTGTCTTGCAGGTCACATCACCCGTGCCTGGAGAGAATCCGCTCCTTGGGTGAGTGGGAAAGGAACCTTTGACGTTGGTAGCATTTGACAATTGTGGAGCAAGCTGTGAGTTGGGCTTGGTGCAGTCCAGTGCCAGCCTGGTTGGATGAATGAAAGAACAGTCCAGGCTCTTTGCAGCAGCAGCAGCAGCAGCAGCAGCAGCAGCAGCAGCAGCAGCAGCAGCAGAATCTGCAGGAGGAGTTGGATCCCAGGCTGTTTCTCCAGTTCCTTTTCAGAGCTTTTAAGCAGCTGAAAGTGGGGTTGCTTGGTCCTTGAAGCCATGATGGAATTTCTCCTGTACAAGAGAGTGCAGTCCCATCTAACTGGCCCATTTGACTTGAGTTTGAACAATTAGAATGCCATTTCTCTGCAGATGATTTCTCCTTAGTGCATCTGGCTCCAGAGCTGAATAGAGAGGTTCCCTGTCCCTGACACTGCTGTCTATCTGCAGAGCCCAAAACAGACCTCTGAGCCTCCTCTGGATGCATGTCTTCCTGAAGAAGAGACCAAAGGGGAGGAAGATTCCCACCAAAGTGCACCTGCTGCCACTGCAGGGCCTGAGCATCCAGCATCAGTAAGTGGCAGCTCTGTCTAGTCCTGTGGCTGGAGCAAAGCAGAGCTGCAAGTTTCTGAGCAGACAGCACCTGCCCTGCCTGGATGAAGATGCTGAGGACTGGAATCTTTCCAGCTCTCCCAGAGCACTTCCCCCAGCCTGTGAGGCCTGGGCAAGGGGTGTGGAACTTGGACGTTTAGGCATCACTTCTCTACTGTTCAGACAGGGGCTGGGAATTTGTCTCAGCAAGAGACAAGAGGTAGCAATAGGATGTCTTTGGATGCTCCTGGGGTACAAGTGAGGCCCTCTGTGCCCAGGGGCTGTGCAGGCTCCTTGTCCCCAGTGAAGAGAGCAGTGAAAAAGTGCAGTTCACAGCCTTGCAGGATATGAGGAGACACTGTCCCCAGAAGGGACCTGGCCCTCCCCACAGAACAGCCAAAGTCAGCAGCTAAAGGAACAGCTGAGATGAAGCGGGGCCTGTAGCTGAAGAGACGTAAGGCTCTGAATGACAGGTTCTTTCCTGACCCTCCTGCTGCTGTCTGTGCACAGAGCACAAGGGCAGCGCCAGCACCTGCTCCGGCTGCCTCTGCACCCGAGGAAGAGGCTGAAGAGGAGGAAGGTGCCAATGAACCTGCTGCTGCTGTCAGCCCCCGGCCTGAGCAGCCAGCATCAGTAAGTGCCTGTTTGGGTTAGCAGTGTCTTTGGTGACATTTTGTCCCTCATGTAAAAGCAGGGTTTGGGTTCGGGGCCTTGAGCTGGACAAGTGGGCTGCAAAAGCTGAGAGGTGAAGAGCCCTGGATGTGGCCAGCAGCATCTTCCTCAGGGCTTGCATTTGAAATGAGATCGGAGGGGCATCTTGGCCAGGCACATTTGTGACCCAAATTAATTTCTTGTCCCAGAGCTCCAGCTCCTCTGTCGTGGCACCTGCACAAGCTGCAGCTGAAGAAGCCTCCAGTGCCCAAGCTGGAAACTCAAGCAGGAGCAGCTCGTGCACCTGGAGCACGACTAGTTCCTCTGGCAGCAGGGAGCTGCTGGGAGAGAGGACAGAAGATAAGTGCCTGGCCATGCTGAGTACGTCCTTTGTGACCCTTGTGTGCCGCAGCAGTGCCTGGTGTGTGTGTGCGTGTGTCAGCAAGAGCTGTCCCAGCTCCTGTTCCTCCTCAGCTGAGTGCCAGCTCCTGAGGCCTCCCCACAGGAGCTGTTGCTGTGCTCTGAGGTGGGGAGGGATCTCTGGGCTGCTGCTCCTGCCTTGGAGGGCAGCTGGGCCTGGTTTGGCCTTGCCTGAGCTTCCCTCTAGGCAAAAGGCAGCGCAGAGATTGTTTCTGGCTGAGCAGGAGGCTGTGACCGAGCAAATGAGGAGGCCTCCAGGAGCTCCTGTGGGGCCCAGCTCCTGTGGGGCACGGCCAAGGTCATCTTCAGAGCTCAGCCTGTCCTAAAAGCTGAGGGACCTCATTCCTAAGGCTCATCACAGTAGGGTAGAACATCAGCTGCTGCTCTTGAGTGGCAGAAGGGCCTTGTTTAGGCAAAGTCCTGCTTCAAGCTGGAGTTCTTAGCTTTGCTGGAGGCACTTTGCAATATTCTTCCTGTTCTGGAAAGGGCAGCTGTTGATAAAAATGGATTGCAGAACCCAAGATGTCTTGCATGTTTTCAAGGATTTAATCTTTTGTTGAATGTCCCAGAGTGTTCATTGCCCAAACAGAAAGGTTGTGTTTGTCCTGCTGCCCTTAATGTCTGTAGGCAACAATCACTTCTCTTGCTTACACTTTTCTGATCCCTGTCTCCTCTGACTGTTTCTTGATGTGCTTAGATTTTAGTTTAGACTTCTAGTTTTGGACAGGCCATCTGTGCTGCAGGGCTGCTTGTCCTGCTGCTGTTGTTTTTTAGGTGGTGGTGGTGTGGTAGTGGTGTTGTTTCCTGAGGGAGTGAGTTGAAAGGGCGCAGTGTCCCAGAAAGTGGGGCTGCCTTTCTGATCTGCTGCACGGTGGGATCTCTTTTGAAGGGAGCATCTTTCCTTGGGATTTTTACAGAGATGCTGGTGAGCGAGGGAGATCCTGAGGCAAAATACACAGAACTGGAAACAATTGGCAGAGGGTGAGTGCAGCCACAGTTCCTTCCATATACTGTTTGTCCCTGGACTTTTTTCCTCTTGTACTGCGGAGTCCTGCACTTGCAGGGACTAAAGGACTTCTTCTTTCTCTGCGGCCGTTTTGTTTCTAGGGGTTTTGGCACGGTGTGCATGGCACTGGAGACTGCCACAGGAGAAGAGGTAAGCGTCAAGCAGCGCCACAGCTTCTGCAGAACTGTTTTAGGACAGCATTTGATCTGTCATGTCGGGAAGAGTTTGCTTTGTTGCTGTGAAAGGGAGAATGCCAGTGGAATGATCAAGCCCCCTAGAGGTTGTCCAGCAGTTTTGCTCCATGTTTTCTGGCAGAAATTGACTTTCTGCTTGCAAGAGGTGTGTGAATGAAAATGGGGATGATCAAGTAAAGCCAAGGGGGAAGTCTGTGGGAACGGTGAGTGTTGTTAGAGCTTTGAGGTGGACAGCATAGACCATGTTTCTGCCAGGTTTCCAAGGCAAAGGCTATCTGGCTCTTTGTCCTGGGAGGTGCCCAAGCAAGAGGTCTGATGTCCAGCCACAAGGCAGCTTGGCCCAGCCCAGCTCTGTCACTCCATCATCACTGTCTCTGTGGCCCGCTGGTGGTTCTGTGCCACCAACTTTGGTTCATGTTTTCCATGTTGTTTTAGGTGGCCATAAAGAAAATTAGTCTCCTGGAAGAGAGCAACAGCGAGGTGTGCCTGAATGAAATCCAGACCATGCGTGGCAATAAGAATGCCAATCTTGTGACCTTTGTAGACAGGTGAGTGGTTCTGCTGTTCTGCCATGAAAGGTCATTCACATCCTGCAAGCCAGAAGTTCAACCACTCCTTTGGTGGCTGGCAGAGGATGGAGCTGTTAATTCCTATTTCTGGGCT
The DNA here is from genome assembly GCF_048771995.1 of Taeniopygia guttata. Lineage (NCBI taxonomy): Eukaryota > Metazoa > Chordata > Aves > Passeriformes > Estrildidae > Taeniopygia > Taeniopygia guttata. Next base: position 10,475,417 of record NC_133063.1, on the reverse strand, counting down.
GATCTACAGCGTCCTGGGAGGAGATTGCATTGGGGCTGCGTTCATCTTTGCTGGCATACCTAGTTTGAAGTGTGCTTTCAAAGACCGGCCTTGGCCCTGTCTCACTGAGCCAACAGCCTCAAAGTTCCTGTCCTCTCTCCACATGGTTTCATTTGTTTTGGCAATTGATTTTTTCCCACGGGTCTTCAGTGCTGACAAAGCGCTGCAGATTGTATTTCCCTTGGCCTGTTGCATTGGTGTGGATACCAAGCAGCCTTTAGACTGCATAGAGTTCAAGCCCTGTAGAGCATTGTGAATGATTATTCCTCCTGTCTTCCTCTGAGAGAGACACAGGAGCAAGAATCCATCAGGTCATGTAAGTGCACACCTTCATCTCCAGGCTGTTGTTTCCTCCTTTCAGCTACCTGGTGAATGAGGAACTCTGGCTGGTGATGGAATACATGGACGGAGGTTCTTTACACGATGTCATTAGGGAGACTCATATGGCAGAAGGAGAGATAGCAGCTGTCTCTCGGGAGGTAAGGGATGGCGCTTGTGCTTCCCATGGCTTGGTCGGGACGGCCCTTCCAAATGGGTGATAAGGAGAGGAGAGATTTCCCCTTCCAAGCTTCCTTTCTGCATTTCTCTTACACCTGGCAGTAGCAAGAGCAGATGAAGTGCCTGCCAATGTGCCTGCCCTTCTTCTAGTGTGTTTGTGTTTGCCTCTCTAAAGCTTTGCCTGGAGCCTGTGAGTGCTGCATTCCTTCCCCACAAGAGCAAAGTGGCTGGTGGCACCATGTTGAGCAAGTGGCAAAGACAAAGAGATCCTCACAGGACTCTCACAGAGCTCAGCCTCAAAGGAGAGCCTTGCACCCCAAGTGGTGTTTGCAAAACCAGACACTGTTGTCTGGCTGCAGAGTGTACAGGCACTGCAGCAGTGCACCTTGAGTCTGTGTTTGCAGGGCACTGGCCAGAGCAACAATTGCCCTTTCCCTTTCAAAAGCAAACAGCCACGCCCTTAGAAAAGCTCTGCTGTCCTCGTGTTGGAGCAGCCAGCTCTGCTGCCTTTGCCAGCAGCCTGGCCTGCCGTGGCTCACCAACCCCCAGGAAGTCAGTCTTGCAGGTGTGCCACTGCCCTGATTGTGGCACGCAATCCACTCAGGCTTGTGTTTCTTTTTCCTCTCTCAGTGCCTGCAAGGCCTGGATTTCCTTCACTCCAAGCAAGTGATCCACCGAGACATCAAAAGCCACAACATTCTCCTGGGCTTGGACGGCTCTGTCAAGTTGGGTGTGTGTTGCTGGCCAGGCTCAGCCGTGGCGGGCTGCGGTGTGGGGCTGCCTTTGGGTGCTGCCGCTTCCCTGGTGCCTGTGGCAGTGCAGGCTGCCCTGCTGCCAGCGCAGAGCACAGCCACAAGGTGCAGGGAGCTGTAGCTGGGCAGAAGGGGTCAGGAGTGCCTTTGGCTTGTGTGTGTCCCTTCCCCAGCAAGGCAGCAACAGTCTAATAGCTTCAGGGGACTAAAAGCCACTGCCTGAAGTCGGGGGCTTTTGCAAAGTAGCCAATTGCGTATTTCCTCAGCTGCAGGCTCGAGGAATAGCAGCATGCCCCTGGTACAGCTGGATTCCACGCTGCCTTCTTAGACATTGATTCAGTGGGGAATTCTTTTCTTTGCTTTCCTTTTTCACGCTGGTTTCATCTGAGTGTTTTTTCTCCTCAGCTGATTTTGGCCTTGCTGCTCAGCTCACCGCTGAGCAGAACAAACGGAGTTCAGCTATTGGGACTACGCACTGGATGGCGCCAGAAATTTTCACAGGGAAGCCCTACGGCCCCAAAGTGGACATCTGGTCATTTGGCATTGTGGGGATCGAGATGGTGGAAGGAGCACCTCCTTACCTGATGAACACCTCCCGTACGGTACGCTGCAACTACCCTCAGATGCTCCTGTCACTCTGACTAAATCTACTTCCATTCTGATGCCTGGGAAGCTTGCTAACACCTGACAATGATAGGTGCCAGGCTGCATAGTCTCTTATGCTTCTTGCCCAGATTATCCGCTTGGCATTTCATCATGAATAGCACAAGAAAATCACACTGCCTTTTCCTTGATGGAAGCTTTGCCTAAGAGAGCAGTGAGCAGCTTTACCTAAAGGAGCAGTGAGCTGCATTTTATGGGAGGAATCCTTGGAAATAGTAAAGTTAGATTAAAGTCTGTCTTCCACCTCGCCTGTAGAGCTGGTGTCAGTGCTGAGAGAAGCAAAGTGTGCTGCTGCTGATGGAGTTGCTCCTAATTCCATCAGCCAATGAAATCAGGGGTCAAGGCAAGAGCCTTTGCATGTTGGACTGGCTACGGCTGCCTCTGGCTTTGGGTTCTTTTAGTAGGGGTAGGAAAGGTATCTCCCTCCTCTGGCAGGGAGTAAAGAGCCACTGGGGAGTGGAGCTTGTCCAGTGGGGTCTGTGTGAGCAGTTTGGCGTGTGAAGGAGACAGGTGGAGCGTGGCATTTCCTTCTTCTCCAGGTTCAGCAGCTGATAAGCACCAGGGGCACCCCGAAGCTGCAGAAGCCCAGGCAACAGTCGGCTTGGCTGCGAGACTTTCTGTGCTGCTGCCTGGAGACGGACGAGGACAGGCGCTGGTCTGCCCAGGAACTTCTGCAGGTAAAAGGCAAAGCGGCTGCCGGGTGCGCCGGCCGCCCGCTCCCAGGGGCTCCTTGTCTGCTCAAGTCCAAGGCGGCAGATGGGCCCTGCTCCTGAGAATCTCCAGTCTGGGGGCTTTTCAAAGGAAAACAGAGGAGAATCCTGGCCTGGTATGGGTTGGAAGGAGCCTTTCTAGGTCGCCTAGACCAAATCTCTTTCATCTGAAGCCATCTGGGTTAATGGATTTGTGGGATTGGGAGCCATGTTTGGCTCATGTAGCATGGTCCTGGATGTGGAGACAGAGGTGCACAGAATGCCCTCCTTTGTGTATCTTTCTGCTTGCCAGAGAAAGCCAGTTTCAGCCTGAGAGGGGAGTAGAAATTAATGTCTTCTTTTTCTCTTTGGGCAGCATCCTTTTGTAACCTCAGCCAAGCCGACCTCCAGCCTGACGCCTCTGATCATGGCAACGCAGCAGTTTATGGCCGACAGGAGATACTAGCCCTGCAAGAGGCCATTGGTGTTTTTTGTAGTTTCTTGTTTCTGGTTTATAGCTCCTAGTTCGTAGTTTCTTTAGACTGGTAGTCAAAATAAATAAGGCAATACATGTTATAAAAAGAAGAGCCTAAAAGTTATGCTAACGTGGTTATAGAATTATCCTCTGTTAGAATGTTGTTATTACTGTTAATCACTTCCCTGCATTCATTCCTTGTTAGAAATCCTTCTCTGTTAGATTCTGTTTCACTGTGCTGCCGGCTGCTGCTTCCTAGAAAATGGCACCTGGGCCTGTCAGGGGGAGTTGACATCAGAGACAGTATGCAAATACAGGAACTCTTCAGAAACTATGCTAGAATCACCTAGAACTATGAGCCTTCACAAAATTATACACCGGGACACTTGCAGAAGAGTGAGCATCTAACCCTAGTACCTAGAGAGATGCTTTTAATCTGTCACTCTAACCACTAGACACCTCAAACAGTATGAGGACCCTAGACCATAGCACAGACCGTGAGAAGAAGGGGAAGAATCCTGCCACTCCTGTGAGGATGGATTCCCCAGCTCTGCCTGAATGTGAAGCGGACAAAGCTGAATTCCTCCTCCTCAGCGTCCCTCCGGGAAGCAGCAGCTGGCATGTGCACAGCCTGTCGGGCTCCCACCTGAGCTGATCTCACTAATTTAAGGCATTTTAAAGGAGAATCATCTCCTGCCCATTTATTACAATATGTAAGACCTTCACTGTGTTGGAAGCCTCCCGTTGTTCTCACCCTCTGAATAAGCTCTAAATTTGCTTCTGAATGGACAGGTGTTTCTTAAATGTAGGAAGAGCCATAGTAGGGGTTTGTGGCATGGATTGTAAGCGGGCAAAGGACTTCTGCCTTTGGTGCCTCCAGGCCACAACCTCTAGTGGAGAGACAGGCTGGCAGCAGTGACTAGAGGACCAGAGTAGAGCAAAACGGAGCAGATCAGTGGTGGCAGTGCAGGGCATGCTGCTGTGGCTGTGGTTGTGTTGCAGCTCTTGGGAAAGGTTGGGAGTGTCTGTGCTGCTGTGGGCAGAGGGGGAGGGAGCCGGGCTTCTCCTCAGACTCATGTGCAGGTGTGACTCCACTTCTGGGAAGACTTGCATGGTCCCTCAAGCCTTCCTCTGACCTTGAGTGAAGTCTTGGTAGGCTCTTGCTCCAAGAGTCCCTCTCAGAGCTGGGGCAAAGGCTCCAGGCCAACCCTCTTGCAAGGCAGATGCCAACCCCTGCAGCCACTGTACTCCAAAGGAGCTTGGTGCCAGCCCCTGGTGCTTCTCTAGGGGAACTGAGCACCCTCCCCACGGCACACTGCCTGCATGGCACTGGGCTGGGAACCACTTACCCAGGTGCGGGCAATCCCTCCTACCTAGGGTGAGGAACAGCCCTGTGACGTCCACTCTTTTCACAGGCTGGAGCTCAGAGATCTAATGCAGCTCCTCATTGACTCTGGAGGCAGGCGATCTGAGCACCATTGGTTCCAGCATGGTGTCCACAGCCCTCAGGGTCTGCAAGGACAATAGAGAGTGACAGCAGTGATTTTGCTGTTCCTCCTCACCCTGGAAGACTCAGCTGAACTCTCAGGGATAAGACAGGATGTACATCCTGCCCAGGAGAGAGACATGGGCAGAGAGTTTGCTGACTACATATAAATAGAAAAATATCAATTTCAGTTAAAAAATTTAATTTATTGCAGATTGCTATAACTGTACGGCCTATGTCTAAGCATGCAAATATCAGTATATCTATCTAAATAGCCATATACCTCTAACCGTGTAAGTACAACAACATAATACATCTATAAGTGTAACTATACAGAGAGGGATCCCAGGTCTATTTTCACAGGCTTTCCCTTGGTAGCTTCCTCTTATGCAGAGCAGCCTTTCTGGAAAGGTACAGCAGATGGACATCTAGGAAGCAAAGGGAACACTGAGTCAACACTGGAACTAGTTTATGTCTCCCCTGGCAGCACATCTAGCAATTCTACTTTTACCAGAGACTATAAAACATGGTCCAAAAGGCAGGTTCTCCCTTGGAAATTTGAAGCCTTCTGTTTAAAGAATAGGAATGCTTCCAAGTTTTCAAAACTTTAAGGTTTTGAAGTATCCTGAAAAAAGCTGCAACACTAGCACTGTAAAAGGCACCCACAAGAACTTTGAACAGAGACATTCACATTTCATGAAAAGAACTCCAGCTTGTTTATTCTCTGTACTGAAAAGAGACCTCACTCCTCACTTAAATGGTAGAAACTGATGGGCATTGTGAGATGAATTATTAACTAACATTGTTACCTGGGACAGAGAAACTACCCTGTGAAGTGAGTAACCGCTTCTTCAACTCTTCCGTCAGCTCTTGGATGAACTACTCTCATCTCCCCTTTCTGTAGAAGTCAGACTCAGAGTAGCTGTCTCAGTCATCTCCAAAAACATGTAGACTCTCTTCTTACCAGGGTCCTTTGGTTTAAGGGCACTGTTCCTACATCTCATGCTTTGTCAAGTGAAGCTCTCTCTTCCACCACAATGTTCACAGGCTCACTTCCTGAAGACACACACTGACCCAAAATATTCTTCTTGAATGAATACAAGTAAAAAGAAAAAAGAAGCAAACCCAATGATCCCTTGCTATTTTCTTGTAATCATTTTTGGGACACAGTAATAACTGTTCTTCCCCACCCTGGAAGGACATGTAACACAAGATTAACACTGTTAACATGGTTAACATGGCCAGCCTTTTAAATTCAGACATTTGACAAATGGAAACTCAAACTCTTACAAAATACCTATTAATCAAAACACAGAATCAAAAAAAAAACCCAGAATACAGCAAGTAAGAATACATGTCCTCGCAGTCTGAGCTTTGCCCTTGCTTGTGACACTAGCTGTAAGAAACAAGGAGAAACCCAGAGGGAGAAATCAAGGTGCCTTCCTAGTTACCACTAGACTTACATGTATGTTATTACTGAGAGATCTTGCTCAAACCACTGCACAGGTCTGTGTGGTGCAAAACTACATTCATAAGCCATAAATTTCTGGCTGTGAATCTCACTCACCTTGTACAATTACTAGGTCTAATTACAAATTAATAATTTAATAATTATTAAATGATAACATGTGGCTTGCTTTTTGGAGCTCTTCTCTCTCGCTCCATATGTATTTTGTAGGCAACCATTTACTGCACGGGTATGTTTCCATTATTACGTGGCAAAAGTTTATAGGATTAAAAAAACTTTATAAAGCTAGACAACCTAGTTAGGTTTCTGTTCCACTAAGCAAGTAAAGGCCTGAAGTTAAGTACCTGGAATTTAACTTTAGACAGAAAGATATTCTCATTATCACTTGTTAAAGAATGTAAGTCTCTTCTGCAAATGGCTAGCCATCAGTATCTTGAAGATGAAGGATTGTTTAGAGCCTGAAAGATTTCCTTCTATTAAGGAAGAGAAGGCTTTTGAAAACTGGTACGTGTGAATGTACAGAAGACAAAAGGGCATCACACTGAGTAAAAGGAAATGGATAGTTCCAAAAGATCACACTCCGCACCTTTAGTCTGCTCTTACTCAAATATTTCAAGGACAATGCCTGTGTATATTAATAGAAATAGGCATTTTTTGATGGAGCCGTATAAAAATATGCAAAAAGGCTGCGTCAATACAGGAGCTAAACAGCCAGAGAAGTCAGGAAAGAGCCAAGAGTTAAAGAAAGGACATTTTTAATCAAAATAATGAAGCTGTCAAACCAAAGGCCAAGTAGTCCCTGAACTACTCTTCAACACAGAACAAGCTGCAAATCTTTAACCACTTCACATCCAGGATCAACAATAACCTTCTCATCATACACATAATTTATGAGGACTCAAAACCAAGACACCTTGACACGCTTAATCCCTCTATTCCTAAGGATGAAATCTGGGCTGTAATTGCCAAAGCCTTCAACAATGGAAAATATGCACTTCTCGAAACACTGCTGAAAAGCTGTCAAAACTGGTAAAGTTCGAAGTGCAGGCAAGGTAATTCCCTTAGTGGACACTGAGCAGGAAGTCCTGCCACCTGTGTGTGTGCTGGCACAAGGACATGCTCCTCTCTACCCAGCACTGAACAGAACAGCCTTGTCCAGGCTGGAGCTTTGTAAGGGATACACTAGAATATACATCTTTCTGAAAGACAGCCAAGAGGAAGATGACTAATCATTGCAACACAGACAGCACACTAGTGGCAAGTTTGCACCAGCTGAGGATTTCCCATGTAGAAACTTAATTGAAGGCATCAGGATACTGAGAGGACAAAATAAAAAAAAGAGTAGCTTCAACACATACACGAACATGGCATTTCAAGTGCCTACATAATAGGCAGGTCTCATGCAGCAGCAAGAGATGCAGCCAACCTTTTTCTTTTCCTTTGTGTTCAAAGCAAAAGGAGAGAGTGCATTTGGTGCTCTAATAGAATGACCTCTCGCATGTCCCTCTCTGCACATGAGACTTACAGTTTTCTATACAAGAAGGACCAGAGGTTGAGCAAAGGACAGTCACAACTTGTCAGGTGCCATAAAATATGGGCATGCTTTGTACCAACCAAATGTTTAAAAATTGTATTTTCCATAGAAGACATAAAATTAGTAACTCCATCTAACCATTTCCCTAGGTTTTCAACAAAAATGTTTGCCTTCTGTGGGAATTCTCAAAATACGCCTTAGGATTAAAAACATAACCAAAAAAGTTTCCACTTCATCTACGTGCATGAATCTACAGTGTGCATTTTTCCTTTGAAAATGAGCACCTGAATCTGGCCAACCCAAGCAATGGTCTCATGCTCCAGAATGAGGGATAGTTTAGATTCACTTCTCTTTTTAAAATTTTGCTTTTAATAAACAAGCACTTAACTAAAGATGCTTTTACCTCTCAGGCATATGATGGCACTGAAAAGCTCTCAGTGCACCCCCCAGGATCGCCATTGAATAGAGTCGCCTCCAAAGAGGCAGCCAGTTCAGGGTGGGACAAAGGAACAACCTCCTTGTGAAACACTAATTTTGAAGAATGAAGAATCTTAGGAAAGTTAAGATAATAGTTAAATTAGATGTTGCTGAGTTAGTGGAAGTAGATAAATAGACTTTGTTCATAGTTAACAGTAGCCAGATCCATTAACTCATTGCTTGTCAACTTTATGTTTGGGTAGCTGTGCTTATCATGAGAAACAGAATGTGATAAACAGATTTCAGGGACACAAAAACAGATGCAGACTTCCCATACTCTAGGAATCCATTAAACACAAGAAAACCAAGGGTTCATTTGTCATATATGCATGGGAAGGGTAGAAAGGTCAGAACAAGGAAGACTTATTTTACTTCTTCTTTTGGAGACCCCTCCCCAGAATGGACCCCTGACTCATTTCAGGGAACAAAACTACGCATGCTTAATAGCCTTTTTGCCAGTTAGCATACGAAGCGGAGCAGAGGAAGTGACAGGAATATGAATATGCATTCATATTTTGTGTATTCAAGACTTCTGTAAATAAAAAGGCTTTGTAATACCTGTGATTTTTGCAGTGCGCATTAGGGAATTATCCCACATACTGCCCAGCCATTCTAATAAACATACACTTTCTAGCTTTAAACTGTTAGAGAGTTTTTGTCCGTCTCAGTCGGATATCGATATTAGATCAATATTCATATTTTAGTAAATCACTCAAGGGCCTGAAACCTCGAGGTCAGCCGGGGCGGGGCTGATGGCAGTGGGGGAAGCTCCTCCATCGCGCACAGTCGGTGACAGTGGCGACACACGAGGGGGAGCGCCAAGCCCCAGCGGCCGTGGCGCGAGAGCCGCACCAGCCCCACCCCTCTGTCCCTCAGACAGGTGGGGTGACCCTACAATGAACCTCTGGGATGTCGATGAGCTCACCAGCCATGGAAAATTTAGAACTGAACCATTCAGGCTGCAAGTCACCTCACAAGATCTCCCCTTCAGCCTCCTGCTCAAAGTGTGGCCATTCATTGGGTCAGACCAGGCTGTCTGGCCCTTTACCAGTTAAAGGATGCAATACCTCTTTGGACTCTCACTCCACCATGTTGTAATAAGCTTTTCCTTATTTCCAGCCCAAGCCTCTGTAGCTTCAGCTGATGCCACCTTCTCTTTTCTCCTGTGAGCCACGTCTGTGAAGAGCATGGCCTCAGCCCATGATCCCATCCCATAGCCTCAAGGTGCTTTCAGAAACCTTACAGCCACCTCTGCTCCAGAGTGAACCAGTCCTGGATCCATGGCCTCACCTATCAGAGGCAATGCCTCAGCCTCACTCTTATGGAGGCCTTCCCTGAATTTTGCCAATTTGCATCTTGACTTGTGGATCAGGACGTGGATGCAGGATCCATTTGTGCTGTGACATGTGCAGCAGAAGTGATAATCCCTTTTGTCCTTGCTGAATGTGATAGGATTCCTTTTAGCTCATTCTCCCCCCAGTTCTGCTACCTGTGGATGCAGCCCTGCTGTTGTACATAATGACAGCCTCCTTCTTCTCCTCCTCCTCTTCCCTAGTTTACCATCATCTGCCAGTGTCACGGTGGTTCTTCTTTGCTTTGCCCATTGCTCACAAGTTAAACAGGAAACATCCCAGGTTAGACCCCTGCTGGATCGCACTCATTGCTAGATATTTCCTTCATTGTTTTGCTGTCAGGAATCATTCTTGGTTTATGCATTTCTGCAGCACCTGGGAAAGCAATACCTTTCCTCACCCTGCCGGAAACTTTAAATAATTGGATTTGCACTTATAACAAGGTTTTTGGTTTACAGTTGGATTTGATCTTAAGGGTATTTTCCAATGCAAATAATTCAATACTGCCATATCCTGGAGTGAGGAATATCAAGGGATTCATTCAGGGTGATGAGCAGCTCTTGCCTTTGTGCCATGCTGTAAAGTATGCCTGCACAAGCCCTTGTCTGTCTACTGAATACAATCACAGTTCTACACATTGTTTTAGCATGTGTTTGACATGCTAAACATGTCAAATGTGAACATTCAATGTGAACATTTGAATGCTCACTCCATTAACTTTTCTGTAGTAGGCTGCAGCTTGGTAGCTCTCTTTGTATCTAAATGTCCTAGCAGATGGGCATTGGATTTAACTGTCCTTCTTGTGTTTGTACCATGATAAATATCCACACCTGGCAACACTGAGTTGGTATCTGTTGTTTATATTCACATGTAAGAAAAAGGGCACGCTGAGAAAGCTTGTGTTAATGTGATATTGCATGTGACACAGAAAATTAAGAGTCATTTACTAATTAACAAAAAGCAAATAAATATTTCACTAGGCACGCCTAGAATAGCCCTGGAAAAGACACAAGACATATTTATTTTGAATTTTTTATTCTGTAATACTCTGTACCACTTGTATATGTAAGAGAGAAGGATACTACCAGCAAGTAAAACTGGCAAAAGAGAAAAATGTTCCTTTTTAACTTCTTATTTACAGATGAACAAGTTGTAATCAGTTTTCTCAGGGAACATTCTACTGACATTCTACAGAGCATGATGTTGGATTACAGTTTTCTTCTAGTGAATAAGGAAAGCTAATCTAGCAATGCTAGACAGATCTGTGTCAGATTCTTTTTATGGCTTACAGGTATTTTCTCCCCAATATTTTGTGACTTTCTTTTCCTTCTTTACACTACTAAATAAATAACAAAATGTGGTTTAAATTTGATCTTCCAGCAATTTCTAACAAAAGACAGATATATACCCTGAGGATATGAAAGCCTGGAGGATAAATTATGTATTTCCTGCTAGTCTGGTAGGGCAAGTGGTGAGTAGTATCTCAATCTACTTGTGTTAACCACTTCCAACATGTTGATTGCCAACAGCAGCAAGTCCAGTTGTGTGGAGAAACAGATACTACAAGGCTCAAAGCCAAACTGCTGATACCTCGTTAGCATGACCAGTGACTCTGCCTTATTTTATCAGAGACTCTGATTGTTTACAGTCATCAAAGGTCAGATGAAGAATTTTTATACTTCTGTTTTGGTTATTGCAATTCAAAAGACCATGAAAGTGGCAAGATCTCTAAGGAAGTTCTGCCTTCACAGAATCATTTGCAGTTATTTTCAGCTTAGACAATATTCCAGTGCACATGGGGTTGCATGCACGAAACTCCAAGGAAAAAAATCCCTCTTACTTACTTGAAACAAGGAATTTTTTTTTCCCATTGTCTTACATTCCTACAGAGCCATGAAATGCAAGGACTTTTGAACCTATTTTGAGCCTAATAATTCATTTTATACACCGAACTTCTTAAATCATTGCTTCAATACACATCTGTCACATGCTATTGACTTTGCTGCTACCATTGCTGTTCTTTCAAGTGATGAATCTTGTTCCACAAGCCTGGCAAGATGAAAATCCATTTCAGAGTCTCCAACAGGGAGTTAATTTATCATTACTTCAGTAAGCACTCCTAGCTGCATAGTGCATTAATTCTCTCTTCTGGTCCTCCTTATCAAAGGTGTGGGGGCTTTCCTGAAATATGGTTTATTTGATTAAATACTGCTAATTTTCCTTCATGATGAAGGGCAACTGAGATGGTATTGTCCAATTTTTATGCTATTTCCTTTTAGGTCTAGCCATTGTATCCTGTAAATTACATATACAACTAACATATGTATTTATTTTCTTTACATTTCTAATGGCCAAGCATCCTAGGGTTAATATAAAATTGTATTAAATTTGTATGTTACATAAAGGCAGCTTTTTATGTCTGTCAATTCATCTGTCCAGATATCTAGCTACCTACCTACCCACCTACTCAACTACCCAACTCTCTCTAAAGTTTGAGAATAGCTTTTGTAGTAATCATCTCTCTTTACACTAATTCTCAGATATAAACCCAAGCATGCATTTACTGAAAAACACCAGTTGAGCTCTAATTTATACTGTCCACCTGGTCCAGTTGAATTGTGAGCTTAAAAAAAAAAATTGCAGCCTAGAAAGGGAGAACATTGAAGCAGAGCAAAAGACTTCTTTTGTTGTTGGGTTTCTTTTATCAGAAAAGGTAGATTTTGTATTTTTTCTTGTTGTTCTAATTCTCTGCTTCCAGTGAAAGTGGAGAACAAAGGAAGTGGAAGAGATACACCCAAAGACCCATCCTTCTCATGTGGAAATGAGTTTAGAATGGTTTGGCAAAGACCTCTGTGAATGGAGCCAGGTTGTGGATCTGACTCTCCAGTTGAATATCTATTCTTTCAGGTCATTATTTTTTGGAGTTTGCCTTTCTCTGCACATCGTGCTCCACAATCAGCCAAGAGCCCCCAGGACTCCAGGGCCATTTCCACAGTACCTCCTCATACAGGAAATCCTGCTGCAGCTGTGGTGATTGAAAAGCTTTTGAACAAACACTGGGATGTGCTACCAGAGGTATCAGAAGTGAAAGACTGACCAGGCATTCATCACATGAGAAGAGGAAAACTCTTAGTGCCTAGCACAATTTCTGCCTAAGACATTAATGCAAAATGTACAGTTTGATGATATGCAGTCAGAGGACTGGTACAGCCTGAAGGTACAACCAGTTAGAGTTCATTCAATCAGTGGGAGGGAAAAGACCTATGCATTAATGTAGAATGTGCTATAATCTGCATTAACGTAGATGCACTCTGATCTATGTTAGTGTAGACCACTATAAAAAGAGGGCAGGAGGAAAAGGAAATGTGCATCAAACTGGGGAGTGGAAGAGGAGGTAGTACCAGAAGCACTCTTCCTAAGGATGTTAATTATACATTTTGCAGATATGTTTCAAAAAACTAAACAAGAAAACCAAAACCAACCAATCAACCAAGAAAACCCCAAAACCCAGCAAAAAATAGAAGTGTTGTTCTTTAAAACTTTGTAAACTGTTTTTGGACACATTAAGTTTGTATTTTGGGTGATCAGTTTGTTGGAGAGCAGAAAGAAGTTAATACAGACAGTTGAAGGAGGAAGGAGAAGTAATAACATTTAGCTCATTGCCTTTTTGTTTATCATATTCATACAGTGTCTAGGACAGCTCATTCTGACCAGAGAAAAGGTTGGCTGATGGAGCACAGTGGGGAAGTTGCAGATTTGCCACTTCCTCGCAGCAAGCAGCAAGCTCAGTGACTGAACAGGCAGTTGCTGTCCTGCTGCATGTTCCTGTGCTGGCTCCCAGACCTAGTGTGTGCTGTATACCTCACAAACATCTCATGAGATGCCTTCTGAGAATGACTCAGCCCACAAGAACCTGGGTGGCAAAAAAATTCTCTCAGGAGGACGAAGGGGCCAACCAGCAGACACTCATCCAGGTGAAGTGGTAGTGGTCTTCTGTGATGGAGTGAACACACTCATGGATAAGGGAAAAGCTACAGATCTGGGGCAATATTCCCCACAACATCCTTTGCTCTAAATGGGAGAGAAGTGGGTTTGATGGAACTATTCAATGGAAGTGGAATTGGTTGGACTGGCATATCTAGATGGTAGTAGTCAATGGCTTAATGTCCCTATGGGCCTCAGAGAAAAGTGGTGTTTCTTGGGGGCCCATACTGGAACAAGTGCCATCTTTGCCAAGGACATAAGACAGAGGGATCTAGTGCACCCTCAGCAAAATTGGGGGTGACACCATGTTGCAGAATTTCTGAGAGAGAGAGGGCATGATTTATGTCTGGAATGAGATTTGAGCTACTCCAGCCTAGGCCTCAGATATGGGCCTTGTGAGAACTTGAAAGCGTATAACGCAGTAAGAAAAAGAGCTTGTGGCACAGTTAGAAATTATATTAAGGTGTGGATGTGACACACACCTTTCTGGGTGTGAATTAGTATAGGTTTATAGTGTGGAGTTTAGTCCACCTTAAGACAAAGACAAACAATGTTAGCTTGCCAATGAGAGTGCCTTTGTAAACCGTAAACTATATTGAAGTGTATATAAACTGCCATCTTCTAACTAATAAACGGAGAACATTTGATTGACCACATTGGCCTGATCTGTGTTTGTCCTGTCCAGTTTTCTAGTCTTACAAGGTCCCTGGCTTTGACACCATGCTGAGCAGGAGGCATATATGAGGAGTGTAATGCCATCAAGAGGGACCTGGACAAGCTCAACAAGTTGGCCCACAGGAACCTCAACAGCTTCAACAAAGTTGGGGTTACAGCTCAGAAAGCCAACTGTGTCCTGAGCTGCATCACCAGCAACGTGGGCAGCAGGTGTGTCTTCACTCTGCTCTGTGAGACACCACCCGGAACATTACATCCAGCTCTGTGTCCTCCCAGCATAGGAAGGACACGGACCTATTAGAGTAAGTGCCGAGGAGGCCACCAAGATGATCAGATGGATGGAATGCCTATGCTATGAGGGACAGGCAAGAGAACTGGGCTTGTTCAGTTTGGAGAAGATAAGGCTCTGGGAGACCTTACAGCCCTTTCCGGTACCTAAAGGGGCTACAAGAGAGCTGGACAGGGACACTACAAAGATCTATAGTGATAGAAGGGGAAATGGCTTCAAACTGAGAGAAGACAGGGTTAGATTAGATGTTAGGAAGAAATTCTTGATTGTGAGGGTGCTGAAGCACTTGCATAGCCTGCCTAAAGAAGCTGCATCTGTCCCTTCCCTAGGAGTGTTCAAGGCCAGGTTGGACAGTGCTTGGACAACCTTGGACAAGGTGGCCCTGTCCACGGCACAGGGGTTGCAACTAGCTGGTCTTTAGTATCCCTGAAATCCCAAAGCATTCTATGATTCTGGGATTTCGGGTAAACCAAGTAGCTTTCCTCATATTGGTGACTCATGCTGTTTACTGCATGTTTCAACCTCCAGGCCAGCAATTCTTCAAGAAACATAAAAACTACATTTCTCTTTCAAAATCTCAAAAGATATTATAAAGCTCCATGCTTTCAAATTTTTTTTTTTTTTTTTACTAGAACAGTAAACCATTAGTGTTGTGCATAACAAGATAATAACTTACACAGTCACCTGTTCTGGAGAACCAGGCATAAGAATGTTTTATCTCGTTCTGACTGTTGTAACAGAAAAGCTGTGACTGGAAGAGAGGGTGTTGTGGAGATGGGAAAGCACTGAGCTGAGCCAACATCTCTTTCTGCCTTGAGACTTGTGCTTAGTGCTGCTCTGTGAACTCCCACTCCAGACTCCCTTCCTGGAAAACACCGAAGGGCTGCCTGCACAGGCCTGAAACAGTGGCAAAATCTGTTCTACATAAGAGGTGTGCACCAGGAAAAGAGGAAAAGTTTAAAAGGAAGTGGATCAGTCCCCCTCTCTCTCTCTGTCTCTTGCACTCCCTCTGTTCACCCCATTTCCAAGTAACAGTTTGCTGACACTATATATATATTTATAGTTTTTCATGGAAAGTTCCAGAAGCCCTCTGGCCAATCGCCAGCTGTTGATATGCATGGCCACTTCCAATCAGTTCCAGAGTCCTTTACTCTTTGGATAATCTCACCATAAATTGTCTGGGTGTCATCCATTGTGGCTTCTCTTCTCCTGAGGTGTAGGATATAGGAAGGGAAGATATGAGCTTGAGATGCTGTGGGAGGAAAACACTGTATAAGAAAGTACACCCCCTTTTCTGTGCATCAAATTGCTCTTCAGTCGCCTGTTCTAGAAAGTTCATTGGTCTATGCTTGTTCATTGGCCCCTGTAAGTTGTTATCCACCTCCTGTCCCTCCATTTGTTGTTTCCTGATCATCCCATCCTTGCTCCTCCCCTTGTCCCTTCCCTGGCTGATTCCTCTCTACAGTTACCACTCCTACCCTGTCCTAGTTGTATACCCTAGACCGTCCCTGACTCAAGGTTTTTTTGCTGCCTATGAGCCCTTCAGCCTCTTCTACTGCCCCTCAATAAACAGAGTTGGAATTTCAAACAGCAAGCTTCTCTCGTCTCACTGGCTGGCCTTCATTACTACATCTGCACCTCGAGCATCTGGTGATTCGCAGGAGATAGCCCCACTGACCAAAGAGATGGCTCTTGGGAAGGCAGCCCTCCAGGTAACATCTGCCTGAGAGGCTGCACTGAGGCTTCCTGTTGGTTGTTGATTGTCTGATGTGTGACCACTTTACTGCCCATCCCCTCCAGGACAAGCTCCCACAACTCCCCCTTTCTGGTTTTATTTCAAATGAAAGGTAAAACAATCATAGTATAAATAATAACCTTGTCTTAACTAAAAATAACACAATATTTTATAGACTTTAACTAAACTTGAGAATTAAGATAAATCAGTGAGTTCATATTGCAGAGAATAACTAAACAAGAATTAAATACAGTTTTCATTTCCCCTCACTTCTAAGGGCCCAAGTACCGGGCAGCTCTCCGCCACTTCATTCCCCCTCACTTACCCATAAATCAAAAGAGAAGAGAAAATCAAAAGGACTGGCTATGGTACCTTCCCCTGGTGCCCTTCCCTAAACACAAAAGCCAAAAGAAAAGGCTTTAGGGGGGACCAGCCTGTGAGGACCTTATGGTGTGGCCGGGCACAGGTCTCCTGTGGGGCACCAGAGTCGCTCCTCCGGCTGTCCGGAGGGTGCCGACTCTCCTTCCTAAATAATTAAAAGAACTGGGGTGACTGGCTTCTGAGGGTCGCCTGTATCGGGAATCTCTGAAACATGAATTACAACAAAAATCGGGGACTGCTAATACAACAGGGAAGCGGGAGCAGGGTTGAGGCCTGTCACAAAGTGGGTTAAGGTAGAATCTGGGGATGCATGGCCAGTGCCATCCTGGCATGGGCACGGAAAAGGAGGGCAGATGGCAGATGGCTGGTGGCTGGCCTGTGCTCTTGAGCAGGTTCCATCTCCAGTCCTGTCCTTCTCAGGGAGAGTGGGTTCAGGGAAGTGGGTGAATGAATACGAAAACTGGGAAAGGAAGTCTGTTAAAAATTGTGCAACTAAAATTTAAATTTAAATGATTGTCAAATTTTCTGTCAATTACCACCAAATATTGCAACATAAATTATTTTCAATAATCACTATATGATCACTGTATATATATATATATATATATATATATATATATATAGGTGTATTATATATATATATATATTATATATTAATAATGTATCAAACGTACATTGAAAAAAAAATTGAGTTCATGGGAAAGTTTAAAGTCTATGGGACATGATAAGCGAAAGGTTAAAGTCTAGGGGACATCCTTCCAGGGCATAGCCCCAAGAAGTCCCCCAGCAGGCCCACAGGCCTCCACAGTGGCTCATGCAGATCCAAACTGCACGAGTCTTCACTCCCACAAGTTGGCCTTAGCTCCCGTGGCAGAACTTGCCTTCCCACTGGACACTCACTGCTCCTGCTAGAGCAGGTATTTGTTTCCAGGGATTATCTGCAGCTTCTCTTTTCCCAGGTGCTGCTGGACTTCACCAACTCTGCAACCACTGCTGTGCACATGATGGTCTGAGGGAGGATCAGAAATCTGAGTCATGGGCTGGCTGGCATTTCCGAATGAGCATAAGGCCTGGGCATCTTCCAGCCAGGCCATGCTGCCCTCCCTGCTCCTTTCCTCATACGGCTGCTACCCAGCTGGCTGCTTCTGGAGACCCACAAGGACTTTCACAGCATGGTCCCCCGCCCCCCCGCCTTTCCCCTCACCAGGCGGGCCGTCCCTGCCCCTCCCCGCGGCTTTCCCGTTGCAGCCCCCGGGGTTTCCCTGCCCCTGTCCCCTGCCCCCCGTCCCGTTGGCCGCGGCTCAGCTTCCCCCCCGCCCCCGGCATGGGCTATACCCGAGCCCCGCTCGGTACCCCGGGTCTCGGGACACGCTCCCACAGTGAACACGTGTTTGCACCCGAGCCCCGTGTCGCCATTTCGTCTGTTCCCGCGCAAACTGAGCCTTGCAGAGCCGAGGGGAAAGCGGCCGCCGCCTCTCCCTCCCTCCTCTCACGGCAACAGTCCTGACTTTCAGTCGGACACACAGAGGGAATTTTCATCAGGACAATATGCAGCCTGGAAGGAAGCTTCTGAGCTTTCGAAGGCTTGTGGTTGCTCTGTTTCCCTGAGCCTGCCTTCCTAAGGTGTGCCCACCGGCTGAGCTCTTTGCTCTCTGACTCATGGTCTCCTCCCTTTTAGGTGGGACTTGCCCATTTTGCTGCACTGATTTCCTCCCCACAGCAGCTTCTATGTTGCCCCGCACTGGGATTTGATTTCCTTGTCCTTCTTTCTGTGCGTCCATTAGAGTCAGATCTCTGTGACTCTCCGATGTGTGCCCAAGGAAGTTGCCAGAAGTGAGTCACAGACCCCAAAGGCTTCTTGGAGGTGCTGGGATTGTGCAGCAGCAGTGTGCTGTATGTGCAGCAGGTTGGTTACTTGGTTTTTCTCCCCACCTAGGTGTTATTCTTCCTTCAGCAAGCCCTACAATGTGCTGGTTGATGTTAGCCATGCAGTAAATGGGCAGGAATGACAGGCATTCCAGTTTAGGGAACTCTCCGGGATATTAGCAAAAGAAGCAAAGCACAATTTCATCCAGAGGATTTAAAAGCAAATTTAAAATTGGCTTTAGTCAGAAGCACTGCTGGCCAAAAGGGCCCGCTGCCTTTGGTTTCCTCACATCCTGGTTCTCTCTCAGTGTTCAGCTTGGTGTACAGGGTGTATGGGCTTGGTGCCCGTTTTGTGTTACTCTTGCTTCCTTTGAGCTGTGGCTTATGGACTGCAAGGGGCTTTTGTGCTGCTTTGGGGCAGAGGAGATCTTTCCAGGCTTTTCTTTTCTGTCAGCTGCAGAGAAGGTTTGTTTGCTATGCATGAATCCACAGAGCAACCTGGAACGGCTGCTATTGTGATGTCAGCAGAGGGCTGCCAGGTCACAGCGCTGTCAGCAGGAGGTTCTCCTGGTGCCTGCAAGGCCTCAGCGTCCAGAGCAGCTCTTGGCACGCTCATTGCAGGAGGATCACCTCAGCTGTGCTGTTCTCAGATTACAGCAGGTGTCCTTTTGTGTCTGTAGTTTCTTGCACAGTTTGTGGAGTTGTGCAAGTGTCCTGTTTCTCCCCTTTTTTTCCTTGCACTGTCTGAGGACTTGTGCAAGAGGGGGTTTGTTTCCTTTTTTTGTTCCCCTGGCCTACGGACTTGAGCAGCACTGCTCAAACCATGGAGCGAGTCCGTAGAGCAGTCAGCAGCGCCTTTTCATTGGTGGCTCCTCGGAAAGCTTTTCGTCGTTTGACTGGTAAATCCAAGTTTTTCCTTGGGGCAGCACATTGAAACAAAAATGGCATAAAGATGCCATCTGTTTGGTGAAGCTCCTGTCAACAGCTTCGCCTAAAAAGGGGCTGTCTCTTGCCTAGCAGGGTGTGGGAACTTCCAAATGCAGACTGGGCGAGATTTGCAGGCGTCATTCTAAAAACGGTTTGGTTCTCTCCAGAACTGAGGAAAAGCAGCATTTTTTCTGCATTCCATCCTTTAAGGATGTGCCTGTCTAAGTGCAACTCCAGTGTGTGCTACAAGAGGGATTGGCTTTGCGCTGAAGGGCAAAGTGCCGAGCAGCTGGTGCGTGCTCCTGAAGCCTGGAACTGGGCCTGTGCTGTGTCCCAACAGAACTGCAAGCGCTAAGAGGGGTTTGGTGGGAGCTTTGGTGGGCAATTGTTTACAGCAACCGCGTGGGACATGCTGCGTGCAATTTACAAAAAGAAAAAGCAAGTCCAGGAAAGAGAGGAGAAAACAGCTGCTTTAGCTGCAGGCTGGACAACAGGCTCGAATGCAGGCAGGGACTGCTAAGGAAGAATTTGCAACTTCTCGGCCAAGTTTCTGGTTCCTTAGTGGCAAAGCTGAGCAAAAGGTAGACACAGCCTAGGTTAGTGGCCTGCAGTCTCGCTGGCTGTGCTAAAGAAGTGTTGCTCCCAGAGGGATGTTGTGAAAGGAAAATGCTCTCCGCTTGGCTGGACTTGCTCTGTGGGACTCCTCAGCACAGAGAGATTTCTAACAGCCCCTGGTTCATTTTCCCTTCTTCCCGGCAGGTCGACTCCGAGGAGGAAGGAGTCAAGTGCGCACTTCGGTGAGTGGGACGGGCACCCTTGGCATTCCTGGTGTCTGAGGATTGTGGAGAAAGCTGTGGCCTTGGCCTGTTGCAGTAGAGCACCAGCCTGGCAGGCCGAAAGAAAGTCCCCAAAGTCAATATGTGCAGGAACACTTCCAAAAGGATTCCATCCGTTTCCTCCTTTTCCACTGAAGAGGTTTTCACTAATGAAAGTCAAGCTCTGCAGACAGGAGGCTGCATGCTGATTGTAGGCAGGCTGAAATAGCTCCTTCAGTGCAAAGCTGTGGTGCAGTGCAGAGCTGCATGCAAGTTTCTGAGCAGGCAGCACTTGCCCTCAGTGGCTGAAGATGGCTGATGTGGGCTGGAGTCCTGCCATGACCTAGCTCTTCAGCTCAGCCACTGACGCCTGGGAAATGGGATCTGAACTTTCATATGCAGGCGTCATTTTCCTGGCACTCTCAGGGACTCTGAACTTCCCGTGCTGTGAGATAAGCGGTAGCACAATGCCCTTTAGTGCCACTGGTGTGAAAGTCAGCCCCTTTGTGCAGAGTCTGTGCGGGCTCCCTGCTGGCAGCAGAGGGAGAGGTACTAAGGCGCAGTTCACAGGCCTGTGGGGTATGGAGGAGCCACTGTTGCCTGCAGGGACCTACCCCTCTCCATGGCCTATCTAAGTAGCTGCAGTCACTACTGCAGCTACACCCTAAACTTTGACATGACCCAAGTTTGCTGAGAAGAATTCTGAGCAGCTCTGCATGGCAGAGACAAGGTCTGTCTGTGAAGGGCTGGAATGCAGTTCCTATTGGCTGCTCTCCAAGGCCTGAAATCCTGAGGGGAAGCCAGTTGACCAGAGCTGGGCAGGGAAGTGTTCCCTGCTTCTCCTCAGACATTTCCAGAGCAACTCATGAGTTAGTTGGGACATAAACACCACCTAAACACCACCTAAACACCACGTAAACGGTGCCACACAATAGATTTTGCCTTCAGGTGAGCTGTGTCTCTGCTTGCTTCTTCTGCCAGCTGTCAGGAGCCAACTTCTCTCCTCCTCATTGCTGCTTTGTGCTTTTTCCCTGCCCATTCCTTGCAGGTCCCGCTAGGAGAAGTTCTCGCCAGTCGGGACTCCTCGGTCCAGGCAGGAAAGGCGGAACAGCACGAGAGCACGGCTAGAGTGCGCGGCGCCTGGGAGCTGAGGTGCGTGTTAAGCTTTCTCACTTTCTCTGAGCAGGGGTGGGCCTTGCTGGGCTTTAGGAGGCCCAGGACCAAAGAACAAATTTGGCTTTTCACTATTTGACTTGCTCAGCACAGACGGGAGAAGGCAGCCCAGGGCAGGTCTGGCTGCAGACCGACCTAGAGCAAAGCTGCTTCCTGGGACTCGCTTCTCGAACCTTGACAAAAAGCATTCTGAACTAGAGCAGCGTAAAAGCAAGGGAGGTTCAGGCTGGGCTTAAGGACAGCAAAGCACTGACCTGCAAAGACAATCATGCAGCAGAACAAGTGCCTCAGAGAGCATGTGCAGATTCCACCCTTGAAATTTGGAAGCCCCAGGTGGATAGAGACTTGAGCAGCCTGGCCAGATGCTGACCCCAATTGCTTGGAGGTGAACTCTGGGCTAGAGGCTTCCTGGGGTCCCTGCCAGCCTAAACCATCTTGGGATCCTTTGCTTATTGAACTGGAAAATCGTACCCACCTCCTCCCCAAGCTGTAACTTGCAGGCTCATTCTTTGTTTCGCTAGTGAAAGCAGGAGCAATTGTGGGACTGCTCATTTAGACTTGGCAAGCGTGTCTTAGCCAAAGAAAAGCTTTTGCAAGTCCAGTGCCCACTGCATCAGAAAGGAGTGTTGGGCCTAGCAGGCAGGGAAGCTGTTATGCTGAGAGTACCTGAGCTTTCTGGAAGTGTTCTGTGGCTTGTGGAAGCTTGTTTGACTTCCTCAGTGGCGACTCTTTCACCTGAAGGAATGACAGAGAGATGCGGGTCTAGGGAGGGAATTGCAGCCATCTCTTGAGGTGGAAGCAGAGGGCTGTTGGAAGGGCCTGAGATGCCTTATGTGGGGCATGGTATGTAGTGCTGGTTTTGCAAGGCGACTGTGTTGCACTTAAAGGCTTGTTTGTCTGTCCCCTTGTTGCAGATGGAAGGAGTTGGCTGCATCTGAAAGAAAGCGCCACTCCTCACTAGAGAGGGTGTTTGAAGTAGCAGAACTGACCCCGGTGGAAACGCTGCCTCAGAGGGATCTACTGCAGGAAGCATTTCCTCTGGTGGCACCAAAGGTACGCTCACCTTCCTCCTAGGCAGCACTTGTGGGGAGAGGGATTTGTCCTAGCCAGACCCCCCCCCCCCCCCGAATGCTGCTTCTGGCAGCAAGCTAGGACCGAGCCTGTGTTGTTGCTGTTGTTGTTGTTCCACTTGAAAAATGCTGCCCCCTCTTGCAGGTTTGCCGCCCGCAGCGGCCAGCCCACAGGGGCCTGGAGAAGCTGCGGCAGGAGTTCTCTCTCCCAGGGCAGACACTGTCCCAGGTGTGCAGAGAGAAGGCGGCGCTGGTGAAAGAGAACGCTGCCCTGGAAGCCCGACTGAGAGCCACGGAGCGGGACCTACGGGGCGTTTCAGAGCAGCTGGCAGAAGCCAGGTAAAGGCAGGGAGGAAACCCAGGGTGGGACATTATTGAAGGTCTATAATTACAAAGGTGGTGAGCATTACCACCAGTCAGGATTTACTGCCTCCTGTGTGCTCTCCTGATGTTTCTCAGACAGGGAGGCAAAGAGACATGAGAAAAAAGAAAACAATATTCTGATCTGAATGTTATTTTTCTGCCAACTCAAGCTCTCCAAGCTCTTTTGGGCACCTGCTTGGGACCTCTTGCACATTCCCGTGACAAGTGCAAAGCAAACCAACTTGGCACTGACTTGAGTACCAGGGAAACGGTGCAGATGTTTCCTGAAATCGGAAGTTTCCCTCTGGTTTTGCTTTCTCCTTTGTTGCATCTGAACATCAGTTTTTCCTTGCCAAATAGTTTGATGGGGGATTTTCAGAATTCAAGGCTTTTACATGTGAATGTTGTCAGTCGGGTGCTGACCCTTCAGCTGAAGATGGAGGGTCATGCTGCAAATCTTGCAACCCTTGAGAGCTCACTCTTGTGGAGTAGGATGCAGGACCTAGAGTAGCTTAATAGGAGCAGCAACAGCAGCAGCAGCAGCAGCAGCAGGGAAAGGTCTTGTGACTTCTCAACAGTCTCTAGGGATCCTTGCTGAGCACTGATACTTGCCCACTTGTCCACCCACTTCTGTAACCTGTCAAGGTCCCTTTGGCTGGTGCCTCTTCCTTTTTTTAAAGAGTGCCAAATCACTTGGGCACTGCTGGCGTAGTTAGCCATAAAGAAAAGTATAGCAAGTGTTCTTGTTCATGATCTTCCAATGATTTAAATGGCAGGATGGCTGTGTGTCTCTCCTTTTCCTAGACAGTTCTTGTTCAGATAAAAACCTAGTTCAGGATTCCTACTCATGCTGCTAGAAGCTGGAGGTTTCACTCTATCGTTTGGTGAATTCCTTTAGTCCCTTTTCCTTAGAGAGTTCCTGGCAAGCCAAGTACCTATATGCACATGAGGAATAGCATGAAACATTGACGGGTCAGCCAGGAGAACGCTGTTCTATCCCCCTGCAGAGTGACTTGGAAGTGCTGGTGAGCTCAGGGCTGTGAGCAGCGGCTGGCCTTTTGCTCATTTGCAGAGACTTTGTGGGCACAGCCACCCGTGTGTGATAAGTCAGGCAACAGCAATTTGAGCTTTGTCCACTGAGCTCAAACTCAGCTGGGCTTTCTGTGCTGGCCTAGGACACGAGGCAAGGCTTCCCAGTCACCTGGAGGGGCCTGCTCTGCTATTTGAAGTGGTAAAATTGTCCTGCTTTATCTGAGCTTCCATGCAAGCTGTTTTCCAGCCTAAGGTACAGGGATCTTAAGGCACATCTTAAGATGTGCCACACTGGAGAAACTGGCCCTGTGTGCCAGGAACTATTGCTCTCCATCTTCACAACTTGCAGGTCAGAGAAGGAGAGCCTGCAAAGCAGCATGCTGGAGGCTCAGCAGCACGTATCGGAGCTGGAGACGGCCAGGAGCTGCCTGGAAGCCCAAGTGCGCACAGCCAGGCAGGCCAAGGAGCTGATACTCGGTGAGAGCCTCGTGTGCTTTGTTTCTGCTGATGGCCCTGGCCAGTGCAGTCGCGCCACAGGCAGCTCTGTCTGCAGGGCTTGTGAGGAGTGAAGGAGCTGAGGGCAGGTTCCTCCTTGCCTGAAACTGAAGGGGCTTAAGGTCAGCAGATTCTTCTGCTTGTGCAGTCTCTGACTGTTCCTGTGTGTCACGTTTGCAGAGGATGTGAGGGGCCTTCGTCGTGAGCTGCTGGCTGTAAGATCTTTCAGCAAGCAGCAATGTGAAGACATGGCTCAACAGCTCCGCTGGGCAGAAGAGCAGTGCAGCAAGGCTCTGAGACTCTGGCAAGCTGCTGAGGAAGCGAAGAAAAGGAAGATTGTGCAAAACCTGGTAAGAAACAGTACATCCCTGAAGTTTTCCAGCAACTTTGAAGGGCTGGCTTAGCAGAAGAGCAGCCTGAGTATGTGACATGGTCTCAAGCATCTGCTGTAGGCTACACATTGCTGGGCCAGGCAGCAGAGGGGTTCAAGAGCTCCTACTTGAAGGCCTGTGAAGACCCAGAGGACAGTGCTGGGACAGTATATGCAGCCACAGGTTCAGCATGGCCATAAGCCAAGTTCCCCAGGAGGCTGGGTGGTCACCACCCAAAGCATGGCAGCGAAGGGGCAGCATTTTCCCCACAGCCTGGTGCCATGCAGCAGACTGCTGCTGACCTTGCTGCCAGCTGCAGTCCCAGCAACTGGGTTCCTTGCTTTCTGTCCTTCCCCAGCGGACAGAGGTCTTCCCTTGGAGCCTGAAGCAGTTGCAACAGGCCTCCTGGTGCTGGTACTTCAGCTGGTGGCCTGTCTTGTGACTGGGTCATCGAGGTGCTGCTGTCGTCCTCGTCCTGCAGTCCATCTGCAGCTTTTCCTTGACCAAAGGGCAGGGCAATCTGAGGACAGAGCCTCTGAGAACAGGCAGAAATCCTGAAGAGGGGGGGCCCAGGAAATAGGCAGCCATCAGAGCAGGGAAGGAAGGTGACCTCTCCTTTCCTTAGCCGTGCTGGAGCTCCTCCCAGGTGCTGGAGGGCACAAAGCCTCTTCAGGTGCAGGGGTTGTTGGAGGGATGAAGCTTCTGTTTTTCCTTTGGGGAGCATTGGTGGGACTTCATCTGGATGTGTCTCTTCCACTCATCAGGAAAGCAAGCTGGAACAACAGAGTTTGAAGGCACAGGAGAAGCTGGAGCAATGGATCAACTTGGTGGCAGAGGTACAGAGGGGAGAGGAGAAAAGGCTGCTTGAGATGAAGCAGTAAATTGCCATCATGCAACCTGGATGGGCAAAGAAGCAGAGACAGTCAAGAGGCACAGAGTGTGAAAAGAGAGTTTGTGTGTTGTTTTGGACTCCTCTGGGCCCCTTATGGGCACAGCTTCTCCGGACACTGTCTGTCTGTCTGGGATTGTCTCTTAGCTGGCCCTTGGTAAATACAGGAATGAGAAGAAACTGCTTTTGGAAAGCATGAGCACATCAGTCTTGGTTGCCACACAAGTGGTGTGTGGGACGTTTAAAGCCGTCTTCTCTTTGTTTCTGTGCAGCTCCAGAGCCAGAAGGCTGCTCTAGATGATAAGGTGCGCCAGCTGCTGGGAGATCTAAATGAAAGGCAGCAGCAGCTAGAGCAGCTGAGGCAGGAGCTGAATAAGGAGCGGCAGAATGGACAGGTGAGCCTGACTAGCCAGGTAGAAGAGCTTGGAAGGGCAGTGATGGGGACATGAACTGGAGACGTGAGGAAAGGGGAGGCAAGGACCATTGCAGGCACTGGAAGCACAGAGCCTGGCAGGCTGCAGCGCTGAGCACCAGGAAGAAGAGCTAGGATGGCAGGGTTAGAGCTGGGTAGAGAAGCAGAAGGAAGGGGCTGAACACAAGTGCTTTTGAGAGTGCAAAAGAGGAAACCTGAACGAGATTGCGGATGCCAGTAAGATTCCTCTTATCTTCCTGAATATCAAGGACAAGCTGCAGGCAGAGTTGCAGGAAGCTCAGAGAAAGATGGAGGCAATGGAGAAGAGGCACAAAGAAGAAGTGGAAAGGATGCACAAGATCCTGCTGCAGTACAGGCTGGCTGGACAAAAGCAGGTGAATGAAGGAGGAGGAAGCAGTGCAGTCATGCAACAAGTGGTCTCTGCCCTTGTTGCCTTTCCCCTGCAGAGCAGCAGGTGGATGGGACCAATGTCTCTGACCGCCATGCTCTGTGCTCTCCGTGGCAGCTGCTCAGAAGGACACTTAGTGGGTTGCTGAATCTCAGCTGCTGCCCTGGGCAGCAGGGCTAGTGCTTTGGCCGGCTGGCCAGCAATCCTGGGAATATATTTCTGCTGGCCTCTTAGTGCTGGCTTTGTTTTTGGAGGGGTCTGTTCAGGCGAGCGTGGTGACCTACGCAGATTCTGGGCAAGTTGTCCCTGTCCATGGTGAATGCAGTCCTCAGAAGGGAGTGAAGTGTAAAGTTGTTCTTTCCCTTTCGCAGTCTCCACTACGGCTGACTGTGACAAGCTGTAGTCTCAGAGTGCTTGTTTGGCTTGGACTGGAGGGGCATCTCTGCCAGGCACATTTGTGACCCAAATTAATTTCTTGTCCCAGAGCTCCAGCTCCTCTGCCGTGGCACCTGCACAAGCTGCAGCTGAAGAAGCCTCCAGCGCCCAAGCTGGAAACTCAAGCAGGAGCAGCTCGTGCACCTGGAGCACGACTAGTTCCTCTGGCAGCAGGGAGCTGCTGGGAGAGAGGACAGAGGACAAGTGCCTGGCCATGCTGAGTACGTCCTTTGTGACCCTTGTGTGCCGCAGCAGTGCCTGGTGTGTGTGTGCGTGTGTCAGCAAGAGCTGTCCCAGCTCCTGTTCCTCCTCAGCTGAGTGCCAGCTCCTGAGGCCTCCCCACAGGAGCTGTTGCTGTGCTCTGAGGTGGGGAGGGATCTCTGGGCTGCTGCTCCTGCCTCGGAGGGCAGCTGGGCCTGGTTTGGCCTTGCCTGAGCTTCCCTCTAGGCAAAAGGCAGAGCAGAGATTGTTTCTGGCTGAGCAGGAGGCTGTGACCGAGCAAATGAGGAGGCCTCCAGGAGCTCCTGTGGGGCCCAGCTGCTGTGGGGCAAGGCCAAGGTCATCTTCAGAGCTCAGCCTGTCCTAAAAACTGAGGGACCTCATTCCTAAGGCCCATCACAGTAGGGTAGAACATCAGCTGCTGCTCTTGAGCGGCAGAAGGGCATTGTGTAGGCAAAGTCCTGCTTCAAGCTGGAGTTCTTAGCTCTGCTGGAGGCACTTTGCAATATTCTTCCTGTTCTGGAAAGGGCAGCTGTTGATAAAAATGGATTCCAGAAGCCAAGATGCCTTGCATGTTTGCAAGGATTAAATCTTTTGTTGAATGTCCCAGAGTGTTCATTGCCCGAACAGAAAGGTTGTGTTTGTCCTGCTGCCCTTAATGTCTGTAGGCAACAATCACTTCTCTTGCTTACACTTTTCTGATCCCTGTCTCCTCTGACTGTTTCTTGATGTGCTTAGATTTTAGTTTAGACTTCTAGTTTTGGACAGGCCATCTGTGCTGCAGGGCTGCTTGTCCTGCTGCTGTTGTTTTTTAGGTGGTGGTGGTGTGGTGGTGGTGTTGTTTCCTGAGGGAGTGAGTTGAAAGGGCGCAGTGTCCCAGAAAGTGGGGCTGCCTTTCTGATCTGCTGCACGGTGGGATCTCTTTTGAAGGGAGCATCTTTCCTTGGGATTTTTACAGAGATGCTGGTGAGCGAGGGAGATCCTGAGGCAAAATACACAGAACTGGAAACAATTGGCAGAGGGTGAGTGCAGCCACAGTTCTTTCCATTTACTCTTTGTCCCTGGACTTTTTTCCTCTTGTACTGCGGAGTCCTGCACTTGCAGGGACTAAAGGACTTCTTCTTTCTCTGCGGCCGTTTTGTTTCTAGGGGTTTTGGCACGGTGTGCATGGCACTGGAGATTGCCACAGGAGAAGAGGTAAGCGTCAAGCAGCGCCACAGCTTCTGCAGGACTGTTTTAGGACAGCATTTGATCTGTCATGTCTGGAAGAGTTTGCTTTGTTGCTGTGAAAGGGAGAATGCCAGTGGAATGATCAAGCCCCCTAGAGGTTGTCCAGCAGTTTTGCTCCATGTTTTCTGGCAGAAATTGACTTTCTGCTTGCAAGAGGTGTGTGAATGAAAATGGGGATGATCAAGTAAAGCCATGAGGGAAGTCTGTGGGAACTGTGAGTGTTGTTAGAGCTTCGAGGTGGACAGCATAGACTATGTTTCTGCCGGGTTTCCAAGGCAAAGGCTATCTGGCTCTTTGTCCTGGGAGGTGCCCAAGCAAGCGGTCTGATGTCCAGCCACAAGGCAGCTTGGCCCAGCCCAGCTCTGTCACCCCATCATCACTGTCTCCGTGTTCCCCTGGTGGTTCTGTGCCACCAACTTTTGTTCATGTTTTCCATGTTGTTTTAGGTGGTCATAAAGAAAATAAGTCTCCTGGAAGAGAGCAACAGCGAGGTGTGCCTGAATGAAATCCAGATCATGCGTGGCAATAAGAATGCCAATCTTGTGACCTTTGTAGACAGGTGAGTGGTTCTGCTGTTCTGCCATGAAAGGTCATTCACATCCTGCAAGCCAGAAGTTCAACCACTCCTTTGGTGGCTGGCAGAGGATGGAGCTGTTAATTCCTGCTTCTGGGCTGATCTACAGCGTCCTGGGAGGAGATTGCATTGGGGCTGCATTCATCTTTGCTGGCATACCTAGTTTGAAGTGTGCTTTCAAAGACCGGCCTTGGCCCTGTCTCACTGGGCCAACAGCCTCAAAGTTCCTGTCCTCTCTCCACATGGTTTCATTTGTTTTGGCAATTGATTTTTTCCCACTGGTCTCCAGTGCTGACAAAGCGCTGTAGATTGTATTTCCCTTGGCCTGTTGCATTGGTGTGGATACCAAGCAGCCTTTAGACTGCATAGAGTTCAAGCCCTGCAGAGCAGTGTGAATGACTATTCCTCCTGTCTTCCTCTGAGAGAGACACAGGAGCAAGAATCCATCAGGTCATGTAAGTGCACACCTTCATCTCCAGGCTGTTGTTTCCTCCTTTCAGCTACCTGGTGGATGAGGAACTCTGGCTGGTGATGGAATACATGGACGGAGGTTCTTTACACGATGTCATTAGGGAGACTCATATGGCAGAAGGAGAGATAGCAGCTGTCTCTCGGGAGGTAAGGGATGGCACTTGTTTCTTCCCATGGCTTGGTCGGGACGGCCCTTCCAAATGGGTGATAAGGAGAGGAGAGATTTCCCCTTCCAAGCTTCCTTTCTGCATTTCTCTTATGCCTGGCAGTAGCAAGAGCAGATGAAGTGCCTGCCAATGTGCCTGCCCTTCTTCTAGTGTGTTGGTGTTTGCCTCTCTAAAGCTTTGCCTGGAGGCTGTGAGTGCTGCATTCCTTCCCCACAAGAGCAAAGTGGCTGGTGGCACCATGTTGAGCAAGTGGCAAAGACAAAGACATCCTCACAGGACCCTCACAGAGCTCAGCCTCAAAGGAGAGCCTTGCACCCCAAGTGGTGTTTGCAAAAGCAGACACTGTTGTCTGGCTGCAGAGAGTACAGGCACTGCAGCTGCGCACCTTGAGTCTGTGTTTGCAGGGCACTGGCCAGAGCAACAACTGCCCTTTCCCTTTCAAAAGCAAACAGCCACGCCCTTAGAAAAGCTCTGCTGTCCTCGTGTTGGAGCAGCCAGCTCTGCTGCCTTTGCCAGCAGCCTGGCCTGCCCTGGCTCCGCATCCCCCAGGAAGTCAGTCTTGCAGGTGTGCCACTGCCCTGCTTGTGGGACGCAATCCACTCAGGCTCGTGTTCCTTTTTCCTCTCTCAGTGCCTGCAAGGCCTGGATTTCCTTCACTCCAAGCAAGTGATCCACCGAGACATCAAAAGCCACAACATTCTCCTGGGCTTGGACGGCTCTGTCAAGTTGGGTGGGTGTTGCTGGCCAGGCTCAGCCGTGGTGGGCTGCGGTGTGGGGCTGCCTTTGGGTGCTGCCGCTTCCCTGGTGCCTGTGGCAGTGCAGGCTGCCCTGCTGCGAGCGCAGAGCACAGCCACAAGGTGCAGGGAGCTGTAGCTGGGCAGAAGGGGTCAGGAGTGCCTTTGGCTTGTGTGTGTCCCTTCCCCAGCAAGGCAGCAGCAGTCTAATAGCTTCAGGGGACTAAAAGCCACTGCCTGAAGTCGGGGGCTTTTGCAAAGTGGCCAATTGCGTATTTCCTCAGCTGCAGGCGCGAGGAATGGCAGCATGCCCCTGGTAGAGCTGGATTCCACACTGCCTTCTTAGACATTGATTCAGTGGGGAATTCTTTTCTTTGCTTTCTTTTTCAAGCTGGCTTGATGTGAGTGTTTTTTCTCCTCAGCTGATTTTGGCCTTGCTGCTCAGCTCACCGCTGAGCAGAGGAAACGAAGATCAGCTGTTGGGACTACTCACTGGATGGCGCCAGAAATTTTCACAAGGAAGCCCTACGGCCCCAAAGTGGACATCTGGTCCTTTGGAATTGTGGGGATCGAGATGGTGGAAGGAGCACCTCCTTACCTGATGAACACCTCCCGCACGGTACGCTGCAACTACCCTCAGATGCTCCTGTCACTCTGACTAAATCTACTCCCATTCTGCTGCCTGGGAAGCTTGCTAACACCTGACAATGATTGGTGCCAGGCTGCATAGTCTCTTATGCTTCTCGGCCAGATTATCCCCTTGGCATTTCATCATGAATAGCACAAGAAAATCACTATGCCTTTTCCTTGATGGAAGCTTTGCCTAAGAGAGCAGTGAGCAGCTTTACCTAAAGGAGTAGTGAGCTGCATATTATGGGAGGAATCCTTGGAAATAGTACACTTAGATTAAAGTCTGTCTTCCACCTCGCCTGTAGAGCTGGTGTCAGTGCTGAGAGAAGCAAAGTGTGCTGCTGCTGATGGAGTTGCTCCTAATTCCATCAGCCAATGAAATCAGGGGTCAAGGCAAGAGCCTTTGCATGTTGGACTGGCTATGGCTGCCTCTGGCTTTGGGTTCTTTTAGTAGGGGTAGGAAAGGTATCTCCCTCCCTCTGGCAGGGAGTAAAGAGCCACTGGGGAGTGGAGCTTGTCCAGTGGGGTCTGTGTGAGCAGTTTGGGGTGTGAAGGAGACAGGTGGAGCGTGGCATTTCCTTCTTCTCCAGGTTCAGCAGCTGATAGTCACCGGGGGCACCCCGAAGCTGCAGAAGCCCAGGCAACAGTCGGCTTGGCTGCGAGACTTTCTGTGCTGCTGCCTGGAGACGGACGAGGACAGGCGCTGGTCTGCCCAGGAACTTCTGCAGGTAAAAGGCAAAGCGGCTGCCGGGTGCGCCGGCCGCCCGCTGCCAGGGGCTCCTCGTCTGCTCAAGTCCAAGGTGGCAGATGGGCCCTGCTCCTGAGAATCTCCAGTCTGGGGGCTTTTCAAAGGAAAACAGAGGAGAATCCTGGCCTGGTATGGGTTGGAAGGAGCCTTTCCAGGTCGCCTAGACCAAATCTCTTTCATCTGAAGCCATCTGGGTTAATGGATTTGTGGGATTGGGAGCCATGTTTGGCTCATGTAGCATGGTCCTGGATGTGGAGACAGAGGTGCACAGAATGCCCTCCTTTGTGTATCTTTCTGCTTGCCAGAGAAAGCCAGTTTCAGCCTGTGAGGTCAGTAGAAATTAATGTCTTCTTTTTCTCTTTGGGCAGCATCCTTTTGTAACCTCAGCCAAGCCGACCTCCAGCCTGACGCCTCTGATCATGGCAACGCAGCAGTTTATGGCCGACAGGAGATACTAGCCCTGCAAGAGGCCATTGGTGTTTTTTGTAGTTTCTAGTTTCTAGTTGATAGCTCGTAGTTTCTAGTTTGTTTAGACTGATAGTGTAAATAAATACGATAATACATAAAACCTTCACTGTGCCGGAAGCTTCCCTTTGTTCTCACGCTGTGCATAAGCTCTAAATTTGCTTCTGAATGGTCAGGTGTTTCTTAAATGTGGGAAAAGACATATATGGGGTTTGTGGCATGGTCTGGAAGTAGGCAAAGGTCTTCTGACCTTGGTGCCTCCAGGCCAAAACCTCTAGTGGAGAGACAGGCTGGCAGCAGTGACTAGAGGAGCAGAGTGGGGCAAAATGGAGCAGAGCAGTGGTGTCAGTGCAGGGCATGCTGCTGTGGCTGTGGTTGTGTTGCAGCTCTTGGGAAAGGTTGGGAGTGTCTGTGCTGCTGTGGGCAGAGGGGGAGGGAGCCGGGCTTCTCCACAGGCTCGGGCACAGGTGAGCGTCCAGTGGGAAGGCAAGTTCTGCCACGAGAACTAAGGCCAACATGTGGGAGTGAAGACTTGTGCAGTTTGAATCTGCGTGAGCCACTGTGGAGGCCTGTGGGCTGCAGGAGGACTTCTTGGGGCTATGCCCTGGAAGAATGTCCTTTAGATTTTAACCTTTCCCTTATCTTGTCCCCTTGACTTTAAACTCTCCCATGGACTCCGGTTTTTTGTTTCAATGTACATTTGATACATTATTAGTATATAATATATAGATATAGATATAATATATAGATATAGTATAGATATCTCTATATATAGATATATAGTCATCATATAGTGATGATTCAAAATCATTTACTGTGCGATGTTTTGTGGCAATTGACAGTATATTTGATGATCATTTAAATTTAAATTTTAGTTGCACAATATTTAACAGACTTCCTTTTCCAGTTTTCGTATTCATCCGCCACGTCCCTGTACCCACTATCCTTGAGAAGGACAGGACTGGAGATGGAACCTGCTCAAGAGCAGAGGCCAGCCACCAGCCATCTGCCATCTGCCCTTCTTTTCCGTGCCCTTGCCAGGAGGGCACTGGCCATGCCTCCCCAGATTCTACCCTAACCCACTTTGTGACAGCCCTCAACCCTGCTCCTGCTTTCCTGTTGTATTAGCAGTACCCGATTGTGGAGTTGTGTTTTTATACTTTATTGTATTTTCATTGTATTTCGATTTTAAAATGGTTTATCCCCTTGAACCCCTCTGTGCCCCTTTGGTTTATCCCTAGTTTTCCCATCCCTCCTCAAGTGTCCATCACCCTCTAAGTACAGAGACATTCCCCTGTCTCCTCCCAGATGCCTTGTCCGTCACTCGGTGTGCCTTCCCTTACATCTTGAAGCTTCCATCCAGAGCGTCAGGTGATTGGGTGAGGGCCTGGGGCCCCTTCCCCTTTCCTCCCTCATTGGATACCCTCATTGTCAGTTTGTACAAGAGCCACTCCTTACTGTTTTCTCATTGGCGAGTCAGTTCTCCTCCTTCTCTGTATTTTACTGGTGGTTTGCACCTCTCTGGTGCTCTTGTCAGCAGGTTGTGATCAGGTGCAGTTGGGCTCTTCACAGTCTCAATCAAGCTTTGGAGTTCTACCCCTGACAAGAAATTCTTTGTTATTCGCCAGTGGGATCAGCTACGCCTTGGGAGCAATGGAGGCACTCCCAAAAGCCCATCCAGGTCCAGCAGGGAGTGCTTCTTGCTGCCCTACTCGCCCCTTGGAGAGCTAGCTGGGGCTGAGTGGACTGGAGATCAGTGGTTGGGGGCGAGGACGCGGCAGATGGTGGCAGCGGCGATGGTGATGGGTGTCTCTCCCTGCAGAGCTCTGTTTGGCACTGCCGCTACCATCAGTCTGCCACGCTGGGCGTGTGCGTGGGAATCGGATCTGCCGCTCCACTGCCTCTTCCTACCACCCTGCTGGGCTCCACTGGGCTTGGCTGGACTCTCTTTTGGCTTGGCTGAACTCACTTGGTATCAGTGTCAGCACTCTGGACTGCACTGTTCTGCTGGAGCGGAAAAACAGTCCCACGTGCCACCCTGGCCTTGATGGTTTCAGTTTTGTGTCAGAGCTGTCACTTCCGTGCCACTCATCTCAACCCCGTGGCCTAAAAACTACTGTGGAAGGACAGAACTGGCAGGGAAATGGTGGTGGTGCTTTGGTCCCAAGGCCTCTCTGCTAGAGGGAACCAGAAAGAAGGATCCCCCTTGCATTTGTGGTCATGGCATTTCCCTGCTGAAATCACACCCATGGCTGTGATGTAAAATGAATAAACAGTGCTGAAAGATCCATGACCTGGTCTCTGTAGCTAGGAGAAACCTCTAAATGTAATTGAAGTAGTGCTTCTCCTTGTTTGCTGCTTTCCTGAACTGAGCAAGGTCCAACTGGAAGAAGCCTTCTGGTTTTTGCTCAGAAGCATTAGTGGCCAAAGAGCACTGATGTGGTTCCTCACATCCCGCTCCCTTCTCAGTGCTCAATTTCTCCGGGTGGGCTGTAGGGGATTAGTGTGTTCTTGGAGTTACTCTTAGATGCCTTGAGCAGTAGCTTATGGACTAGGAGGGCTTTTTGTCTTGCTTTGTAGCAGAGGAGAGCTTTGCAGGCTTTTTTTGGCCTGAGCTGTAGGGAAGATCTGGTTCCCTGCACTCTGTGAGTTCACAAACCAGCCCAGGGTGGCTGCTATTGTGATGTCAGGGGCCGCATCCCAGCGTTGCCAAGGCAAAGTTGCTGTGCCCAGGCCCGGCAGGGCTCAGTGAGCAGAGCAGCTCTGTGGCACGCTGACTGCAGGCGGAACCTGCTGATCGCCGAGGTCTCTGCCAGCAGGACTCGCAGGATTTTTGGTTTTTCCCCGCAGGCGTTGTCTGGTGCAGACTTGGGCAGCGCTGCTCAGGCCATGGAGAGAGTGTGTGCTGCAGTTTGCACGGCTTTCTCCGTGGCCTATTCTGGGTACTTTTTCACCCAGCTGGCACGTAAGTGGACGGTTTTGTGCAGTGTGGCATATGGACACCAAAATGCCACCAAGAGGCCTTGAGTTGGGTAAAGCTGCTGTCAGCAGCTGCAGCTAAGAAGGGGGTGTCTCTAGCCAGAGGGGCCTGGGCAGCATTTGTAATGTAGCCTGCAGGGGCTCCGCTCCTCCCGTGGCATAGCCTGTGCCCATGGGGTCTGGAATCTCCTCAGTTTGCTGGCTCAAGCCAGACAACTTGCAAGATAGGAGGACTGGGAGAGCTTGGCAGCAGTCCTTGGAAAAGCTGTGCACTGCTCTCCAGCACTGAGGGAAAGTCCCTCAGTTCAAGTCTTCTTGTCTGCATTCCCTCATCCCAGCATGTGCCTGTGGAACTTGACACTTCCTGAGTGCTAAAAGAGCCATTCCTTCTGGGGTGAAATCACAGGATCAGCTTGGAAAAGGCCTCTGAGATGGACATTTCAGAGCAGTTCTTGTATGCTCCTGAACCCAGGAGCTGTTCCTGCGCTGTGTTACCACGGAACTGCCACCATGGCTAATAGGGACTTGAGTGAAGCTTTGTTGGGGAAGGGTTTTCAGTAAGCTCATGGCAATTGCTGCATGCAATCTCTTCAGAAAACTGAAGTCCAGGGAAGAGAGGAGCTGTAGCTCCTGCTGGGTGCGGTGGGGCAGAAGCTGGAATGCCTGTTGCAGAACCACTGGGACTTTCTCAGTCTCGAGTTTCTATGGGTTGAGAGGCCAAAGGGAACAAAATGTAGACACGAGGCAGTAGTTTGTGCTGTTGTCTTGCTGTGTGACACAAGGGTTGTTGCTGGAGTGATGGAGTGAAAGCAGAATGCTCTGTCTTTGGTTGCTGACTATTTGGTGGGCTTGCCCAGCACAGGCAGTTTCCTTACAGCATCTGCTTCTTTTTCCCTTTTGTCTTGCAGGTCACATCACCCGTGCCTGGAGAGAATCCGCTCCTTGGGTGAGTGGGAAAGGAGCCTTTGGTGTGGGTAGCATTTGACAATTGTGGAGCAAGCTGTGAGCTGGGCCTGGTGCAGTCCAGTGCCAGCCTGGTTGGATGAATGAAAGAACAGTCAAGGCCCTTTGCAGCAGCAGCAGCAGAAGCAGCAGCAGCAGCAGAATCTGCAGGAGGAGTTGGATCCCAGGCTGTTTTCTCCAGTTCCTTTTCAGAGCTTTTAAGCAGCTGAAAGTGGGGTTGTTTGGTGCTTGAAGCCATGATGGAATTTCTCCTGTACAAGAGAGTGCAGTCCCATCTAACTGTCCCATTTTCCTTGAGTTTGAACAATTAGAATGCCATTTCTCTGCAGATGATTTCTCCTTAGTGCATCTGGCTCCAGAGCTGAATAGAGAGGTTCCCTGTCCCTGACACTGCTGTCTATCTGCAGAGCCCAAAACAGACCTCTGAGCCTCCTCTGGATGCATGTCTTCCTGAAGAAGAGACCAAAGGGGAGGAAGATTCCCACCAAAGTGCACCTGCTGCCACTGCAGGGCCTGAGCATCCAGCATCAGTAAGTGGCAGCTCTGTCTAGTCCTGTGGCTGGAGCAAAGCAGAGCTGCAAGTTTCTGAGCAGACAGCACCTGCCCTGCCTGGCTGAAGATGCTGAGGACTGGAATCTTTCCAGCTCTCCCAGAGCACTTCCCCCAGCCTGTGAGGCCTGGAGAAGGGGTGTGGAACTTGGCCATTTAGGCATCACTTCCCTACTGTTCAGACAGGGGCTGGGAATTTGTCTCAGCAAGAGACAAGAGGTAGCAATAGGATGTCTTTGGATGCTCCTGGGGTACAAGTGAGGCCCTCTGTGCCCAGGGGCTGTGCAGGCTCCTTGTCCCCAGTGAAGAGAGTGAAAAAGTGCAGTTCACAGCCTTGCAGGATATGAGGAGACACTGTCCCCAGAAGGGACCTGGCCCTCCCCACAGAACAGCCAAAGTCAGCAGCTAAAGGAACAGCTGAGATGCAGCGGGGCCTGTAGCTGAAGAGACGTAAGGCTCTGAATGACAGGTTCTTTCTTGACCCTCCTGCTGCTGTCTGTGCACAGAGCACAAGGGCAGCGCCAGCACCTGCTCCGGCTGCCTCTGCACCCGAGGAAGAGGCTGAAGAGGAGGAAGGTGCCAATGAACCTGCTGCTGCTGTCAGCCCCCGGCCTGAGCAGCCAGCATCAGTAAGTGCCTGTTTGGTTTAGCAGTGTCTTTGGTGACATTTTGTCCCTCATGTAAAAGCAGGGTTTGGGTTCGGGGCCTTGAGCTGGAGAAGTGGGCTGCAAAAGCTGAGAGGTGAAGAGCCCTGGATGTGGCCAGCAGCATCTTCCTCAGGGCTTGCATTTGAAATGAGATCGGAGGGGCATCTCTGCCAGGCACATTTGTGACCCAAATTAATTTCTTGTCCCAGAGCTCCAGCTCCTCTGTCGTGGCACCTGCACAAGCTGCAGCTGAAGAAGCCTCCAGTGCCCAAGCTGGAAACTCAAGCAGGAGCAGCTCGTGCACCTGGAGCACGACTAGTTCCTCTGGCAGCATGGAGCTGCTGGGAGAGAGGACAGAGGACAAGTGCCTGGACATGCTGAGTACGTCCTTTGTGACCCTTGTGTGCCGCAGCAGTGCCTGGTGTGTGTGTGCGTGTGTGAGCAAGAGCTGTCCCAGCTCCTGTTCCTCCTCAGCTGAGTGCCAGCTCCTGAGGCCTCCCCACAGGAGCTGTTGCTGTGCTCTGAGGTGGGGAGGGATCTCTGGGCTGCTGCTCCTGCCTCGGAGGGCAGCTGGGCCTGGTTTGGCCTTGCCTGAGCTTCCCTCTAGGCAAAAGGCAGAGCAGAGATTGTTTCTGGCTGAGCAGGAGGCTGTGACCGAGCAAATGAGGAGGCCTCCATGAGCTCCTGTGGGGCCCAGCTCCTGTGGGGCAAGGCCAAGGTCATCTTCAGAGCTCAGCCTGTCCTAAAAGCTGAGGGACCTCATTCCTAAGGCCCATCACAGTAGGGTAGAACATCAGCTGCTGCTCTTGAGCGGCAGAAGGGCGTTGTTTAGGCAAAGTCCTGCTTCAAGCTGGAGTTCTTAGCTTTGCTGGAGGCACTTTGCAATATTCTTCCTCTTCTGGAAAGGGCAGCTGTTGATAAAAATGGATTCCCAAACCCAAGATGCCTTGCATGTTTGCAAGGATTAAATCTTTTGTTGAATGTCCCAGAGTGTTCATTGCCCGAACAGAAAGTTTGTGTTTGTCCTGCTGCCTGCCTTAATGTCTGTAGGCAACAATCACTTCTCTTGCTTACACTTTTCTGATCCCTGTCTCCTCTGACTGTTTCTTGATGTGCTTAGATTTTAGTTTAGACTTCTAGTTTTGGACAGGCCATCTGTGCTGCAGGGCTGCTTGTCCTGCTGCTGTTGTTTTTTAGGTGGTGGCGGTGTGGTGGTGTTGTTGTTTCCTGAGGGAGTGAGTTGAAAGGGCGCAGTGTCCCAGAGAGTGGGGCTGCCTTTCTGATCTGCTGCACGGTGGGATCTCTTTTGAAGGGAGCATCTTTCCTTGGGATTTTTACAGAGATGCTGGTGAGCGAGGGAGATCCTGAGGCTAAATACACAGAACTGGAAACAATTGGCAGAGGGTGAATGCAGCCACAGTTCTTTCCATTTACTGTTTGTCCCTGGACTTTTTTCCTCTTGTACTGTAGATTCCTGCACTTGCAGGGACTAAAGGACTTCTATCTCTGCGGCCCTTTTGTTTCTAGGGGTTTTGGCACGGTGTGCATGGCAGTGGAGACTGCCACAGGAGAAGAGGTAAGCGTCAAGCAGCGCCACAGCTTCTGCAGGACTGTTTTAGGACAGCATTTGATCTGTCATGTCTGGAAGAGTTTGCTTTGTTGCTGTGAAAGGGAGAATGCCAGTGGAATGATCAAGCCCCCTAGAGGTTGTCCAGCAGTTTTGCTCCATTTTTCTGGCAGAAATTGACTTTCTGCTTGCAAGAGGTGTGTGAATGAAAATGGGGATGATCAAGTAAAGCCATGGGGGAAGTCTGTGGGAACGGTGAGTGTTGTTAGAGCTTTGAGGTGGACAGCATAGACCATGTTTCTGCCAGGTTTCCAAGGCAAAGGCTATCTGGCTCTTTGTCCTGGGAGGTGCCCAAGCAAGCGGTCTGATGTCCAGCCACAAGGCAGCTTGGCCCAGCCCAGCTCTGTCACCCCATCATCACTGTCTCTGTGTTCCCCTGGTGGTTCTGTGCCACCAACTTTGGTTCATGTTTTCCATGTTGTTTTAGGTGGCCATAAAGAAAATAAGTCTCCTGGAAGAGAGCAACAGCGAGGTGTGCCTGAATGAAATCCAGATCATGCGTGGCAATAAGAATGCCAATCTTGTGACCTTTGTAGACAGGTGAGTGGTTCTGCTGTTCTGCCATGAAAGGTCATTCACATCCTGCAAGCCAGAAGTTCAACCACTCCTTTGGTGGCTGGCAGAGGATGGAGCTGTTAATTCCTGCTTCTGGGCTGATCTACAGCGTCCTGGGAGGAGATTGCATTGGGGCTGCGTTCATCTTTGCTGGCATACCTAGTTTGAAGTGTGCTTTCAAAGACCAGCCTTGGCCCTGTCTCACTGAGCCAACAGCCTCAAAGTTCCTGTCCTCTCTCCACATGGTTTCATTTGTTTTGGCATTTGATTTTTTCCCATGGGTCTCCAGTGCTGACAAAGCGCTGTAGATTGTATTTCCCTTGGCGTGTTGCATTGGTATGGATACCAAGCAGCCTTTAGACTGCATAGAGTTCAAGCCCTGTAGAGCATTGTGAATGACTATTCCTCCTGTCTTCCTCTGAGAGAGACACAGGAGCAAGAATCCATCAGGTCATGTAAGTGCACACCTTCATCTCCAGGCTGTTGTTTCCTCCTTTCAGCTACCTGGTGGATGAGGAACTCTGGCTGGTGATGGAATACATGGATGGAGGTTCTTTACACGATGTCGTTAGGGAGAGTCATATGGCAGAAGGAGAGATAGCAGCTGTCTCTCGGGAGGTAAGGGATGGCGCTTGTGCTTCCCATGGCTTGGTCGGGACGGCCCTTCCAAATGGGTGATAAGGAGAGGAGAGATTTCCCCTTCCAAGCTTCCTTTCTGCATTTCTCTTACGCCTGGCAGTAGCAAGAGCAGATGAAGTGCCTGCCAATATGCCTGCCCTTCTTCTAGTGTGTTTGTGTTTGCCTCTCTAAAGCTTTGCCTGGAGCCTGTGAGTGCTGCATTCCTTCCCCACAAGAGCAAAGTGGCTGGTGGCACCATGTTGAGCAAGTGGCAAAGACAAAGAGATCCTCACAGGACTCTCACAGAGCTCAGCCTCAAAGGAGAGCCTTGCACCCCAAGTGGTGTTTGCAAAAGCAGACACTGTTGTCTGGCTGCAGAGAGTACAGGCACTGCAGCAGTGCACCTTGAGTCTGTGTTTGCAGGGCACTGGCCAGAGCAACAACTGCCCTTTCCCTTTCAAAAGCAAACAGCCACGCCCTTAGAAAAGCTCTGCTGTCCTCGTGTTGGAGCAGCCAGCTCTGCTGCCTTTGCCAGCAGCCTGGCCTGCCGTGGCTCACCAACCCCCAGGAAGTCAGTCTTGCAGGTGTGCCACTGCCCTGCTTGTGGGACGCAATCCACTCAGGCTTGTGTTTCTTTTTCCTCTCTCAGTGCCTGCAAGGCCTGGATTTCCTTCACTCCAAGCAAGTGATCCACCGAGACATCAAAAGCCACAACATTCTCCTGGGCTTGGACGGCTCTGTCAAGTTGGGTGGGTGTTGCTGGCCAGGCTCAGCCGTGGCGGGCTGCGGTGTGGGGCTGCCTTTGGGTGCTGCCGCTTCCCTGGTGCCTGTGGCAGTGCAGGCTGCCCTGCTGCGAGCGCAGAGCACAGCCACAAGGTGCAGGGAGCTGTAGCTGGGCAGAAGGGGTCAGGAGTGTCTTTGGCTTGTGTGTGTCCCTTCCCCAGCAAGGCAGCAGCAGTCTAATAGCTTCAGGGGACTAAAAGCCACTGCCTGAAGTCGGGGGCTTTTGCAAAGTGGCCAATTGCGTATTTCCTCAGCTGCAGGCGCGAGGAATGGCAGCATGGCCCTGGTACAGCTGGATTCCACACTGCCTTCTTAGACATTGATTCAGTGGGGAATTCTTTTCTTTGCTTTCTTTTTCAAGCTGGCTTGATGTGAGTGTTTTTTCTCCTCAGCTGATTTTGGCCTTGCTGCTCAGCTCACCGCTGAGCAGAGGAAACGAAGATCAGCTGTTGGGACTACTCACTGGATGGCGCCAGAAATTTTCACAAGGAAGCCCTACGGCGCCAAAGTGGACATCTGGTCCTTTGGAATTGTGGGGATCGAGATGGTGGAAGGAGCACCTCCTTACCTGATGAACACCTCCCGTACGGTACGCTGCAACTACCCTCAGATGCTCCTGTCACTCTGACTAAATCTACTCCCATTCTGCTGCCTGGGAAGCTTGCTAACACCTGACAATGATTGGTGCCAGGCTGCATAGTCTCTTATGCTTCTCGGCCAGATTATCCCCTTGGCATTTCATCATGAATAGCACAAGAAAATCACTATGCCTTTTCCTTGATGGAAGCTTTGCCTAAGAGAGCAGTGAGCAGCTTTACCTAAAGGAGTAGTGAGCTGCATATTATGGGAGGAATCCTTGGAAATAGTACACTTAGATTAAAGTCTGTCTTCCACCTCGCCTGTAGAGCTGGTGTCAGTGCTGAGAGAAGCAAAGTGTGCTGCTGCTGATGGAGTTGCTCCTAATTCCATCAGCCAATGAAATCAGGGGTCAAGGCAAGAGCCTTTGCATGTTGGACTGGCTACGGCTGCCTCTGGCTTTGGGTTCTTTTAGTAGGGGTAGGAAAGGTATCTCCCTCCCTCTGGCAGGGAGTAAAGAGCCACTGGGGAGTGGAGCTTGTCCAGTGGGGTCTGTGTGAGCAGTTTGGCGTGTGAAGGAGACAGGTGGAGCGTGGCATTTCCTTCTTCTCCAGGTTCAGCAGCTGATAAGCACCAGGGGCACCCCGAAGCTGCAGAAGCCCAGGCAACAGTCGGCTTGGCTGCGAGACTTTCTGTGCTGCTGCCTGGAGACGGACGAGGACAGGCGCTGGTCTGCCCAGGAACTTCTGCAGGTAAAAGGCAAAGCGGCTGCTGGGTGCGCCGGCCGCCCGCTGCCAGGGGCTCCTCGTCTGCTCAAGTCCAAGGCGGCAGATGGGCCCTGCTCCTGAGAATCTCCAGTCTGGGGGCTTTTCAAAGGAAAACAGAGGAGAATCCTGGCCTGGTATGGGTTGGAAGGAGCCTTTCCAGGTCGCCTAGACCAAATCTCTTTCATCTGAAGCCATCTGGGTTAATGGATTTGTGGGATTGGGAGCCATGTTTGGCTCATGTAGCATGGTCCTGGATGTGGAGACAGAGGTGCACAGAATGCCGTCCTTTGTGTATCTTTCTGCTTGCCAGAGAAAGCCAGTTTCAGCCTGTGAGGTCAGTAGAAATTAATGTCTTCTTTTTCTCTTTGGGCAGCATCCTTTTGTAACCTCAGCCAAGCCGACCTCCAGCCTGACGCCTCTGATCATGGCAACGCAGCAGTTTATGGCCGACAGGAGATACTAGCCCTGCAAGAGGCCATTGATGTTTTTTGTAGCTTCTAGTTTCTAGTTGATAGCTCGTAGTTTCTAGTTTGTTTAGACTGATAGTGTAAATAAATACGATAATACATAAAACCTTCACTGTGCCGGAAGCTTCCCTTTGTTCTCACGCTGTGCATAAGCTCTAAATTTGCTTCTGAATGGTCAGGTGTTTCTTAAATGTGGGAAAAGCCATATATGGGGTTTGTGGCATGGTCTGGAAGTAGGCAAAGGTCTTCTGACCTTGGTGCCTCCAGGCCAAAACCTCTAGTGGAGAGACAGGCTGGCAGCAGTGACTAGAGGAGCAGAGTGGGGCAAAATGGAGCAGAGCAGTGGTGTCAGTGCAGGGCATGCTGCTGTGGCTGTGGTTGTGTTGCAGCTCTTGGGAAAGGTTGGGAGTGTCTGTGCTGCTGTGGGCAGAGGGGGAGGGAGCCGGGCTTCTCCACAGGCTCGGGCACAGGTGAGCGTCCAGTGGGAAGGCAAGTTCTGCCACGAGAACTAAGGCCAACATGTGGGAGTGAAGACTTGTGCAGTTTGAATCTGCGTGAGCCACTGTGGAGGCCTGTGGGCCTGCAGGAGGACTTCTTGGGGCTATGCCCTGGAAGAATGTCCTTTAGATTTTAACCTTTCCCTTATCTTGTCCCCTAGACTTTAAACTCTCCCATGGACTCCGGTTTTTTGTTTCAATGTACATTTGATACATTATTAGTATATAATATATAGATATAGATATAATATATAGATATAGTATAGATATCTCTATATATAGATATATAGTCATCATATAGTGATGATTCAAAATCATTTACTGTGCGATGTTTTGTGGCAATTGACAGTATATTTGATGATCATTTAAATTTAAATTTTAGTTGCACAATATTTAACAGACTTCCTTTTCCAGTTTTCGTATTCATCCGCCACGTCCCTGTACCCACTATCCTTGAGAAGGACTGGACTGGAGATGGAACCTGCTCAAGAGCAGAGGCCAGCCACCAGCCATCTTCCATCTGCCCTTCTTTTCCGTGCCCTTGCCAGGAGGGCACTGTCCATGCCTCCGCAGATTCTACCCTAACCCACTTTGTGACAGGCCTCAACCCTGCTCCTGCTTTCCTGTTGTATTAGCAGTACCCGATTGTGGAGTTGTGTTTTTATACTTTATTGTATTTTCATTGTATTTCGATTTTAAAATGGTTTATCCCCTTGAACCCCTCTGTGCCCCTTTGGTTTATCCCTAGTTTTCCCATCCCTCCTCAAGTGTCCATCACCCTCTAAGTACAGAGACATTCCCCTGTCTCCTCCCAGATGCCTTGTCCGTCACTCGGTGTGCCTTCCCTTACATCTTGAAGCTTCCATCCAGAGCGTCAGGTGATTGGGTGAGGGCCTGGGGTTCCTTCCCCTTTCCTCCCTCATTGGATACCCTCATTGTCACTTTGTACAAGAGCCACTCCTTACTGTTTTCTCATTGGCGAGTCAGTTCTCCTCCTTCTCTGTATTTAATTTGTGCTTTGCACCTCTCTGGTGCTCTTGTCAGCAGATCAGTGGTGTCAGTGCTGGGCATGCTGCTGTGGCTGTGGTTGTGTTGCAGCTCTTGGGAAAGGTTGGGAGTGTCTGTGCTGCTGTGGGCAGAGGGGGAGGGAGCCGGGCTTCTCCACAGGCTCATGCGCAGGTGTGACTCCACTTCTGGGAAGACTTACATGGTCCCTCAAGCCTTCCTCTGACCTTGAGTGAAGTCTTGGTAGGCTCTTGCTCCAAGAGTCCCTCTCAGAGCTGGGGCAAAGGCTCCAGGCCAACCCTCTTGCAAGGCAGATGCCAACCCCTGCAGCCACTGTACTCCAAAGGAGCTTGGTGCCAGCTCCTGGTGCTTCTCTAGGGGAACTGAGCACCCTCCCCACGGCACACTGCCTGCATGGC
The DNA here is from genome assembly GCF_048771995.1 of Taeniopygia guttata. Taxonomy (NCBI): domain Eukaryota; kingdom Metazoa; phylum Chordata; class Aves; order Passeriformes; family Estrildidae; genus Taeniopygia; species Taeniopygia guttata. The sequence continues at coordinate 10,430,973 of NC_133063.1, read as the reverse complement.
ACTGGGCTGGGAACCACTTACCCAGGTGCGGGCAATCCCTCCTACCTAGGGTGAGGAACAGCCCTGTGACGTCCACTCTTTTCACAGGCTGGAGCTCAGAGATCTAATGCAGCTCCTCATTGACTCTGGAGGCAGGCGATCTGAGCACCATTGGTTCCAGCATGGTGTCCACAGCCCTCAGGGTCTGCAAGGACAATAGAGAGTGACAGCAGTGATTTTGCTGTTCCTGCTCACCCTGGAAGACTCAGCTGAACTCTCAGGGATAAGACAGGATGTACATCCTGCCCAGGAGAGAGACATGGGCAGAGAGTTTGCTGACTACATATAAATAGAAAAATATCAATTTCAGTTAAAAAATTTAATTTATTGCAGATTGCTATAACTGTACGGCCTATGTCTAAGCATGCAAATATCAGTATATCTATCTAAATAGCCATATACCTCTAACTGTGTAAGTACAACAACATAATACATCTATAAGTGTAACTATACAGAGAGGGATCCCAGGTCTATTTTCACAGGCTTTCCCTTGGTAGCTTCCTCTTATGCAGAGCAGCCTTTCTGGAAAGGTACAGCAGATGGACATCTAGGAAGCAAAGGGAACACTGAGTCAACACTGGAACTAGTTTATGTCTCCCCTGGCAGCACATCTAGCAATTCTACTTTTACCAGAGACTATAAAACATGGTCCAAAAGGCAGGTTCTCCCTTGGAAATTTGAAGCCTTCTGTTTAAAGAATAGGAATGCTTCCAAGTTTTCAAAACTTTAAGGTTTTGAAGTATCCTGAAAAAAGCTGCAACACTAGCACTGTAAAAGGCACCCACAAGAACTTTGAACAGAGACATTCACATTTCATGAAAAGAACTCCAGCTTGTTTATTCTCTGTACTGAAAAGAGACCTCACTCCTCACTTAAATGGTAGAAACTGATGGGCATTGTGAGATGAATTATTAACTAACATTGTTACCTGGGACAGAGAAACTACCCTGTGAAGTGAGTAACCGCTTCTTCAACTCTTCCGTCAGCTCTTGGATGAACTACTCTCATCTCCCCTTTCTGTAGAAGTCAGACTCAGAGTAGCTGTCTCAGTCATCTCCAAAAACATGTAGACTCTCTTCTTACCAGGGTCCTTTGGTTTAAGGGCACTGTTCCTACATCTCATGCTTTGTCAAGTGAAGCTCTCTCTTCCACCACAATGTTCACAGGCTCACTTCCTGAAGACACACACTGACCCAAAATATTCTTCTTGAATGAATACAAGTAAAAAGAAAAAAGAAGCAAACCCAATGATCACTTGCTATTTTCTTGTAATCATTTTTGGGACACAGTAATAACTGTTCTTCCCCACCCTGGAAGGACATGTAACACAAGATTAACACTGTTAACATGGTTAACATGGCCAGCCTTTTAAATTCAGACATTTGACAAATGGAAACTCAAACTCTTACAAAATACCTATCAATCAAAATACAGAATCAAAAAAAAAACCCAGAATACAGCAAGTAAGAATACATGTCCTCGCAGTCTGAGCTTTGCCCTTGCTTGTGACACTAGCTGTAAGAAACAAGGAGAAACCCAGAGGGAGAAATCAAGGTGCCTTCCTAGTTACCACTGGACTTACATGTATGTTGTTACTGAGAGATCTTGCTCAAACCACTGCACAGGTCTGTGTGGTGCAAAACTACATTCATAAGCCATAAATTTCTGGCTGTGAATCTCACTCACCTTGTACAATTACTAGGTCTAATTACAAATTAATAATTTAATAATTATTAAATGATAACATGTGGCTTGCTTTTTGGAGCTCTTCTCTCTCGCTCCATATGTATTTTGTAGGCAACCATTTACTGCACGGGTATGTTTCCATTATTACGTGGCAAAAGTTTATAGGATTAAAAAAACTTTATAAAGCTAGACAACCTAGTTAGGTTTCCGTTCCACTAAGCAAGTAAAGGCCTGAAGTTAAGTACCTGGAATTTAACTTTAGACAGAAAGATATTCTCATTATCACTTGTTAAAGAATGTAAGTCTCTTCTGCAAATGGCTAGCCATCAGTATCTTGAAGATGAAGGATTGTTTAGAGCCTGAAAGATTTCCTTCTATTAAGGAAGAGAAGGCTTTTGAAAACTGGTACGTGTGAATGTACAGAAGACAAAAGGGCATCACACTGAGTAAAAGGAAATGGATAGTTCCAAAAGATCACACTCCGCACCTTTAGTCTGCTCTTACTCAAATATTTCAAGGACAATGCCTGTGTATATTAATAGAAATAGGCATTTTTTGATGGAGCCGTATAAAAATATGCAAAAAGGCTGCGTCAATACAGGAGCTAAACAGCCAGAGAAGTCAGGAAAGAGCCAAGAGTTAAAGAAAGGACATTTTTAATCAAAATAATGAAGCTGTCAAACCAAAGGCCAAGTAGTCCCTGAACTACTCTTCAACACAGAACAAGCTGCAAATCTTTAACCACTTCACATCCAGGATCAACAATAACCTTCTCATCATACACATAACTTATGAGGACTCAAAACCAAGACACCTTGACACGCTTAATCCCTCTATTCCTAAGGATGAAATCTGGGCTGTAATTGCCAAAGCCTTCAACAATGGAAAATATGCACTTCTCGAAACGCTGCTGAAAAGCTGTCAAAACTGGTAAAGTTCGAAGTGCAGGCAAGGTAATTCACTTAGTGGACACTGAGGAGGAAGTCCTGCCACCTCTGTGTGTGCTGGCACAAGGACATGCTCCTCTCTACCCAGCACTGAACAGAACAGCCTTGTCCAGGCTGGAGCTTTGTAAGGGATACACTAGAATATACATCTTTCTGAAAGACAGCCAAGAGGAAGATGACTAATCATTGCAACACAGACAGCACACTAGTGGCAAGTTTGCACCAGCTGAGGATTTCCCATGTAGAAACTTAATTGAAAGCATCAGGATACTGAGAGGACAAAATAAAAAAAAAGAGTAGCTTCAACACATACACGAACATGGCATTTCAAGTGCCTACATAATAGGCAGGTCTCATGCAGCAGCAAGAGATGCAGCCAACCTTTTTCTTTTCCTTTGTGTTCAAAGCAAAAGGAGAGAGTGCATTTGGTGCTCTAATAGAATGACCTCTCGCATGTCCCTCTCTGCACATGAGACTTACAGTTTTCTATACAAGAAGGACCAGAGGTTGAGCAAAGGACAGTCACAACTTGTCAGGTGCCATAAAATATGGGCATGCTTTGTACCAACCAAATGTTTAAAAATTGTATTTTCCATAGAAGACATAAAATTAGTAACTCCATCTAACCATTTCCCTGGGTTTTCAACAAAAATGTTTGCCTTCTGTGGGAATTCTCAAAATACGCCTTAGGATTAAAAACATAACCAAAAAAGTTTCCACTTCATCTACGTGCATGAATCTACAGTGTGCATTTTTCCTTTGAAAATGAGCACCTGAATCTGGCCAACCCAAGCAATGGTCTCATGCTCCAGAATGAGGGATAGTTTAGATTCACTTCTCTTTTTAAAATTTTGCTTTTAATAAACAAGCACTTAACTAAAGATGCTTTTACCTCTCAGGCATATGATGGCACTGAAAAGCTCTCAGTGCACCCCCCAGGATCGCCATTGAATAGAGTCGCCTCCAAAGAGGCAGCCAGTTCAGGGTGGGACAAAGGAACAACCTCCTTGTGAAACACTAATTTTGAAGAATGAAGAATCTTAGGAAAGTTAAGATAATAGTTAAATTAGATGTTGCTGAGTTAGTGGAAGTAGATAAATAGACTTTGTTCATAGTTAACAGTAGCCAGATCCATTAACTCATTGCTTGTCAACTTTATGTTTGGGTAGCTGTGCTTATCATGAGAAACAGAATGTGATAAACAGATTTCAGGGACACAAAAACAGATGCAGACTTCCCATACTCTAGGAATCCATTAAACACAAGAAAACCAAGGGTTCATTTGTCATATATGCATGGGAAGGGTAGAAAGGTCAGAACAAGGAAGACTTATTTTACTTCTTCTTTTGGAGACCCCTCCCCAGAATGGACCCCTGACTCATTTCAGGGAACAAAACTACGCATGCTTAATAGCCTTTTTGCCAGTTAGCATACGAAGCGGAGCAGAGGAAGTGACAGGAATATGAATATGCATTCATATTTTGTGTATTCAAGACTTCTGTAAATAAAAAGGCTTTGTAATACCTGTGATTTTTGCAGTGCGCATTAGGGAATTATCCCACATACTGCCCAGCCATTCTAATAAACATACACTTTTTAGCTTTAAACTGTTAGAGAGTTTTTGTCCGTCTCAGTCGGATATCGATATTAGATCAATATTCATATTTTAGTAAATCACTCAAGGGCCTGAAACCTCGAGGTCAGCCGGGGCGGGGCTGATGGCAGTGGGGGAAGCTCCTCCATCGTGCACAGTCGGTGACAGTGGCGACACACGAGGGGGAGCGCCAAGCCCCAGCGGCCGTGGCGCGAGAGCCGCACCAGCCCCACCCCTCTGTCCCTCAGACAGGTGGGGTGACCCTACAATGAACCTCTGGGATGTCGATGAGCTCACCAGCCATGGAAAATTTAGAACTGAACCATTCAGGCTGCAAGTCACCTCACAAGATCTCCCCTTCAGCCTCCTGCTCAAAGTGTGGCCATTCATTGGGTCAGACCAGGCTGTCTGGCCCTTTACCAGTTAAAGGATGCAATACCTCTTTGGACTCTCACTCCACCATGTTGTAATAAGCTTTTCCTTATTTCCAGCCCAAGCCTCTGTAGCTTCAGCTGATGCCACCTTCTCTTTTCTCCTGTGAGCCACGTCTGTGAAGAGCATGGCCTCAGCCCATGATCCCATCCCATAGCCTCAAGGTGCTTTCAGAAACCTTACAGCCACCTCTGCTCCAGAGTGAACCAGTCCTGGATCCATGGCCTCACCTATCAGAGGCAATGCCTCAGCCTCACTCTTATGGAGGCCTTCCCTGAATTTTGCCAATTTGCATCTTGACTTGTGGATCAGGACGTGGATGCAGGATCCATTTGTGCTGTGACATGTGCAGCAGAAGTGATAATCCCTTTTGTCCTTGCTGAATGTGATAGGATTCCTTTTAGCTCATTCTCCCCCCAGTTCTGCTACCTGTGGATGGCAGCCCTGCTGTTGTACATAATGACAGCCTCCTGTGGGAGGGGGTGTGGTTGGTGACCTCCCTGCATTGCCATGGGAGGCCACAGATGTGTAGTTTTCCCACCTCCCGTGTTGTCAGTTATCTGTTCTCCCTTCCCCTAGTTTACGTCAATCATTTTGTACTCCTTCCCTTTGTTCGGGAAAATTCTCGGTTCTTTGTACCCCCATTGGTCCTTCCCCCGAAACCACTCCTTCCCTCTATCCCAGTTGGCCGTTGCCGTGTCACTCCTGCTTGACTCCACCCTCATACCCTCACCCGGTTGGATGCTCTGTACTCTGACCCTCCTTCCCTGTTACAGTTATAAACCCTGCCCCGCCCTGGTTCGGGGCTCTCAGAGCTGGCTCGCCCTCTGAGTGGCTGCGTCCCTTCACCTCCCTCGCCTTCCCTCACCTAAGCCCTCAGAATAAAGCCGCCTGAGAGACTCTCGCCTGGTGGAAGACTCGTCTCTTTATTACCAACATCGCGTGCCCGAAGCCCCCGACTCAGTCGGAGTGACCGAGGCTCGCTTCAGCCTCCTTCTTCTCCTCCTCCTCTTCCCTAGTTTACCATCATCTGCAAGTGTCACGGTGGTTCTTCTTTGCTTTGCCCATTGCTCACAAGTTAAACAGGAAACATCCCAGGTTAGACCCCTGCTGGATCGCACTCATTGCTAGATATTTCCTTCATTGTTTTGCTGTCAGGAATCATTCTTGGTTTATGCATTTCTGCAGCACCTGGGAAAGCAATACCTTTCCTTACCCTGCAGGAAACTTTAAATAATTGGATTTGCACTTATAACAAGGTTTTTGGTTTACAGTTGGATTTGATCTTAAGGGTATTTTCCAATGCAAATAATTCAATACTGCCATATCCTGGAGTGAGGAATATCAAGGGATTCATTCAGGGTGATGAGCAGCTCTTGCCTTTGTGCCATGCTGTAAAGTATGCCTGCACAAGCCCTTGTCTGTCTACTGAATACAATCACAGTTCTACACATTGTTTTAGCATGTGTTTGATATGCTAAACATGTCAAATGTGAACATTCAATGTGAACATTTGAATGCTCACTCCATTACCTTTTCTGTAGTAGGCTGCAGCTTGGTAGCTCTCTTTGTATCTAAATGTCCTAGCAGATGGGCATTGGATTTAACTGTCCTTCTTGTGTTTGTACCATGATAAATATCCACACCTGGCAACACTGAGTTGGTATCTGTTGTTTATATTCACATGTAAGAAAAAGGGCACGCTGAGAGAGCTTGTGTTAATGTGATATTGCATGTGACACAGAAAATTAAGAGTCATTTACTAATTAACAAAAAGCAAATAAATATTTCACTAGGCACGCCTAGAATAGCCCTGGAAAAGACACAAGACATATTTATTTTGGATTTTTTATTCTTTAATACTCTGTACCACTTGTATATGTAAGAGAGAAGGATACTACCAGCAAGTAAAACTGGCAAAAGAGAAAAATGTTCCTTTTTAACTTCTTATTTACAGATGAACAAGTTGTAATCAGTTTTCTCAGGGAACATTCTACTGACATTCTACAGAGCATGATGTTGGATTACAGTTTTCTTCTAGTGAATAAGGAAAGCTAATCTAGCAATGCTAGACAGATCTGTGTCAGATTCTTTTTTATGGCTTACAGGTATTTTCTCCCCAATATTTTGTGACTTTCTTTTCCTTCTTTACACTACTAAATAAATAACAAAATGTGGTTTAAATTTGATCTTCCAGCAATTTCTAACAAAATACGGATATATACCCTGAGGATATGAAAGCCTGGAGGATAAATTATGTATTTCCTGCTAGTCTGGTAGGGCAAGTGGTGAGTAGTATCTCAATCTACTTGTGTTAACCACTTCCAACATGTTGATTGCCAACAGCAGCAAGTCCAGTTGTGTGGAGAAACAGATACTACAAGGCTCAAAGCCAAACTGCTGATACCTCGTTAGCATGACCAGTGACTCTGCCTTATTTTATCAGAGACTCTGATTGTTTACAGTCATCAAAGGTCAGATGAAGAATTTTTATACTTCTGTTTTGGTTATTGCAATTCAAAAGACCATGAAAGTGGCAAGATCTCTAAGGAAGTTCTGCCTTCACAGAATCATTTGCAGTTATTTTCAGCTTAGACAATATTCCAGTGCACATGGGGTTGCATGCACGAAACTCCAAGGAAAAAAATCCCTCTTACTTACTTGAAACAAGGAATTTTTTTTTCCCATTGTCTTACATTCCTACAGGGTGATGAAATGCAAGGACTTTTGAACCCATTTTGAGCCTAATAATTCATTTTATACACCGAACTTCTTAAATCATTGCTTCAATACACATCTGTCACATGCTATTGACTTTGCTGCTACCATTGCTGTTCTTTCAAGTGATGAATCTTGTTCCACAAGGCTGGCAAGATGAAAATCCATTTCAGAGTCTCCAACAGGGAGTCAATTTATCATTACTTCAGTAAGCACTCTTAGCTGCATAGCGCATTAATTCTCTCTCCTGGTCCTCCTTATCAAAGGTGTGGGGGCTTTCCTGAAATATGGTTTATTTGATTAAATACTGCTAATTTTCCTTCATGATGAAGGGCAACTGAGATGGTATTGTCCAATTTTTATGCTATTTCCTTTTAGGTCTAGCCATTGTATCCTGTAAATTACATATACAACTAACATATGTATTTATTTTCTTTACATTTCTAATGGCCAAGCATCCTAGGGTTAATACAAAATTGTATTAAATTTGTATGTTACATAAAGGCAGCTTTTTATGTCTGTCAATTCATCTGTCCAGATATCTAGCTACCTACCTACCCACCTACTCAACTACCCAACTCTCTCTAAAGTTTGAGAATAGCTTTTGTAGTAATCATCTCCCTTTACACCAATTCTCAGATATAAACCCAAGCATGCATTTACTGAAAAACACCAGTTGAGCTCTAATTTATACTGTCCACCTGGTCCAGTTGAATTGTGAGCTTAAAAAAAAAAATTGCAGCCTAGAAAGGGAGAACATTGAAGCAGAGCAAAAGACTTCTTTTGTTGTTGGGTTTCTTTTATCAGAAAAGGTAGATTTTGTATTTTTTCTTGTTGTTCTAATTCTCTGCTTCCAGTGAAAGTGGAGAACAAAGGAAGTGGAAGAGATACACCCAAAGACCCATCCTTCTCATGTGGAAATGAGTTTAGAATGGTTTGGCAAAGACCTCTGTGAATGGAGCCAGGTTGTGGATCTGACTCCCCAGTTGAATATCTATTCTTTCAGGTCATTATTTTTTGGAGTTTGCCTTTCTCTGCACATTGTGCTCCACGATCAGCCAAGAGCCCCCAGGACTCCAGGGCCATTTCCACAGTACCTCCTCATACAGGAAATCCTGCTGCAGCTGTGGTGATTGAAAAGCTTTTGAACAAACACTGGGATGTGCTACCAGAGGTATCAGAAGTGAAAGACTGACCAGGCATTCATCACATGAGAAGAGGAAAACTCTTAGTGCCTAGCACAATTTCTGCCTAAGACATTAATGCAAAATGTACAGTTTGATGATATGCAGTCAGAGGACTGGTACAGCCTGAAGGTACAACCAGTTAGAGTTCATTCAATCAGTGGGAGGGAAAAGACCTATGCATTAATGTAGAATGTGCTATAATCTGCATTAACGTAGATGCACTCTGATCTATGTTAGTGTAGACCACTATAAAAAGAGGGCAGGAGGAAAAGGAAATGTGCATCAAACTGGGGAGTGGAAGAGGAGGTAGTACCAGAAGCACTCTTCCTAAGGATGTTAATTATACATTTTGCAGATATGTTTCAAAAAACTAAACAAGAAAACCAAAACCAACCAATCAACCAAGAAAACCCCAAAACCCAGCAAAAAATAGAAGTGTTGTTCTTTAAAACTTTGTAAACTGTTTTTGGACACATTAAGTTTGTATTTTGGGTGATCAGTTTGTTGGAGAGCAGAAAGAAGTTAATACAGACAGTTGAAGGAGGAAGGAGAAGTAATAACATTTAGCTCATTGCCTTTTTGTTTATCATATTCATACAGTGTCTAGGACAGCTCATTCTGACCAGAGAAAAGGTTGGCTGATGGAGCACAGTGGGGAAGTTGCAGATTTGCCACTTCCTCGCAGCAAGCAGCAAGCTCAGTGACTGAACAGGCAGTTGCTGTCCTGCTGCATGTTCCTGTGCTGGCTCCCAGACCTAGTGTGTGCTGTATACCTCACAAACATCTCATGAGATGCCTTCTGAGAATGACTCAGCCCACAAGAACCTGGGTGGCAAAAAAATTCTCTCAGGAGGACGAAGGGGCCAACCAGCAGACACTCATCCAGGTGAAGTGGTAGTGGTCTTCTGTGATGGAGTGAACACACTCATGGATAAGGGAAAAGCTACAGATCTGGGGCAATATTCCCCACAACATCCTTTGCTCTAAATGGGAGAGAAGTGGGTTTGATGGAACTATTCAATGGAAGTGGAATTGGTTGGACTGGCATATCTAGATGGTAGTAGTCAATGGCTTAATGTCCCTATGGGCCTCAGAGAAAAGTGGTGTTTCTTGGGGGCCCATACTGGAACAAGTGCCATCTTTGCCAAGGACATAAGACAGAGGGATCTAGTGCACCCTCAGCAAAATTGGGGGTGACACCATGTTGCAGAATTTCTGAGAGAGAGAGGGCATGATTTATGTCTGGAATGAGATTTGAGCTACTCCAGCCTAGGCCTCAGATATGGGCCTTGTGAGAACTTGAAAGCGTATAACGCAGTAAGAAAAAGAGCTTGTGGCACAGTTAGAAATTATATTAAGGTGTGGATGTGACGCACACCTTTCTGGGTGTGAATTAGTATAGGTTTATAGTTTGGAGTTTAGTCCACCTTAAGACAAAGACAATGTTAGCTTGCCAATGAGAGTGCCTTTGTAAACCGTAAACTATATTGAAGTGTATATAAACTGCCATCTTCTAACTAATAAACGGAGAACGTTTGATTGACCACATTGGCCTGATCTGTGTTTGTCCTGTCCAGTTTTCTAGTCTTACAAGGTCCCTGGCTTTGACACCATGCTGAGCAGGAGGCATATATGAGGAGTGTAATGCCATCAAGAGGGACCTGGACAAGCTCAACAAGTTGGCCCACAGGAACCTCAACAGCTTCAACAAAGCTGGGGTTACAGCTCAGAAAGCCAACTGTGTCCTGAGCTGCATCACCAGCAACGTGGGCAGCAGGTGTGTCTTCACTCTGCTCTGTGAGACACCACCCGGAACATTACATCCAGCTCTGTGTCCTCCCAGCATAGGAAGGACACGGACCTATTAGAGTAAGTGCCGAGGAGGCCACCAAGATGATCAGATGGATGGAATGCCTATGCTATGAGGGACAGGCAAGAGAACTGGGCTTGTTCAGTTTGGAGAAGATAAGGCTCTGGGAGACCTTACAGCCCTTTCCAGTACCTAAAGGGGCTACAAGAGGGCTGGACAGGGACACTACAAACATCTATAGTGATAGAAGGGGAAATGGCTTCAAACTGAGAGAAGACAGGGTTAGATTAGATGTTAGGAAGAAATTCTTGATTGTGAGGGTGCTGAAGCACTTGCATAGCCTGCCTAAAGAAGCTGCATCTGTCCCTTCCCTAGGAGTGTTCAAGGCCAGGTTGGACAGTGCTTGGACAACCTTGGACAAGGTGGCCCTGTCCACGGCACAGGGGTTGCAACTAGCTGGTCTTTAGTATCCCTGAAATCCCAAAGCATTCTATGATTCTGGGATTTCGGGTAAACCAAGTAGCTTTCCTCATATTGGTAACTCATGCTGTTTACTGCATGTTTCAACCTCCAGGCCAGCAATTCTTCAAAAAACATAAAAACTACATTTCTCTTTCAAAATCTCAAAAGATATTATAAAGCTCCATGCTTTCAATTTTTTTTTTTTTTTACTAGAATAATAAACCATTAGTGTTGTGCATAACAAGATAATAACTTACACAGTCACCTGTTGTGGAGTACCAGGCATAAGAATGTTTTATCTCGTTCTGACTGTTGTAACAGAAAAGCTGTGACTGGAAGAGAGGGTGTTGTGGAGATGGGAAAGCACTGAGCTGAGCCAACATCTCTTTCTGCCTTGAGACTTGTGCTTAGTGCTGCTCTGTGAACTCCCACTCCAGACTCCCTTCCTGGAAAGCACCGAAGGGCTGACTGCACAGGCCTGAAACAGTGGCAAAATCTGTTCTACATAAGAGGTGTGCACCAGGAAAAGAGGAAAAGTTTAAAAGGAAGTGGATCAGTCCCCCTCTCTCTCTCTGTCTCTTGCACTCCCTCTGTTCACCCCATTTCCAAGTAACAGTTCGCTGACACTATATATATATATATATATATATAGTTTTTCATGGAAAGTTCCAGAAGCCCTCTGGCCAATCGCCAGCTGTTGATATGCATGGCCACTTCCAATCAGTTCCAGAGTCCTTTACTCTTTGGATAATCTCACCATAAATTGTCTGGGTGTCATCCATTGTGGCTTCTCTTCTCCTGAGGTGTAGGATATGGGAAGGGAAGATACGAGCTTGAGATGCTGTGGGAGGAAAACACTGTAAAAGAAAGTACACCCCCTTTTCTGTGCATCAAATTGCTCTTCAGTCGCCTGTTCTAGAAAGTTCATTGGTCTATGCTTGTTCATTGGCCCCTGTAAGTTGTTATCCACCCCCTGTCCCTCCATTTGTTGTTTCCTGTTCATCCCATCCTTGCTCCTCCCCTTATCCCTTCCCTGGCTGGTTCCTCTCTACAGTTACCACTCCTACCCTGTCCTAGTTGTATACCCTAGACCGTCCCTGACTCAAGGTTTTTTTGCTGCCTATGAGCCCTTCAGCCTCTTCTACTGCCCCTCAATAAACAGAGTTGGAATTTCAAACAGCAAGCTTCTCTCGTCTCACTGGTTGGCCTTCATTACTACATCTGCACCTCGAGCATCTGGTGATTCGCAGGAGATAGCCCCACTGACCAAAGAGATGGCTCTTGGGAAGGCGGCCCTCCAGGTAACATCTGCCTGAGAGGCTGCACTGAGGCTTCCTGTTGGTTGTTGATTGTCTGATGTGTGACCACTTTACTGCCCATCCCCTCCAGGACAAGCTCCCACAACTCCCCCTTTCTGGTTTTATTTCAAATGAAAGGTAAAACAATCATAGTATAAATAATAACCTTGTCTTAACTAAAAATAACACAATATTTTATAGACTTTAACTAAACTTGAGAATTAAGATAAACCAGTGAGTTCATATTGCAGGGAATAACTAAACAAGAATTAAATACAGTTTTCATTTCCCCTCACTTCTAAGGGCCCAAGTACCGGGCAGCTCTCCGCCACTTCATTCCCCCTCACTTACCCATAAATCAAAAGAGAAGAGAAAATCAAAAGGACTGGCTATGGTACCTTCCCCTGGTGCCCTTCCCTAAACACAAAAGCCAAAAGAAAAGGCTTTAGGGGGGACCAGCCTGTGAGGACCTTATGGTGTGGCCGGGCACGGGTCTCCTGTGGGGCACCAGAGTCGCTCCTCCGGCTGTCCGGAGGGTGCCGACTCTCCTTCCTAAATAATTAAAAGAACTGGGGTGACTGGCTTCTGAGGGTCGCCTGTATCGGGAATCTCTGAAACATGAATTACAACAAAAATCGGGGACTGCTAATACAACAGGAAAGCAGGAGCAGGGTTGAGGGCTGTCACAAAGTGGGTTAAGGTAGAATCTGGGGATGCATGGCCAGTGCCATCCTGGCATGGGCACGGAAAAGGAGGGCAGATGGCAGATGGCTGGTGGCTGGCCTGTGCTCTTGAGCAGGTTCCATCTCCAGTCCTGTCCTTCTCAGGGAGAGTGGGTTCAGGGAAGTGGGTGAATGAATACGAAAACTGGGAAAGGAAGTCTGTTAAAAATTGTGCAACTAAAATTTAAATTTAAATGATTGTCAAATTTTCTGTCAATTACCACCAAATATTGCAACATAAATTATTTTCACTAATCACTTTATGATCACTGTATATATATATATATATATATATATATATATATATATATATGTGTGTGTGTGTGTGTGTGTGTATTATATATATATATATTATATATTAATAATGTATCAAACGTACATTGAAAAAAAAATTGAGTTCATGGGAAAGTTTAAAGTCTACGGGACATGATAAGCGAAAGGTTAAAGTCTAGGGGACATCCTTCCAGGGCATAGCCCTAAGAAGTCCCCCAGCAGGCCCACAGGCCTCCACAGTGGCTCATGCAGATCCAAACTGCACAAGTCTTCACTCCCACAAGTTGGCCTTAGTTCCCGTGGCAGAACTTGCCTTCCCACTGGACACTCACTGCTCCTGCTGGAGCAGGTATCTGTTTCCAGGGATTATCTGCAGCTTCTCTTTTCCCAGGTGCTGCTGGACTTCACCAACTCTGCAACCACTGCTGTGCACATGATGGTCTGAGGGAGGATCAGAAATCTGAGTCATGGGCTGGCTGGCATTTCCGAATGAGCATAAGGCCTGGGCATCTTCCAGCCAGGCCATGCTGCCCTCCCTGCTCCTTTCCTCATATGGCTGCTACCCAGCTGGCTGCTTCTGGAGACCCACAAGGACTTTCACAGCATGGTCCCCCGCCCCCCCGCCTTTCCCCTCACCAGGCGGGCCGTCCCTGCCCCTCCCTGCGGCTTTCCTGTTGCAGCCCCCGGGGTTTCCCTGCCCCTGTCCCCTGCCTCCCGTCCCGTTGGCCGCGGCTCAGCTTCCCCCCCGCCCCCGGCATGGGCTATACCCGAGCCCCGCTCGGTACCCCGGGGTCTCGGGACACGCTCCCACAGTGAACACGTGTTTGCACCCGAGCCCCGTGTCGCCATTTCATCTGTTCCCGCGCGAACTGAGCCTCGCAGAGCCGAGGGGAAAGCGGCCGCCGCCTCTCCCTCCCTCCTCTCACGGCAACAGTCCTGACTTTCAGTCGGACACACAGAGGGAATTTTCATCAGGACAATATGCAGCCTGGAAGGAAGCTTCTGAGCTTTCGAAGGCTTGTGGTTGCTCTGTTTCCCTGAGCCTGCCTTCCTAAGGTGTGCCCACCGGCTGAGCTCTTTGCTCTCTGACTCATGGTCTCCTCCCTTTTAGGTGGGACTTGCCCATTTTGCTGCACTGATTTCCTCCCCACAGCAGCTTCTATGTTGCCCCGCACTGGGATTTGATTTCCTTTTCCTTCTTTCTGTGCGTCCATTAGAGTCAGATCTCTGTTACTCTCTGATGTGTGCCCAAGGAAGTTGCCAGAAGTGAGTCACAGACCCCAAAGGCTTCTTGGAGGTGCTGGGATTGTGCAGCAGCAGTGTGCTGTATGTGCAGCAGGTTGGTTACTTGGTTTTTCTCCCCACCTAGGTGTTATTCTTCCTTCAGCAAGCCCTACAATGTGCTGGTTGATGTTAGCCATGCAGTAAATGGGCAGGAATGACAGGCATTCCAGTTTAGGGAACTCTCCGGGATATTAGCAAAAGAAGCAAAGCACAATTTCATCCAGAGGATTTAAAAGCAAATTTAAAATTGGCTTTAGTCAGAAGCACTGCTGGCCAAAAGGGCCCGCTGCCTTTGGTTTCCTCACATCCTGGTTCTCTCTCAGTGTTCAGCTTGGCATACAGGGTGTATGGGCTTGGTGCCCGTTTTGTGTTACTCTTGCTTCCTTTGAGCTGTGGCTTATGGACTGCAAGGGGCTTTTGTGCTGCTTTGGGGCAGAGGAGATCTTTCCAGGCTTTTCTTTTCTGTCAGCTGCAGAGAAGGTTTGTTTGCTATGCATGAATCCACAGAGCAACCTGGAACGGCTGCTATTGTGATGTCAGCAGAGGGCTGCCAGGTCACAGCGCTTTCAGCAGGAGGTTCTCCTGGTGCCTGCAAGGCCTCAGCGTCCAGAGCAGCTCTTGGCGCGCTCATTGCAGGAGGATCACCTCAGCTGTGCTGTTCTCAGATTACAGCAGGTGTCCTTTTGTGTCTGTAGTTTCTTGCACAGTTTGTGGAGTTGTGCAAGTGTCCTGTTTCTCCCCTTTTTTTCCTTGCACTGTCTGAGGACTTGTGCAAGAGGGGGTTTGTTTCCTTTTTTTTGTTCCCCTGGCCTACGGACTTGAGCAGCACTGCTCAAACCATGGAGCGAATCCGTAGAGCAGTCAGCAGCGCCTTTTCATTGGTGGCTCCTCGGAAAGCTTTTCGTCTGTTGACTGGTAAATCCAAGTTTTTCCTTGGGGCAGCACATTGAAATAAAAATGGCATAAAGATGCCATCTGTTTGGTGAAGCTCCTGTCAACAGCTTCGCCTTAAAAGGGGCTGTCTCTTGCCTAGCAGGGTGTGGGAACTTCCAAATGCAGACTGGGCGAGATTTGCAGGCGTCCTTCTAAAAATGGTTTGGTTCTCTCCAGAACTGAGGAAAAGCAGCATTTTTTCTGCATTCCATCCTTTAAGGATGTGCCTGTCTAAGTGCAACTCCAGTGTGTGCTACAAGAGGGATTGGCTTTGCGCTGAAGGGCAAAGTGCCGAGCAGCTGGTGCGTGCTCCTGAAGCCCGGAGCTGGGCCTGTGCTGTGTCCCAACAGAACTGCAAGCGCTAAGAGGGGTTTGGTGGGAGCTTTGGTGGGCAATTGTTTACAGCAACCGCGTGGGACATGCTGCGTGCAATTTACAAAAAGAAAAAGCAAGTCCAGGAAAGAGAGGAGAAAACAGCTGCTTTAGCTGCAGGCTGGACAACAGGCTCCAATGCAGGCAGGGACTGCTAAGGAAGAATTTGCAACTTCTCGGCCAAGTTTCTGGTTCCTTAGTGGCAAAGCTGAGCAAAAGGTAGACACAGCCTAGGTTAGTGGCCTGCAGTCTCGCTGGCTGTGCTAAAGAAGTGTTGCTCCCAGAGGGATGTTGTGAAAGGAAAACGCTCTCCGCTTGGCTGGACTTGCTCTGTGGGACTCCTCAGCACAGAGAGATTTCTAACAGCCCCTGGTTCATTTTCCCTTCTTCCCGGCAGGTCGACTCCGAGGAGGAAGGCGTCAAGTGCGCACTTCGGTGAGTGGGACGGGCACCCTTGGCATTCCTGGTGTCTGAGGATTGTGGAGAAAGCTGTGGCCTTGGCCTGTTGCAGTAGAGCACCAGCCTGGCAGGCCAAAAGAAAGTCCCCAAAGTCAATGTGTGCAGGAACACTCCCAAAAGGATTCCATCCGTTTCCTCCTTTTCCACTGAAGAGGTTTTCACTAATGAAAGTCAAGCTCTGCAGACAGGAGGCTGCATGCTGATTGTAGGCAGGCTGAAATAGCTCCTTCAGTGCAAAGCTGTGGTGCAGTGCAGAGCTGCATGCAAGTTTCTGAGCAGGCAGCACTTGCCCTCAGTGGCTGAAGATGGCTGATGTGGGCTGGAGTCCTGCCATGACCTAGCTCTTCAGCTCAGCCACTGACGCGTGTGAAATGGGATCTGAACTTTCATATGCAGGCGTCATTTTCCTGGCACTCTCAGGGACTCTGAACTTCCCGTGCTGTGAGATAAGCGGTAGCACAATGCCCTTTAGTGCCACTGGTGTGAAAGTCAGCCCCTTTGTGCAGAGTCTGTGCGGGCTCCCTGCTGGCAGCAGAGGGAGAGGTACTAAGGCGCAGTTCACAGGCCTGTGGGGTATGGAGGAGCCACTGTTGCCTGCAGGGACCTACCCCTCTCCATGGCCTATCTAAGTAGCTGCAGTCACTACTGCAGCTACACCCTAAACTTTGATGTGACCCAAGTTTGCTGAGAAGAATTCTGAGCAGCTCTGCATGGCAGAGACAAGGTCTGTCTGTGAAGGGCTGGAATGCAGTTCCTATTGGCTGCTCTCCAAGGCCTGAAATCCTGAGGGGAAGCCAGTTGACCAGAGCTGGGCAGGGAAATGTTCCCTGCTTCTCCTCAGACATTTCCAGAGCAACTCATGAGTTAGTTGGGACATAAACACCACCTAAACACCGCCTAAACGGCCCCACACAATAGATTTTGCCTTCAGGTGAGCTGTGTCTCTGCTTGCTGCTTCTGCCAGCTGTCAGGAGCCAACTTCTCTCCTCCTCATTGCTGCTTTGTGCTTTTTCCCTGCCCATTCCTTGCAGGTCCTGCTAGGAGAAGTTCTCGCCAGTTGGGACTCCTCGGTCCAGGCAGGAAAGGCGGAACGGCACGAGAGCACGGCTAGAGTGCGCGGCGCCCGGGAGCTGAGGTGCGTGTTAAGCTTTCTCACTTTCTCT
The DNA here is from genome assembly GCF_048771995.1 of Taeniopygia guttata. Taxonomy (NCBI): domain Eukaryota; kingdom Metazoa; phylum Chordata; class Aves; order Passeriformes; family Estrildidae; genus Taeniopygia; species Taeniopygia guttata. The sequence continues at coordinate 10,413,594 of NC_133063.1, read as the reverse complement.
GAGCAGGGGTGGGCCTTGCTTGGCTTTAGGAGGCCCAGGACCAAAGAACAAATTTGGCTTTTCACTATTTGACTTGCTCAGCACAGACGGGAGAAGGCAGCCCAGGGCAGGTCTGGCTGCAGACCGACCTAGAGCAAAGCTGCTTCCTGGGACTCGCTTCTCGAACCTTGACAAAAAGCATTCTGAACTAGAGCAGCGTAAAAGCAAGGGAGGTTCAGGCTGGGCTTAAGGACAGCAAAGCACTGACCTGCAAAGACAATCATGCAGCAGAACAAGTGCCTCAGAGAGCATGTGCAGATTCCACCCTTGAAATTTGGAAGCCCCAGGTGGATAGAGACTTGAGCAGCCTGGCCAGATGCTGACCCCAATTGCTTGGAGGTGAACTCTGGGCTAGAGGCTTCCTGGGGTCCCTGCCAGCCTAAACCATCTTGGGATCCTTTGCTTATTGAACTGGAAAATCGTACCCACCTCCTCCCCAAGCTGTAACTTGCAGGCTCATTCTTTGTTTCGCTAGTGAAAGCAGGAGCAATTGTGGGACTGCTCATTTAGACTTAGCAAGCGTGTCTTAGCCAAAGAAAAGCTTTTGCAAGTCCAGTGCCCACTGCATCAGAAAGAAGTGTTGGGCCTAGCAGGCAGGGAAGCTGTTATGCTGAGAGTACCTGAGCTTTCTGGAAGTGTTCTGTGGCTTGTGGAAGCTTGTTTGACTTCCTCAGTGGCGACTCTTTCACCTGAAGGAATGACAAAGAGAGATGCGGGTCTAGGGAGGGAATTGCAGCCATCTCTTGAGGTGGAAGCAGAGGGCTGTTGGAAGGGCCTGAGATGCCTTATGTGGGGCATGGTATGTAGTGCTGGTTTTGCAAGGCGACTGTGTTGCGCTTAAAGGCTTGTTTGTCTGTCCCCTTGTTGCAGATGGAAGGAGTTGGCTGCATCTGAGAGAAAGGGCCACTCCTCACTAGAGAGGGTGTTTGAAGTGGCAGAACTTCTTCTGCTTGTGCAGTCTCTGACTGTTCCTGTGTGTCACGTTTGCAGAGGATGTGAGGGGCCTTCATCGTGAGCTGCTGGCTGTAAGATCTTTCAGCAAGCAGCAATGTGAAGACATGGCTCAACAGCTCCGCTGGGCAGAAGAGCAGTGCAGCAAGGCTCTGAGACTCTGGCAAGCTGCTGAGGAAGCGAAGAAAAGGAAGATTGTGCAAAACCTGGTAAGAAACAGTACATCCCTGAAGTTTTCCAGCGACTTTGAAGGGCTGGCTTAGCAGAAGAGCAGCCTGAGTATGTGACATGGTCTCAAGGATCTGCTGTAGGCTACACATTGCTGGGCCAGGCAGCAGAGGGGTTCAAGAGCTCCTACTTGAAGGCCTGTGAAGACCCAGAGGACAGTGCTGGGACAGTATATGCAGCCACAGGTTCAGCATGGCCGTAAGCCAAGTTCCCCAGGAGGCTGGGTGGTCACCACCCAAAGCATGGCAGCGAAGGGGCAGCATTTTCCCCACAGCCTGGTGCCATGCAGCAGACTGCTGCTGACCTTGCTGCCAGCTGCAGTCCCAGCAACTGGGTTCCTTGCTTTCTGTCCTTCCCCAGCGGACAGAGGTCTTCCCTTGGAGCCTGAAGCAGTTGCAACAGGCCTCCTGGTGCTGGTACTTCAGCTGGTGGCCTGTCTTGTGACTGGGTCATCGAGGTGCTGGTGTCGTCCTCGTCCTGCAGTTCATCTGCGGCTTTCGGGGGTCACTTGCGGCTGTCCCCCGTCCCTCCCCGGCCCCCCGGGACCCCTCCGGCTAGCTGTCCCCTCAGGGAACCGGGGTTTGCCGCGGTCCCGCTGCACTGGGCTCACCAGGCAGCGGCTGGGTTAGCACGGTCCGAGCGGCGGTGCGCCTCGGTCGCCGCAAGGAGTCGAGATAAAGAGACGAAGAGAGGTCAGTTGTATGCAGTCCAGAAAGATTGTATTGCCTGAACGGTTGCAGGGACAAAAGACCCTGGGCTACTGCCCAGATACAGTTTTATACAGCAAAATGAAGAGATAAGGTCTAAACAGTAGAGACAGTGTTCAGCATGGGCTCATCAGAACCACCCCAGGGGTCAGGTCCAATGGGAACTGCTCAGGGGTGGGGAGAAGGGGGTTTACATAAAGATGCTGAAGCGAAACTTTCCCGAAACAATGGGGCATACATAAATGTATCTTTTCCTCATACCTAAATGTATCTTTGCCTCAGTTTCCAATTCCCAAGGCCTTTCTAAATCCCTTCCTCCACACTACCACGCCAGCGCGATAGCAACATCTCCCTCTTCTTTACTTAATAAGATGAACGGTGCCTTGGGAGAAGGTAAAACTGCGTCTCTCTAACTGCGGTGTCTTTCTGCTTGTCGTCTTCCCACCAATCGCCCTCTGTGGCGGCAGCAGCGATGAGAACAGGTGCGGAAGCCTTAGGCTTCGAGGTGATGACCTTGGAGATTATTCGCTTAAGAATCCCAAATGCTAACAAAACTAAAAACAGTGCAGCTAGAAAGTAAAAGATGTCTTTTAAAAGAGACACTGCCCACCCAGAAAGGTCCCAGTCTTTGAACAGATCCTTAAACCAATCCTCATTTTCTTGCTTCACACTCCCAATGAGGCTTCTCATTTCCTGAATGGACGAGTGGACACTCTGGCCTTTAGATGACAGATCAAAACAACACAACCCATCAAACTCTTTACATCCATGACCATGTGCCAACAGCAGGAAATCAATAGCTGCCCGATTTTGGAGGGTAGCCTTTCTGGTTATTTCCTCGTCTTCTAGGAGGTCACCCAGGGCTGCTGATGTTAAATTTGCCTGCTTCGTCACCCAGCATTCCAGATTGCCTAATTCACTCAATGCTTTTGCTGCCGCAACCCATGGTAAAAACACAGAGACGGCAACTCTTTTGGATTTTGCCCAATGGTAAATTTCTGCATCACAATGTTCATCAAATTGACTTGCACTTCGCTTAGTAATTTTCGTCTCACCTTTTGCTCGCCCGATTGGAATTTGGGTCATGTTGGGGGAAGCAAGGGTCAGATGCCCGAAAGTGCATGGACCTCCGATAAGACGAGAGGGGATTCCTGGGTATGCTCTGTCCCCACAGATAAGAAACACTCCCTTGTCCAGCTTGCGGGGACGGAAATCAGTGGTGGATGCAAATTTCAGCTTATAGACAGCTGTGCACCATTGACCCGCCCTGAAATCTACCTTGTACTCTTTGACTTGCTCATATAGTTTTACTTCTCTGGTTGGGGAAAAATCAAATTGAATGCAATATTCAGCTTTTGCGGAACCCAGGAGTTCTAATTCCTGGGGCTCTCCCTCAGCAGAGGGCAAGTGTAGGATCCACTTTTGCCACAAAATGAGGGGGTTTTGCACTGGTATTTTAACTTGTTCTACAGCCCCTCGGTGCCTATAGAACTCTGCTCCCGCCTCAGGTATTTTATTTTCGTTCACCTGCTTTTGCGAGCGGACCAGACCGATTGGGAACTCATCCCCCTTACTTGGAACCCCTACTAAACATGTGGACATCGTATTTTCTGCTGAGGCAGTAGACAAACACATGTGATCTTGTTTCAAGGCTTGGGCGAGTGTGACCCACACATTTTTCTTGGGCTGTGGAACAATCCACGCATCCACCGTGGACGGGTAGATGGCCATTTTCTGGAACCAAACGATGAGCAGGAATGTGGAAATTGACATTCTGCTAGTCTGAAAGAAAGATAAAATCATATAACAAGGTAAACTAACTCTGAAAAAGGTACAATTTGCTCTGCCAGTATAAAGGAAAAAGATTCCCCCTGCTCTCACTTTCCCCCCTTGTGAAGGAGGAGGCCCTGCAGACCCTGGAGTCCTCGGGGTTGCTGCTGCTGAAGCAACCACCCTTTCCCGCGGACTTATCACTGAGTCCTCTGTCATTAGTGTAGCTTTTCTCGTGCACTCCTCAATGAGCTGATCGAGTGTGGGTGGAGGCGATGCTGGAAGGGCCAGGATGACTCGTTGACAGGCTTCATTTGCATTTGTGGTGGCAATTTCTAGTGTGAGCTGATCTTGGAGCTCTGGATTTTGCACCCTTTTCTCGACTGAAGCTCTCACTCAATCCACAAAATCCATGAACGGCTCTGCAACAGACTGCTTTAAAGCGGTGTAAGAAATGACAGGTTCTTTAGAAGGCATGTTAAAAAATGCACGTTCTGCCGCATCCCTGGACAGGTCTAACACTGATCTGGGAATGCCTGCTGCTTGCTTCTCAGCTTGGCTCCAATCACCCTCACCCACTAGATGTTCTAAGGTGATTTTCTCATCCTCTATATCTGTGGAATGGGTTGGACTCTGCAAAATCTCTGGAAGGAGGTCTCCTGCAAGCCTTTTCCAAGTTCTTTCCCACAATCTAAATTCAGATTGAGGGAGCAAACAGCTGAAAAGATGTTTCAAATCAGCAGGGACAAAAGTTTTGGAACCTAGAGTAGCTTTTAAAATGCTCTTAAAAAATTCACTCCTTTCTCCAAATTCACGTTTTGTTTTGCAGAGTTCCCTGATACTGTCGTATGAAAGGGGCTCCCATCTAGGGTTTTGTCCTCTCGCATTATACACCATTGGGGCCATGAACGGAGGATCGGTGTCTCTGGCCAGTTTCTGTTTCCCAGAGCCGACAGTCCCGGAGCTGGCAGCTCCGGCGCTGCCGGTGCTGAGGGAAGCAGGAGCGAGAGGGGGGGCGGCTTGTGTGGGAGTGGCCGCAGCTGGAGGGGCCGTGTGGAGCAGGGCAGGGGCAGGGGGTGGTGATGGAGCTGCGAGGGGAGGAGCTGAGGGCTGGACCGTGGGCTGAATCGCCGCAAGGGAGGAGGGGCTGGGATTGGGGATGAGCAAAGGGAGGGACACGAGGGCTGGGGGTGTGTTCTGGGCTGGCACGGGGAGCAAGGAATTCTGGGATGGAGAAGGGAATGTCGTGTGGCCGCCTCCATCTTGTGGTGGCTGCGTGAGGGGGGTGGGGGGTGCAAAGCATGGATCCTGGGGACGGGGATAGATTTTGAGCTGCGGGAGCGGAATCATGAGATGGAGAAGGGTCAGGAACTGAATCTACATCTGCGCGGTTAGTTTTTTCAAAGCCGGGGACGCGGGGGGTTACAGGGGACGCGATGTGACGCTTTTCTGTTCCCCGGGCGTCCCGAATGTCTGCACTCTCTTTCACAAAGTCATAAACGAACAAAAAAATTCTCATAAAACCTTCTTTCACTGAGGGATCTCCTGCCTTTGTCCTTTCACTCAACACTGCACCCACACGCTTCCAAAACTGTCTTTCTGTCACTTCTTGCTCTGTTACCTCCGAAAAACTTACTGTTACCCATCTGACAAACTCTTTCACCAGGCTCTCAGGAAGTTTTGCACCTGCTCTCTGCAGGGGTTCTTGAACTTGTTTATAAATCTCTTTCTGCTGTGTAGTCAGCGTAACACCCATCGCTGGCAGCACAGCAAAATCTCACCCAGCTGCTGCAGCAAAAGCCCCAAAGTTCTAAAGACCCGGCCAAGCTCCCGACACGCCTGCGCGCTGGCGTGTCCCCCCTTGGGCACACGGGAGCCTGACTCCAGTCTCCTGGCCGGACCCTCGCCGCCAGTACCGAGACTTACCCACCGCCGTTCTTCAGAAAACACACTGCAGCAACGGTTCCTGACTCCGCAAACAGTCTTCCGGGTGTTAGGAAGGTCCCGTCCGCATCCACGGACACAGCGCCGGACAGAAATCGGCGCCTCTGTCCCCGCGGCGGCAGTCCTGCCGGGCTGTGTGGAAGGGCGAGTGCCCACACCACCAGCACGGTCCGAGAGCTTCTCCCCGCGGAGGTGACAGCCTGCGTGGTGGTTTTTTGACACCGCTCGCCGCTCTGTCGCTCGCGGTGACACAGATCGCAAAGTGTCCGGAAAAGCTCCCAACCGGTGAACTGCCCGCGGCGGCCGCGGCGCGTTCGCTCAAACCGGTGCAATGCCGCACGTTGGGCACCACTTGCGGCTTTCGGGGGTCACTTGCGGCTGTCCCCCGTCCCTCCCCGGCCCCCCGGGACCCCTCCGGCTAGCTGTCTCCTCAGGGAACCAGGGTTTGTCGCGGTCCCGCTGCACTGGGCTCACCAAGCAGCGGCTGGGTTAGCACGGTCCGAGCGGCGGTGCGCCTCGGTCGCCGCAAGGAGTGGAGATAAAGAGACGAAGAGAGGTCAGTTGTATGCAGTCCAGAAAGATTGTATTGCCTGAACGGTTGCAGGGACAAAAGACCCTGGGCTACTGCCCAGATACAGTTTTATACAGCAAAATGAAGAGATAAGGTCTAAACAATAGAGACAGTGTTCAGCATGGGCTCATCAGAACCACCCCAGGGGTCAGGTCCAATGGGAACTGCTCAGGGGTGGGGAGAAGGGGGTTTACATAAAGATGCTGAAGCGAAACTTTCCCGAAATAATGGGGCATACATAAATGTATCTTTTCCTCATACCTAAATGTATCTTTGCCTCAGTTTCCAATTCCCAAGGCCTTTCTAAATCCCTTCCTCCACACTACCATGCCAGCGCGATAGCAACATCCATCTGCAGCTTTTCCTTGACCAAAGGGCAGGGCAATCTGAGGACAGAGCCTCTGAGAACAGGCAGAAATCCTGAAGAGGGGGGGCCCAGGAAACAGGCAGCCATCAGAGCAGGGAAGGAAGGTGACCTCTCCTTTCCTTACCCGTGCTGGAGCTCCTCCCAGGTGCTGGAGGGCACAAAGCCACTAGTGTGCCCTCTTCAGGTGCGGGGGTTGTTGGAGGGATGAAGCTTCTGTTTTTCCTTTGGGGAGCATTGGTGGGACTTCATCTGGACGTGTCTCTTCCACGCATCAGGAAAGCAAGCTGGAACAACAGAGTTTGAAGGCACAGGAGAAGCTGGAGCAATGGATCAACTTGGTGGCAGAGGTACAGAGGGGAGAGGAGAAAAGGCTGCTTGAGATGAAGCAGTAAATTGCCATCATGCAACCTGGATGGGCAAAGAAGCAGAGACAGTCAAGAGGCACAGAGTGTGAAAAGAGAGTTTGTGTGTTGGTTTGGACTCCTCTGGGCCCCTTATGGGCACAGCTTCTCTGGACACTGTCTGTCTGTCTGGGATTGTCTCTTAGCTGGCCCTTGGTAAATACAGGAATGAGAAGAAACTGCTTTTGGAAAGCATGAGCACATCAGTCTTGGTTGCCACACAAGTGGTGTGTGGGACGTTTAAAGCCGTCTTCTCTTTGTTTCTGTGCAGCTCCAGAGCCAGAAGGCTGCTCTAGATGATAAGGTGCGCCAGCTGCTGGGAGATCTAAATGAAAGGCAGCAGCAGCTAGAGCAGCTGAGGCAGGAGTGAATAAGGAGCGGCAGAATGGACAGGTGAGCCTGACTAGCCAGGTAGAAGAGCTTGGAAGGGCAGTGATGGGGACATGAACTGGAGACGTGAGGAAAGGGGAGGCAAGGACCATTGCAGGCACTGGAAGCACAGAGCCTGGCAGGCTGCAGCGCTGAGCACCAGGAAGAAGAGCTAGGATGGCAGGGTTAGAGCTGGGTAGAGAAGCAGAAGGAAGGGGCTGAACACAAGTGCTTTTGAGAGTGCAAAAGAGGAAACCTGAACGAGATTGCGGATGCCAGTAAGATTCCTCTTATCTTCCTGAATATCAAGGACAAGCTGCAGGCAGAGTTGCGGGAAGCTCAGAGGAAGATGGAGGCAATGGAGAAGAGGCACAAAGAAGAAGTGCAAAGGATGCACAAGATCCTGCTGCAGTACAGGCTGGCTGGACAAAAGCAGGTGAATGAAGGAGGAGGAAGCAGTGCAGTCATGCAACAAGTGGTCTCTGCCCTTGTTGCCTTTCCCCTGCAGAGCAGCAGGTGGATGGGACCAATGTCTCTGACCACCATGCTCTGTGCTCTCCGTGGCAGCTGCTCAGAAGGACACTTAGTGGGTTGCTGAATCTCAGCTGCTGCCCTGGGCAGCAGGGCTAGTGCTTTGGCCGGTGGGCCAGCAATCCTGGGAATATATTTCTGCTGGCCTCTTAGTGCTGGCTTTGTTTTTGGAGGGGTCTGTTCAGGCGAGCGTGGTGACCCACGCAGATTCTGGGCAAGTTGTCCCTGTCCATGGTGAATGCAGTCCTCAGAAGGGAGTGAAGTGTAAAGTTGTTCTTTCCCTTTCGCAGTCTCCACTATGGCTGACTGTGACAAGCTGTAGTCTCAGACTGCTTGTTTGGCTTGGACTGGAGGTGGAAGAGTTGACAGCTCAGCTTGCAGCCCATGTCCAGTGCTGTTCCTAAGTGCTTGCCTTTGAAATGCTCTCTCTGGGGCATCTGTGCCAGGCACCTTTCTGAGAGCATGTGCAGATTCCACCCTTGAAATTTGGAAGGCCCAGGTGGATAGAGACTTGAGCAGCCTGGCCAGATGCTGACCCCAATTGCTTGGAGGTGAACTCTGGGCTAGAGGCTTCCTGGGGTCCCTGCCAGCCTAAACCATCTTGGGATCCTTTGCTTATTGAACTGGAAAATCGTACCCACCTCCTCCCCAAGCTGTAACTTGCAGGCTCATTCTTTGTTTCGCTAGTGAAAGCAGGAGCAATTGTGGGACTGCTCATTTAGACTTAGCAAGCGTGTCTTAGCCAAAGAAAAGCTTTTGCAAGTCCAGTGCCCACTGCATCAGAAAGAAGTGTTGGGCCTAGCAGGCAGGGAAGCTGTTATGCTGAGAGTACCTGAGCTTTCTGGAAGTGTTCTGTGGCTTGTGGAAGCTTGTTTGACTTCCTCAGTGGCGACTCTTTCACCTGAAGGAATGACAAAGAGAGATGCGGGTCTAGGGAGGGAATTGCAGCCATCTCTTGAGGTGGAAGCAGAGGGCTGTTGGAAGGGCCTGAGATGCCTTATGTGGGGCATGGTATGTAGTGCTGGTTTTGCAAGGCGACTGTGTTGCGCTTAAAGGCTTGTTTGTCTGTCCCCTTGTTGCAGATGGAAGGAGTTGGCTGCATCTGAGAGAAAGGGCCACTCCTCACTAGAGAGGGTGTTTGAAGTGGCAGAACTTCTTCTGCTTGTGCAGTCTCTGACTGTTCCTGTGTGTCACGTTTGCAGAGGATGTGAGGGGCCTTCATCGTGAGCTGCTGGCTGTAAGATCTTTCAGCAAGCAGCAATGTGAAGACATGGCTCAACAGCTCCGCTGGGCAGAAGAGCAGTGCAGCAAGGCTCTGAGACTCTGGCAAGCTGCTGAGGAAGCGAAGAAAAGGAAGATTGTGCAAAACCTGGTAAGAAACAGAACATCCCTGAAGTTTTCCAGCGACTTTGACGGGCTGGCTTAGCAGAAGAGCAGCCTGAGTATGTGACATGGTCTCAAGGATCTGCTGTAGGCTACACATTGCTGGGCCAGGCAGCAGAGGGGTTCAAGAGCTCCTACTTGAAGGCCTGTGAAGACCCAGAGGACAGTGCTGGGACAGTATATGCAGCCACAGGTTCAGCATGGCCGTAAGCCAAGTTCCCCAGGAGGCTGGGTGGTCACCACCCAAAGCATGGCAGCGAAGGGGCAGCATTTTCCCCACAGCCTGGTGCCATGCAGCAGACTGCTGGTGACCTTGCTGCCAGCTGCAGTCCCAGCAACTGGGTTCCTTGCTTTGTGTCCTTCCCCAGCGGACAGAGGTCTTCCCTTGGAGCCTGAAGCAGTTGCAACAGGCCTCCTGGTGCTGGTACTTCAGCTGGTGGCCTGTCTTGTGACTGGGTCATCGAGGTGCTGGTGTCGTCCTCGTCCTGCAGTTCATCTGCGGCTTTCGGGGGTCACTTGCGGCTGTCCCCCGTCCCTCCCCGGCCCCCCGGGACCCCTCCGGCTAGCTGTCCCCTCAGGGAACCGGGGTTTGCCGCGGTCCCGCTGCACTGGGCTCACCAGGCAGCGGCTGGGTTAGCACGGTCCGAGCAGCGGTGCGCCTCGGTCGCCGCAAGGAGTCGAGATAAAGAGACGAAGAGAGGTCAGTTGTATGCAGTCCAGAAAGATTGTATTGCCTGAACGGTTGCAGGGACAAAAGACCCTGGGCTACTGCCCAGATACAGTTTTATACAGCAAAATGAAGAGATAAGGTCTAAACAGTAGAGACAGTGTTCAGCATGGGCTCATCAGAACCACCCCAGGGGTCAGGTCCAATGGGAACTGCTCAGGGGTGGGGAGAAGGGGGTTTACATAAAGATGCTGAAGCGAAACTTTCCCGAAACAATGGGGCATACATAAATGTATCTTTTCCTCATACCTAAATGTATCTTTGCCTCAGTTTCCAATTCCCAAGGCCTTTCTAAATCCCTTCCTCCACACTACCATGCCAGCGCGATAGCAACATCTCCCTCTTCTTTACTTAATAAGATGAACGGTGCCTTGGGAGAAGGTAAAACTGCGTCTCTCTAACTGCGGTGTCTTTCTGCTTGTCGTCTTCCCACCAATCGCCCTCTGTGGCGGCAGCAGCGATGAGAACAGGTGCGGAAGCCTTAGGCTTCGAGGTGATGACCTTGGAGATTATTCGCTTAAGAATCCCAAATGCTAACAAAACTAAAAACAGTGCAGCTAGAAAGTAAAAGATGTCTTTTAAAAGAGACACTGCCCACCCAGAAAGGTCCCAGTCTTTGAACAGATCCTTAAACCAATCCTCATTTTCTTGCTTCACACTCCCAATGAGGCTTCTCATTTCCTGAATGGACGAGTGGACACTCTGGCCTTTAGATGACAGATCAAAACAACACAACCCATCAAACTCTTTACATCCATGACCATGTGCCAACAGCAGGAAATCAATAGCTGCCCGATTTTGGAGGGTAGCCTTTCTGGTTATTTCCTTGTCTTCTAGGAGGTCACCCAGGGCTGCTGATGTTAAATTTGCCTGCTTCGTCACCCAGCATTCCAGATTGCCTAATTCACTCAATGCTTTTGCTGCCACAACCCATGGTAAAAACACAGAGACGGCAACTCTTTTGGATTTTGCCCAATGGTAAATTTCTGCATCACAATGTTCATCAAATTGACTTGCACTTCGCTTAGTAATTTTCGTCTCACCTTTTGCTCGCCCGATTGGAATTTGGGTCATGTTGGGGGAAGCAAGGGTCAGATGCCCGAAAGTGCATGGACCTCCGATAAGACGAGAGGGGATTCCTGGGTATGCTCTGTCCCCACAGATAAGAAACACTCCCTTGTCCAGCTTGCGGGGACGGAAATCAGTGGTGGATGCAAATTTCAGCTTATAGACAGCTGTGCACCATTGACCCGCCCTGAAATCTACCTTGTACTCTTTGACTTGCTCATATAGTTTTACTTCTCTGGTTGGGGAAAAATCAAATTGAATGCAATATTCAGCTTTTGCGGAACCCAGGAGTTCTAATTCCTGGGGCTCTCCCTCAGCAGAGGGCAAGTGTAGGATCCACTTTTGCCACAAAATGAGGGGGTTTTGCACTGGTATTTTAACTTGTTCTACAGCCCCTCGGTGCCTATAGAACTCTGCTCCCGCCTCAGGTATTTTATTTTCGTTCACCTGCTTTTGCGAGCGGACCAGACCGATTGGGAACTCATCCCCCTTACTTGGAACCCCTACTAAACATGTGGACATCGTATTTTCTGCTGAGGCAGTAGACAAACACATGTGATCTTGTTTCAAGGCTTGGGCGAGTGTGACCCACACATTTTTCTTGGGCTGTGGAACAATCCACGCATCCACCGTGGACGGGTAGATGGCCATTTTCTGGAACCAAACGATGAGCAGGAATGTGGAAATTGACATTCTGCTAGTCTGAAAGAAAGATAAAATCATATAACAAGGTAAACTAACTCTGAAAAAGGTACAATTTGCTCTGCCAGTATAAAGGAAAAAGATTCCCCCTGCTCTCACTTTCCCCCCTTGTGAAGGAGGAGGCCCTGCAGACCCTGGAGTCCTCGGGGTTGCTGCTGCTGAAGCAACCACCCTTTCCCGCGGACTTATCACTGAGTCCTCTGTCATTAGTGTAGCTTTTCTCGTGCACTCCTCAATGAGCTGATCGAGTGTGGGTGGAGGCGATGCTGGAAGGGCCAGGATGACTCGTTGACAGGCTTCATTTGCATTTGTGGTGGCAATTTCTAGTGTGAGCTGATCTTGGAGCTCTGGATTTTGCACCCTTTTCTCGACTGAAGCTCTCACTCGATCCACAAAATCCATGAACGGCTCTGCAACAGACTGCTTTAAAGCGGTGTAAGAAATGACAGGTTCTTTAGAAGGCATGTTAAAAAATGCACGTTCTGCCGCATCCCTGGACAGGTCTAACACTGATCTGGGAATGCCTGCTGCTTGCTTCTCAGCTTGGCTCCAATCACCCTCACCCACTAGATGTTCTAAGGTGATTTTCTCATCCTCTATATCTGTGGAATGGGTTGGACTCTGCAAAATCTCTGGAAGGAGGTCTCCTGCAAGCCTTTTCCAAGTTCTTTCCCACAATCTAAATTCAGATTGAGGGAGCAAACAGCTGAAAAGATGTTTCAAATCAGCAGGGACAAAAGTTTTGGAACCTAGAGTAGCTTTTAAAATGCTCTTAAAAAATTCACTCCTTTCTCCAAATTCACGTTTTGTTTTGCAGAGTTCCCTGATACTGTCGTATGAAAGGGGCTCCCATCTAGGGTTTTGTCCTCTCGCATTATACACCATTGGGGCCATGAACGGAGGATCGCTGTCTCTGGCCAGTTTCTGTTTCCCAGAGCCGACAGTCCCGGAGCTGGCAGCTCCGGCGCTGCCGGTGCTGAGGGAAGCAGGAGCGAGAGGGGGGGCGGCTTGTGTGGGAGTGGCCGCAGCTGGAGGGGCCGTGTGGAGCAGGGCAGGGGCAGGGGGTGGTGATGGAGCTGCGAGGGGAGGAGCTGAGGGCTGGACCGTGGGCTGAATCGCCGCAAGGGAGGAGGGGCTGGGATTGGGGATGAGCAAAGGGAGGGACACGAGGGCTGGGGGTGTGTTCTGGGCTGGCACGGGGAGCAAGGAATTCTGGGATGGAGAAGGGAATGTCGTGTGGCCGCCTCCATCTTGTGGTGGCTGCGCGAGGAAGGTGGGGGGTGCAAAGCATGGATCCTGGGGACGGGGATAGATTTTGAGCTGCGGGAGCGGAATCATGAGATGGAGAAGGGTCAGGAACTGAATCTACATCTGCGCGGTTAGTTTTTTCAAAGCCGGGGACGCGGGGGGTTACAGGGGACGCGATGTGACGCTTTTCTGTTCCCCGGGCGTCCCGAATGTCTGCACTCTCTTTCACAAAGTCATAAACGAACAAAAAAATTCTCATAAAACCTTCTTTCACTGAGGGATCTCTTGCCTTTGTCCTTTCACTCAACACTGCACCCACACGCTTCCAAAACTGTCTTTCTGTCACTTCTTGCTCTGTTACCTCCGAAAAACTTACTGTTACCCATCTGACAAACTCTTTCACCAGGCTCTCAGGAAGTTTTGCACCTGCTCTCTGCAGGGGTTCTTGAACTTGTTTATAAATCTCTTTCTGCTGTGTAGTCAGCGTAACACCCATCGCTGGCAGCACAGCAAAATCTCACCCAGCTGCTGCAGCAAAAGCCCCAAAGTTCTAAAGACCCGGCGGAGCTCCCGACACGCCTGCGCGCTGGTGTGTCCCCCCTTGGGCACACGGGAGCCTGACTCCAGTCTCCTGGCCGGACCCTCGCCGCCAGTACCGAGACTTACCCACCGCCGTTCTTCAGAAAACACACTGCAGCAACGGTTCCCGACTCCGCAAACAGTCTTCCGGGTGTTAGGAAGGTCCCGTCCGCATCCACGGACACAGCGCCGGACAGAAATCGGCGCCTCTGTCCCCGCGGCGGCAGTCCTGCCGGGCTGTGTGGAAGGGCGAGTGCCCACACCACCAGCACGGTCCGAGAGCTTCTCCCCGCGGAGGTGACAGCCTGCGTGGTGGTTTTTTGACACCGCTCGCCGCTCTGTCGCTCGCGGTGACACAGATCGCAAAGTGTCCGGAAAAGCTCCCAACCGGTGAACTGCCCGCGGCGGCCGCGGCGCGTTCGCTCAAACCGGTGCAATGCCGCACGTTGGGCACCACTTGCGGCTTTCGGGGGTCACTTGCGGCTGTCCCCCGTCCCTCCCCGGCCCCCCGGGACCCCTCCGGCTAGCTGTCCCCTCAGGAAACCGGGGTTTGTCGCGGTCCCGCTGCACTGGGCTCACCAAGCAGCGGCTGGGTTAGCACGGTCCGAGCGGCGGTGCGCCTCGGTCGCCGCAAGGAGTGGAGATAAAGAGACGAAGAGAGGTCAGTTGTATGCAGTCCAGAAAGATTGTATTGCCTGAACGGTTGCAGGGACAAAAGACCCTGGGCTACTGCCCAGATACAGTTTTATACAGCAAAATGAAGAGATAAGGTCTAAACAATAGAGACAGTGTTCAGCATGGGCTCATCAGAACCACCCCAGGGGTCAGGTCCAATGGGAACTGCTCAGGGGTGGGGAGAAGGGGGTTTACATAAAGATGCTGAAGCGAAACTTTCCCGAAACAATGGGGCATACATAAATGTATCTTTTCCTCATACCTAAATGTATCTTTGCCTCAGTTTCCAATTCCCAAGGCCTTTCTAAATCCCTTCCTCCACACTACCATGCCAGCGCGATAGCAACATCCATCTGCAGCTTTTCCTTGACCAAAGGGCAGGGCAATCTGAGGACAGAGCCTCTGAGAACAGGCAGAAATCCTGAAGAGGGGGGGCCCAGGAAACAGGCAGCCATCAGAGCAGGGAAGGAAGGTGACCTCTCCTTTCCTTAGCCGTGCTGGAGCTCCTCCCAGGTGCTGGAGGGCACAAAGCCACTAGTGTGCCCTCTTCAGGTGCGGGGGTTGTTGGAGGGATGAAGCTTCTGTTTTTCCTTTGGGGAGCATTGGTGGGACTTCATCTGGACGTGTCTCTTCCACTCATCAGGAAAGCAAGCTGGAACAACAGAGTTTGAAGGCACAGGAGAAGCTGGAGCAATGGATCAACTTGGTGGCAGAGGTACAGAGGGGAGAGGAGAAAAGGCTGCTTGAGATGAAGCAGTAAATTGCCATCATGCAACCTGGATGGGCAAAGAAGCAGAGACAGTCAAGAGGCACAGAGTGTGAAAAGAGAGTTTGTGTGTTGGTTTGGACTCCTCTGGGCCCCTTATGGGCACAGCTTCTCTGGACACTGTCTGTCTGTCTGGGATTGTCTCTTAGCTGGCCCTTGGTAAATACAGGAATGAGAAGAAACTGCTTTTGGAAAGCATGAGCACATCAGTCTTGGTTGCCACACAAGTGGTGTGTGGGACGTTTAAAGCCGTCTTCTCTTTGTTTCTGTGCAGCTCCAGAGCCAGAAGGCTGCTCTAGATGATAAGGTGCGCCAGCTGCTGGGAGATCTAAATGAAAGGCAGCAGCAGCTAGAGCAGCTGAGGCAGGAGTGAATAAGGAGCGGCAGAATGGACAGGTGAGCCTGACTAGCCAGGTAGAAGAGCTTGGAAGGGCAGTGATGGGGACATGAACTGGAGACGTGAGGAAAGGGGAGGCAAGGACCATTGCAGGCACTGGAAGCACAGAGCCTGGCAGGCTGCAGCGCTGAGCACCAGGAAGAAGAGCTAGGATGGCAGGGTTAGAGCTGGGTAGAGAAGCAGAAGGAAGGGGCTGAACACAAGTGCTTTTGAGTGTGCAAAAGAGGAAACCTGAACGAGATTGCGGATGCCAGTAAGATTCCTCTTATCTTCCTGAATATCAAGGACAAGCTGCAGGCAGAGTTGCGGGAAGCTCAGAGGAAGATGGAGGCAATGGAGAAGAGGCACAAAGAAGAAGTGCAAAGGATGCACAAGATCCTGCTGCAGTACAGGCTGGCTGGACAAAAGCAGGTGAATGAAGGAGGAGGAAGCAGTGCGGTCATGCAACAAGTGGTCTCTGCCCTTGTTGCCTTTCCCCTGCAGAGCAGCAGGTGGATGGGACCAATGTCTCTGACCGCCATGCTCTGTGCTCTCCGTGGCAGCTGCTCAGAAGGACACTTAGTGGGTTGCTGAATCTCAGCTGCTGCCCTGGGCAGCAGGGCTAGTGCTTTGGCCGGTGGGCCAGCAATCCTGGGAATATATTTCTGCTGGCCTCTTAGTGCTGGCTTTGTTTTTGGAGGGGTCTGTTCAGGCGAGCGTGGTGACCCACGCAGATTCTGGGCAAGTTGTCCCTGTCCATGGTGAATGCAGTCCTCAGAAGGGAGTGAAGTGTAAAGTTGTTCTTTCCCTTTCGCAGTCTCCACTATGGCTGACTGTGACAAGCTGTAGTCTCAGACTGCTTGTTTGGCTTGGACTGGAGGTGGAAGAGTTGACAGCTCAGCTTGCAGCCCATGTCCAGTGCTGTTCCTAAGTGCTTGCCTTTGAAATGCTCTCTCTGGGGCATCTGTGCCAGGCACCTTTCTGAGAGCATGTGCAGATTCCACCCTTGAAATTTGGAAGGCCCAGGTGGATAGAGACTTGAGCAGCCTGGCCAGATGCTGACCCCAATTGCTTGGAGGTGAACTCTGGGCTAGAGGCTTCCTGGGGTCCCTGCCAGCCTAAACCATCTTGGGATCCTTTGCTTATTGAACTGGAAAATCGTACCCACCTCCTCCCCAAGCTGTAACTTGCAGGCTCATTCTTGGTTTCGCTAGAGAAAGCAGGAGCAATTGTGGGACTGCTCATTTAGACTTAGCAAGCGTGTCTTAGCCAAAGAAAAGCTTTTGCAAGTCCAGTGCCCACTGCATCAGAAAGAAGTGTTGGGCCTAGCAGGCAGGGAAGCTGTTATGCTGAGAGTACCTGAGCTTTCTGGAAGTGTTCTGTGGCTTGTGGAAGCTTGTTTGACTTCCTCAGTGGCGACTCTTTCACCTGAAGGAATGACAAAGAGAGATGCGGGTCTAGGGAGGGAATTGCAGCCATCTCTTGAGGTGGAAGCAGAGGGCTGTTGGAAGGGCTTGAGATGCCTTATGTGGGGCATGGTATGTAGTGCTGGTTTTGCAAGGCGACTGTGTTGCGCTTAAAGGCTTGTTTGTCTGTCCCCTTGTTGCAGATGGAAGGAGTTGGCTGCATCTGAGAGAAAGGGCCACTCCTCACTAGAGAGGGTGTTTGAAGTGGCAGAACTTCTTCTGCTTGTGCAGTCTCTGACTGTTCCTGTGTGTCACGTTTGCAGAGGATGTGAGGGGCCTTCATCGTGAGCTGCTGGCTGTAAGATCTTTCAGCAAGCAGCAATGTGAAGACATGGCTCAACAGCTCCGCTGGGCAGAAGAGCAGTGCAGCAAGGCTCTGAGACTCTGGCAAGCTGCTGAGGAAGCGAAGAAAAGGAAGATTGTGCAAAACCTGGTAAGAAACAGTACATCCCTGAAGTTTTCCAGCGACTTTGAAGGGCTGGCTTAGCAGAAGAGCAGCCTGAGTATGTGACATGGTCTCAAGGATCTGCTGTAGGCTACACATTGCTGGGCCAGGCAGCAGAGGGGTTCAAGAGCTCCTACTTGAAGGCCTGTGAAGACCCAGAGGACAGTGCTGGGACAGTATATGCAGCCACAGGTTCAGCATGGCCGTAAGCCAAGTTCCCCAGGAGGCTGGGTGGTCACCACCCAAAGCATGGCAGCGAAGGGGCAGCATTTTCCCCACAGCCTGGTGCCATGCAGCAGACTGCTGCTGACCTTGCTGCCAGCTGCAGTCCCAGCAACTGGGTTCCTTGCTTTCTGTCCTTCCCCAGCGGACAGAGTCTTCCCTTGGAGCCTGAAGCAGTTGCAACAGGCCTCCTGGTGCTGGTACTTCAGCTGGTGGCCTGTCTTGTGACTGGGTCATCGAGGTGCTGGTGTCGTCCTCGTCCTGCAGTTCATCTGCGGCTTTCGGGGGTCACTTGCGGCTGTCCCCCGTCCCTCCCCGGCCCCCCGGGACCCCTCCGGCTAGCTGTCCCCTCAGGGAACCGGGGTTTGCCGCGGTCCCGCTGCACTGGGCTCACCAGGCAGCGGCTGGGTTAGCACGGTCCGAGCAGCGGTGCGCCTCGGTCGCCGCAAGGAGTCGAGATAAAGAGACGAAGAGAGGTCAGTTGTATGCAGTCCAGAAAGATTGTATTGCCTGAACGGTTGCAGGGACAAAAGACCCTGGGCTACTGCCCAGATACAGTTTTATACAGCAAAATGAAGAGATAAGGTCTAAACAGTAGAGACAGTGTTCAGCATGGGCTCATCAGAACCACCCCAGGGGTCAGGTCCAATGGGAACTGCTCAGGGGTGGGGAGAAGGGGGTTTACATAAAGATGCTGAAGCGAAACTTTCCCGAAACAATGGGGCACACATAAATGTATCTTTTCCTCATACCTAAATGTATCTTTGCCTCAGTTTCCAATTCCCAAGGCCTTTCTAAATCCCTTCCTCCACACTACCACGCCAGCGCGATAGCAACATCTCCCTCTTCTTTACTTAATAAGATGAACGGTGCCTTGGGAGAAGGTAAAACTGCGTCTCTCTAACTGCGGTGTCTTTCTGCTTGTCGTCTTCCCACCAATCGCCCTCTGTGGCGGCAGCAGCGATGAGAACAGGTGCGGAAGCCTTAGGCTTCGAGGTGATGACCTTGGAGATTATTCGCTTAAGAATCCCAAATGCTAACAAAACTAAAAACAGTGCAGCTAGAAAGTAAAAGATGTCTTTTAAAAGAGACACTGCCCACCCAGAAAGGTCCCAGTCTTTGAACAGATCCTTAAACCAATCCTCATTTTCTTGCTTCACACTCCCAATGAGGCTTCTCATTTCCTGAATGGACGAGTGGACACTCTGGCCTTTAGATGACAGATCAAAACAACACAACCCATCAAACTCTTTACATCCATGACCATGTGCCAACAGCAGGAAATCAATAGCTGCCCGATTTTGGAGGGTAGCCTTTCTGGTTATTTCCTCGTCTTCTAGGAGGTCACCCAGGGCTGCTGATGTTAAATTTGCCTGCTTTGTCACCCAGCATTCCAGATTGCCTAATTCACTCAATGCTTTTGCTGCCGCAACCCATGGTAAAAACACAGAGACGGCAACTCTTTTGGATTTTGCCCAATGGTAAATTTCTGCATCACAATGTTCATCAAATTGACTTGCACTTCGCTTAGTAATTTTCGTCTCACCTTTTGCTCGCCCGATTGGAATTTGGGTCATGTTGGGGGAAGCAAGGGTCAGATGCCCGAAAGTGCATGGACCTCCGATAAGACGAGAGGGGATTCCTGGGTATGCTCTGTCCCCACAGATAAGAAACACTCCCTTGTCCAGCTTGCGGGGACGGAAATCAGTGGTGGATGCAAATTTCAGCTTATAGACAGCTGTGCACCATTGACCCGCCCTGAAATCTACCTTGTACTCTTTGACTTGCTCATATAGTTTTACTTCTCTGGTTGGGGAAAAATCAAATTGAATGCAATATTCAGCTTTTGCGGAACCCAGGAGTTCTAATTCCTGGGGCTCTCCCTCAGCAGAGGGCAAGTGTAGGATCCACTTTTGCCACAAAATGAGGGGGTTTTGCACTGGTATTTTAACTTGTTCTACAGCCCCTCGGTGCCTATAGAACTCTGCTCCCGCCTCAGGTATTTTATTTTCGTTCACCTGCTTTTGCGAGCGGACCAGACCGATTGGGAACTCATCCCCCTTACTTGGAACCCCTACTAAACATGTGGACATCGTATTTTCTGCTGAGGCAGTAGACAAACACATGTGATCTTGTTTCAAGGCTTGGGCGAGTGTGACCCACACATTTTTCTTGGGCTGTGGAACAATCCACGCATCCACCGTGGACGGGTAGATGGCCATTTTCTGGAACCAAACGATGAGCAGGAATGTGGAAATTGACATTCTGCTAGTCTGAAAGAAAGATAAAATCATATAACAAGGTAAACTAACTCTGAAAAAGGTACAATTTGCTCTGCCAGTATAAAGGAAAAAGATTCCCCCTGCTCTCACTTTCCCCCCTTGTGAAGGAGGAGGCCCTGCAGACCCTGGAGTCCTCGGGGTTGCTGCTGCTGAAGCAACCACCCTTTCCCGCGGACTTATCACTGAGTCCTCTGTCATTAGTGTAGCTTTTCTCGTGCACTCCTCAATGAGCTGATCGAGTGTGGGTGGAGGCGATGCTGGAAGGGCCAGGATGACTCGTTGACAGGCTTCATTTGCATTTGTGGTGGCAATTTCTAGTGTGAGCTGATCTTGGAGCTCTGGATTTTGCACCCTTTTCTCGACTGAAGCTCTCACTCGATCCACAAAATCCATGAACGGCTCTGCAACAGACTGCTTTAAAGCGGTGTAAGAAATGACAGGTTCTTTAGAAGGCATGTTAAAAAATGCACGTTCTGCCGCATCCCTGGACAGGTCTAACACTGATCTGGGAATGCCTGCTGCTTGCTTCTCAGCTTGGCTCCAATCACCCTCACCCACTAGATGTTCTAAGGTGATTTTCTCATCCTCTATATCTGTGGAATGGGTTGGACTCTGCAAAATCTCTGGAAGGAGGTCTCCTGCAAGCCTTTTCCAAGTTCTTTCCCACAATCTAAATTCAGATTGAGGGAGCAAACAGCTGAAAAGATGTTTCAAATCAGCAGGGACAAAAGTTTTGGAACCTAGAGTAGCTTTTAAAATGCTCTTAAAAAATTCACTCCTTTCTCCAAATTCACGTTTTGTTTTGCAGAGTTCCCTGATACTGTCGTATGAAAGGGGCTCCCATCTAGGGTTTTGTCCTCTCGCATTATACACCATTGGGGCCATGAACGGAGGATCGGTGTCTCTGGCCAGTTTCTGTTTCCCAGAGCCGACAGTCCCGGAGCTGGCAGCTCCGGCGCTGCCGGTGCTGAGGGAAGCAGGAGCGAGAGGGGGGGCGGCTTGTGTGGGAGTGGCCGCAGCTGGAGGGGCCGTGTGGAGCAGGGCAGGGGCAGGGGGTGGTGATGGAGCTGCGAGGGGAGGAGCTGAGGGCTGGACCGTGGGCTGAATCGCCGCAAGGGAGGAGGGGCTGGGATTGGGGATGAGCAAAGGGAGGGACACGAGGGCTGGGGGTGTGTTCTGGGCTGGCACGGGGAGCAAGGAATTCTGGGATGGAGAAGGGAATGTCGTGTGGCCGCCTCCATCTTGTGGTGGCTGCGCGAGGGGGGTGGGGGGGTGCAAAGCATGGATTTTGAGCTGCGGGAGCGGAATCATGAGATGGAGAAGGGTCAGGAACTGAATCTGCGCGGTTAGTTTTTTCAAAGCCGGGGACGCGGGGGGTTACAGGGGACGCGATGTGACGCTTTTCTGTTCCCCGGGCGTCCCGAATGTCTGCACTCTCTTTCACAAAGTCATAAACGAACAAAAAGATTCTCATAAAACCTTCTTTCACTGAGGGATCTCCTGCCTTTGTCCTTTCACTCAACACTGCACCCACACGCTTCCAAAATTGTCTTTCTGTCACTTCTTGCTCTGTTACCTCCGAAAAACTTACTGTCACCCATCTGACAAACTCTTTCACCAGGCTCTCAGGAAGTTTTGCACCTGCTCTCTGCAGGGGTTCTTGAACTTGTTTATAAATCTCTTTCTGCTCTGTAGTCAGCGTAACACCCATCGCTGGCAGCACAGCAAAATCTCACCCAGCTGCTGCAGCAAAAGCCCCAAAGTTCTAAAGACCCGGCGGAGCTCCCGACACGCCTGCGCGCTGGCGTGTCCCCCCTTGGGCACACGGGAGCCTGACTCCAGTCTCCTGGCCGGACCCTCGCCGCCAGTACCGAGACTTACCCACCGCCGTTCTTCAGAAAACACACTGCAGCAACGGTTCCCGACTCCGCAAACAGTCTTCCGGGTGTTAGGAAGGTCCCGTCCGCATCCACGGACACAGCGCCGGACAGAAATCGGTGCCTCTGTCCCCGCGGCGGCAGTCCTGCCGGGCTGTGTGGAAGGGCGAGTGCCCACACCACCAGCACGGTCCGAGAGCTTCTCCCCGCGGAGGTGACAGCCTGCGTGGTGGTTTTTTGACACCGCTCGCCGCTCTGTCGCTCGCGGTGACACAGATCGCAAAGTGTCCGGAAAAGCTCCCAACCGGTGAACTGCCCGCGGCGGCCGCGGCGCGTTCGCTCAAACCGGTGCAATGCCGCACGTTGGGCACCACTTGCGGCTTTCGGGGGTCAGTTGCGGCTGTCCCCCGTCCCTCCCCGGCCCCCCGGGACCCCTCCGGCTAGCTGTCCCCTCAGGGAACCGGGGTTTGCCGCGGTCCCGCTGCACTGGGCTCACCAAGCAGCGGCTGGGTTAGCACGGTCCGAGCAGCGGTGCGCCTCGGTCGCCGCAAGGAGTCGAGATAAAGAGACGAAGAGAGGTCAGTTGTATGCAGTCCAGAAAGATTGTATTGCCTGAACGGTTGCAGGGATAAAAGACCCTGGGCTACTGCCCAGATACAGTTTTATACAGCAAAATGAAGAGATAAGGTCTAAACAGTAGAGACAGTGTTCAGCATGGGCTCATCAGAACCACCCCAGGGGTCAGGTCCAATGGGAACTGCTCAGGGGTGGGGAGAAGGGGGTTTACATAAAGATGCTGAAGCGAAACTTTCCCGAAACAATGGGGCATACATAAATGTATCTTTTCCTCATACCTAAATGTATCTTTGCCTCAGTTTCCAATTCCCAAGGCCTTTCTAAATCCCTTCCTCCACACTACCATGCCAGCGCGATAGCAACATCTATCTGCAGCTTTTCCTTGACCAAAGGGCAGGGCAATCTGAGGACAGAGCCTCTGAGAACAGGCAGAAATCCTGAAGAGGGGGGGCCCAGGAAACAGGCAGCCATCAGAGCAGGGAAGGAAGGTGACCTCTCCTTTCCTTAGCCGTGCTGGAGCTCCTCCCAGGTGCTGGAGGGCACAAAGCCACTAGTGTGCCTTCTTCAGGTGCGGGGGTTGTTGGAGGGATGAAGCTTCTGTTTTTCCTTTGGGGAGCATTGGTGGGACTTCATCTGGACGTGTCTCTTCCACGCATCAGGAAAGCAAGCTGGAACAACAGAGTTTGAAGGCACAGGAGAAGCTGGAGCAATGGATCAACTTGGTGGCAGAGGTACAGAGGGGAGAGGAGAAAAGGCTGCTTGAGATGAAGCAGTAAATTGCCATCATGCAACCTGGATGGGCAAAGAAGCAGAGACAGTCAAGAGGCACAGAGTGTGAAAAGAGAGTTTGTGTGTTGGTTTGGACTCCTCTGGGCCCCTTATGGGCACAGCTTCTCTGGACACTGTCTGTCTGTCTGGGATTGTCTCTTAGCTGGCCCTTGGTAAATACAGGAATGAGAAGAAACTGCTTTTGGAAAGCATGAGCACATCAGTCTTGGTTGCCACACAAGTGGTGTGTGGGACGTTTAAAGCCGTCTTCTCTTTGTTTCTGTGCAGCTCCAGAGCCAGAAGGCTGCTCTAGATGATAAGGTGCGCCAGCTGCTGGGAGATCTAAATGAAAGGCAGCAGCAGCTAGAGCAGCTGAGGCAGGAGCTGAATAAGGAGCGGCAGAATGGACAGGTGAGCCTGACTAGCCAGGTAGAAGAGCTTGGAAGGGCAGTGATGGGGACATGAACTGGAGACGTGAGGAAAGGGGAGGCAAGGACCATTGCAGGCACTGGAAGCACAGAGCCTGGCAGGCTGCAGCGCTGAGCACCAGGAAGAAGAGCTAGGATGGCAGGGTTAGAGCTGGGTAGAGAAGCAGAAGGAAGGGGCTGAACACAAGTGCTTTTGAGAGTGCAAAAGAGGAAACCTGAACAAGATTGCGGATGCCAGTAAGATTCCTCTTATCTTCCTGAATATCAAGGACAAGCTGCAGGCAGAGTTGCGGGAAGCTCAGAGGAAGATGGAGGCAATGGAGAAGAGGCACAAAGAAGAAGTGCAAAGGATGCACAAGATCCTGCTGCAGTACAGGCTGGCTGGACAAAAGCAGGTGAATGAAGGAGGAGGAAGCAGTGCAGTCATGCAACAAGTGGTCTCTGCCCTTGTTGCCTTTCCCCTGCAGAGCAGCAGGTGGATGGGACCAATGTCTCTGACTGCCATGCTCTGTGCTCTCCGTGGCAGCTGCTCAGAAGGACACTTAGTGGGTTGCTGAATCTCAGCTGCTGCCCTGGGCAGCAGGGCTAGTGCTTTGGCCGGTGGGCCAGCAATCCTGGGAATATATTTCTGCTGGCCTCTTAGTGCTGGCTTTGTTTTTGGAGGGGTCTGTTCAGGCGAGCGTGGTGACCCACGCAGATTCTGGGCAAGTTGTCCCTGTCCATGGTGAATGCAGTCCTCAGAAGGGAGTGAAGTGTAAAGTTGTTCTTTCCCTTTCGCAGTCTCCACTATGGCTGACTGTGACAAGCTGTAGTCTCAGACTGCTTGTTTGGCTTGGACTGGAGGTGGAAGAGTTGACAGCTCAGCTTGCAGCCCATGTCCAGTGCTGTTCCTAAGTGCTTGCCTTTGAAATGCTCTCTCTGGGGCATCTGTGCCAGGCACCTTTCTGACGCAAGCAAATCTCTTGTCCCAGATGAATGCAGGACCTGCCATCAAAGCTGTTGCTGCAGCAGCATCCTGGGAAGAAGCCTCCTCTCCACAGCCTGAAAACCCAAGGATGAGCAGTTCTCCCCACTCAAGCCAGGAGAGAGAGGAGCAGTTCCTGCATCTGCTGAGTACGTCCTGGGGATTTCTTGTGCCATCGAGCAGTGTATTACAGTGTGTGTGCCTCGGCAAGAGCTGTAGCACATGTTCCTCCTCATTTGGTGTTGGGAGAGAATTTTTGGACTCCCTCCAGAAGCCACTGTGGTGCTAGGATGCAGGCAGGGAGCGCTTGGGGCGTTCCTTTTGCCTTTGTGGGCAGCAGGGCCTGGGTGGGCTTTGCCTGAGCTTCCCTCTGGAGTGAAGACAAAAGCAGGGATTGTTTTGGGAGCAGCAGGAGGCTGCGACTTAGCCAGTGGCTCAGTAAAAAGAGTGTGTGCTAGCCTGGCCAAAGTGAGCAGATGAGTTGGCTTCCTAGATTCCCTTTAGACTCCTGACTTCCCACCAGTCATTGGAAATGACAAAACACTTGAGCAAAGTTGATTGGCTGTGGGGCTGGTTTAATGCTGGTGTTGTTCTTATGACTCTTAGTACTTCTATTCCTTCTCCAGTTGGTTTTGTTTGGTTAGCCTGACCTCCTTGAAAAGAATGGCAGGTGACAGCACAAAGAAGAGAGGAAGAGATCTTTTCAGTATGCCCTAAAAATTAAGAAATTGTATTCTTAGAGCTATCTCAAGGAATCAGAGAGGAAGAGCTGTTTTGAAAGAGCCCCAAAAGAAGAAAAACAGGATACTCTTTTTACAATTCCTGTTTGATATTTTAGTTGTATGCTTTGGAAGATGCATCGAAGAGACACATCTATGGGGCACAGTCAGATAGAAGTGCCCTGCAGGCAATTCTCAGGAGGAAGCCTGCAGCCCCTCTGCTGCATGTTCCTCTGGTAGCAGGCATGTTGTCACTGCTAATGCCCAGCTGCTAAATACCGCAGGAATACTAAGCATTGGCCTCAATCCCTGCACAGATGGTACTCTCGGAAAGCACACCAGGGCCTTGCTGATTGTGCAGTACAAGTGAGTTGCTCCTTGCAGCTGGTAACAGCTGCCAGTGCAGTGCTGTCAGAGAAGAACCACTCAGGTACAGAACAGAGGCCAGTTTACTTTGTGTCTGCCATCAGGCGCCCTCAGACAAAAGGTGGATTGATCTACTCCTCCGTGGGTCTGAGGCCAAAGACAATCATGTTCTGTCTTGAGTGGGGCCAACAGCTTGTAACAGGCCTTGATCTGGCTCTAGCTTCTTCAGAGTGGCTGTCAGTGGCCATCTGTGGGCTTTGCCAAGCATTTTGTCATACCTGCCCTGCCACTGACAGCTGGTGTGACTGCAGGGGCTGGAGCCTTCCTTAGCTGTGAGGTTTCAGCTGCCGTCCCGTTGCTGCAGCTTTGCCTGGACTCGTGGAAGGGTCAGTATCTCATTTGTGCAGGTGTCTGTGTCCCGGCAGCGCCTGAGGAACAGCGCTGTCCTTGTTACCCGTCTGGCTGCGCCCGTTTGGGGAGATGGGGCACACGGGTGGTGTTCAAGGGGCTGAGCCCAGTGCTAGTGACTGCTGCAGCCCAGGCTGAAGACAAGCACTTGTAGTTCTTCACTAAATGGGGAACGGGCAAAGTCATCTCCAGAACTCATCCTGCTGATAAATGAGGAGAGTCCTAATTCTTAGAGCCATTGTTCTTGGTTATAGCATGAGCTGCTGTTCTCTAAAATGGTCAAGGCATTGTTTAGGCCAAGTGCTGAGAGGTAGAGAAGGTGCCCTTCTCTCCTGGAATTGACTTTGCAATATTCTTTCTGCTCTGCAAAAAGCAGCTGTTCAAAGTTCATCCAGATGCCAGGGTGCATTGGAACTTTGGAAGTATGAAACCTTTTGTTGAGTCTCACAAGAGAGTGTTTCTTCCCAGGACAATGAAGTGTCCTGATTTTTCAGCCCTCCTTCCTGTTTGTAGATGACAACCACTTGCCTTGGGGCCTGTTCTTTTCTGGTCTCTGTCTGCTCTGATGGTTTTCCCATGGGCTTAGTTTCCCCTCAAGGCAGCCCTTCAAAGGAGTGTGGAGAAGAGACTCTGTGCAGGCCAGGCGTGCTACCGAGCTGCCTGTCTTGCTGGGGCTGCTGCTGCTGCTGTTGTTCTTGTTGATGCTCTTGTTAGCCGAGCGACCATAAATTGCTCAGAGCCCCAGAGAGTGGAGCTGGCCTTCAGATCTCCTGGACGTCAGGATCCCTGTTTTGAAGTTTGCTCCTTGCATTTGCTTTCTTTCAGGGCGTGTGGTGAGGAAGGAAGATCCAGAGAAGAAGTACACTGGATGGGAACTCCTTGGCAGTGGGTGAGTGCAGCCACGCTTGCTTCTACAGAACCATGGGCCAGGGATTTTGGTGGTGCGGTACCATGTGGGAAGTCAGGCAAGCTGCAAGCATCTTCAGACCCTGGCTTCAGATTGTCCCTGTCTCAGTGCTGAGGCAGTACAAGGCATCATGAAAGATAACTGGATGCTGGCAATGTCTTGCCTGCCTCAAGCAGCAGGTCCTGGAGGCCCTCCTGCAAGCCCTCAAACATGTGACACTAGTTTGCCTGTTTTCCCAGGAGATATGGTTTTGTATGATTCAACGTAATTTGGCCACACTCATGAGGGAAGAGAAACCTGAGAGAGCAGCTTCCCACCTGGCAGCTGTCAGATAACAGCTCTCAGTAGCATTGCTTTCCACTATCTTGCTGAAAACAAGATTCAGTGGTCAGGAAGATAAGAAAGGCTGTGTGGTGTTGCCTGAGTTTGGCAGGCAGGATTAAAAGAGAGCGTTGAGATGGCCCCGCAGGACTGTATGTTTCATTGCCTGGAAAGGCACCCCACAGGCACAGACACAAGAAGGGAAAGGCAAAGAAAACCCCTGCGTGCATAATCTAGTGTGCACATTTGAGATTTGTAGCAGCCCTTTTTCTTCCTGTTGCAGCCAGCTTTTCTCTTGGACACTCTGCATGGCAGAGGGCTGCTGGGCTGCTGGGCCATTGGCTGAAGAGCGGACAGACCCTGGTGTTTTAGAGACACTGCAGGCAGCAGAGAGCTCCTGCCTGGGCTGCCTTTTCCTTCTCAGCACTGAACAACTTCTCTGTTCTTGCCACTGTTCTGTTTCTAGGGGGTTTGGAACCATTTACAAGGCCTTCAACGCTGCCACAGGACGAGCGGTAAGTGCCAAGAGCCCATGCAGATTTTGCAGCCCTTGAGTGCTTTCCCTTGTGATGTGATCTATGGCCAAAGCTTTGGGCCACCTGACTTTGCTGCAAAGGCTGTCCCGCAGAAGCAGCCTGTCCAGAGGTGGGCTGCAAAATGACTTTTGGACAGACTTTATCTTTCCTCCCTACCTGAGTGAATGCAAGAATGGCGGTGGTGTCTATCCGAGAAGGACGCGCTGGCTTGGACTTACTGGATAAATGTTCCTAGATTAGCTGATGGCAAGAGCCGTCATTCCGGCCCAGTTCCTCTTAAGCCCAGGTTCAGACACAGAAAGGATTTCCCATTGTTTTCCACCACGTGGTTCAGCTTGAAAATATATTGCAGGACCTCAAGGAGGAGAGATCTTTACTGGAGCACAGTTTTGCCTTTCAGTCCTAGGGAACCCAGTTCACACACGCACACGCACACACACACGCACAGATCAGTGGGAAGAAATTGATGAAGAGCCTTAATTAATGCAATGTTTTGTTGATCCTGTGTCAGAGACATTCCACTACAGAGATGCTATTCGTACTGAACTGACGTGGAAGTGCCTTGGAGAGTCCTGCTATTTTGTGGGGCTATGAGTTCAGAGTCCTGAGTTCTCGTTTTTGGCTCTCAGCAAATACAACTCCATCTTCCTGGTAGTTCCTTCTCCACCCGCGGTGCTGCGCTCAGAAACTGCACTAGGAGGGAGGTCGAGGAGGTGTCCAAAAGCCCTAAGCCCTGCTTATGACCTGGGGTGCATCCATAGCGTAGCACAGAAGAGTTATTCATTTTTAAACCCACTAAATAAGTACAAATTACAATAATTACTCGGTGTAAACCGTGTTCCAGGTTGTTCTTCAGAGTTGCAAAACCCAAAGTGAAGAAGTTAGGATGTGCTAGGGTTGTAACTTTCCTTTGAGTCGCTTTGGAGTCCTTTTTTGGACAGCATTTTCCCTGTCATGTATGTATGTGTGTGTTTACTTTGGCACACAGTCAAGAACGGCAGCCATCTCTGAAAGGCTGGTCAAAGCCCCTAGAAATGCTAACGTATTTCCAGTGGTTTCAATTTATCTTGGCTGGAGCAAAATTACTTCAGCTTGCAAAACACGTGTAAATGATAATAGTAGTGATAAACAAAGTGTGCTGGAGGAGTCTGCAGGTGCAAAGAGTGCTGTTAGCACTTTGTGGTTGATGGTTTAGTGTCCATTTCCACCGAGGTGACAAGGCATCCAGGCCCGTGATTGCACAGAGAAAGAGGCTCTCGTCTCGTCTGCTCCTAATGGCTTTCCATGTCATTGTAGGTGGCCATAAAGGTACTTGATCTCCAGCACCAGGGCTGTGAGGATGTGTTGAAGGAAATCCTGGTCATGGATAAATATAAGAACGCCAATATTGTCACCTACCTAGAAAGGTCAGTATTCTGGCAGAAAATGGATTTTCAATTCACATCAATCTACTCCTGCATGAGGCCTGGGAGGAGATTGCATTTTGTCCCCACAAATTCTTCCTGGCAGAAATAGCTTGAAGCTTGATCTCAGAAACGTGGCTCTCTTACTAAGCCAGCAGCATGTATGTTCACTCACTGCATGTTGTTCTGCTGTTTTGGGCGGGATTTTTTCCAAGTGTTTGAGGAGAAGTGCTGAGAAAGCATCACAGAAATGATTTCCCTTGCACTGTTTGCACTGCTTTCCATTGCCTTGCATGCCAAAAGACTAGGCTAGGAGAGACATAATTTGTCCGGTTTGAAATTGTTTTTCCTGTTTGTGACTGTCCTTTCTGCAAGGTTTTCCAAAGGGTGTTGGCAATGCTGCACACCCACCTGCCCTGAGTAAAAGCTGTGAGACTGTGCCTCCTTGCTGCTGGAGTTAATGGTGCAATTTGTGTATGAAGAAGATGAAGCAGCTGCTGGGATGTGTCTGCTTCCAGATTAACCTTTGCGTCACAAAACTGCCGCTTTCCCCTGCTTGCCACCTAAACCGTCTCCTTTTCCAGGGATGTGTCTTCCTCATTTAGACGGCACAGACAGCAAGCACTGGATAGCCTCGGTGGAGTGTGTCTTCACTTGATTCCCTCTTCACTTACCAGTGACCTGGACACAAAACTCAGCTGTAGTCTTTTCTTCCATGCGGCAATTTATCTGTGCACATTCAGCTCCACACGGTTGCTTTTGTCTTGCAGCTACCTTGTCAATGAGGTTGTCCTGATGGTGTTGGAGTTTATGGATGGAGGCTCCTTGGCTGATGTGATCCGCATGAAAAGTCTGGCTGTAGGACACATAGCAACAGTGTGTCGGGAGGTAAGGGGTCCTGCTTGTGCTTGGGATGGCTTGGACAGACTGGTCCTTTGAAAGCGCTGCAAAGGGAGTGATTCCATGCTCAGAGCTTTCTTTCTGTCTTGCTCTTATGCTCCGGAAAGGAAAGAGCATCTGGGCTGAACTGCCTGCTGGTGTCCCTGCTCTTACTCTAGTCTGTTCTGTACTCTTCTATCCTATTACTGAACTCTCTGTCTCGTTTTCATTGTCATTTTCTGTTCTGCACTTTGCCTCTCCAAGCCTTTGCCTTTCTGCAATACCTTCTTTGCCTGTAAGCACAAAGGTGCTGGTGTCCAAGTTTTAAACCAGTGGCAAAGCCAAAGAGAGACTCGTCTGTCACAGGTCTCAACTTCAAAGGATGGCATGGCACCCACCATGGTGCTTGCTACTGAAAACTGACACATGAGCTACTTCCAAGTCAGCTGTCCCTTGTCCTCCAATCTCCCACCTGACAGTGATGCCCTTGGTAGCCAAGGCAGGGACTTTTCCTCTTTTGGCAAAGCATTGTTTGTCCTGCGGATGGGGAGAGCGCATCCACTGCAGCAGGGATGGCTCTGACTGGCTTTGCCGGGGACAATCTGGAGCAGTGACTGATGTTTCCCCCTCAAGCACTGATATGCCTTCCCTTGGAAAGATCCTGCTCTCCTAGTGTGGCAGCAGCAAGCTCTTCCTCTTGCCAGCGCTCACGCTCCTTTGAGATCGGTGAATCTTCAGGAGCAGACTCCTTTTGTGTGTGGCGAAATCCGATCAGGCTCACTTTTGGCCTCCTGTTTCTTTTTTTCTCTCCCAGTGCCTGCAAGGCCTGGCTTTCCTGCATGCCAACCAGGTGATCCACAGAGACATCAAAAGTGGAAACATCCTGCTGGGCCAGGATGGCTCCGTCAAGCTGGGTGGGTATTCTCGGTCAGGCGCAGCGCTCCGGGCAGGCGGTGTGGGGCTGCTTTGGAGCGGCTGCGGGTGCCCAGCAGTGGTGCCGGGGAGAGGGCAGGGAGCGCTCTGCAAGCCCAGGGCGCAGCTGTAAGGTGCTGAGTGGTCTAGAGAGCAACAAGGTAGCAAGAGTAACTCTGGTTTGTGTGTGCGTTCCTTCCAAAAGGAGAGAGTTTCAGCGTAAAAGTTGCGGTGAGTGAGGAAAAGGCACGGTGGGAATCGTGGGGGGTAACTAAGTGGACAAATGCCCACGTCCTTGGCTGCAGCCCTGAGGAAAGAGAGCCCAGCTGCTTTTCCAGCTGGAATCAGCACTGCATTCTGAGACGTAGGCGTCCTGAGAAAGCCTTTTCCTTGGTTTCCTACTTGAAGCAGCATTTGTTTTTCTCCTCAGCTGATTTTGGCCTCTGTGGTCTGCTCAGCCTTGAGCAGAGTAAACGGAGGTCGATGGTTGGCACCACGTGGTGGATGGCACCCGAGGTGGTGAGAAGAGGGCCCTACGGCCCCAAAGTGGACACCTGGTCCCTTGGCATCGTGGGAATAGAAATGGCCACAGGAGAGGCTCCTTATATTCGGGAAAACAGTGACACGGTAAGGTGCAAATACGCTCAGAGAGCGGTGTCCTTCTGGTCCGTGTCCATTAGACAAAATCCCATGCCCACCACTTGAAGTGCTTCCACCAAGGCCCTCTTTCTAAAAACATCCCGGGGGCTCAGATCAGCTGTCAAGGGAAGACCTGTTGCAGCTTGAAATAGCTGGGGCTGCACTGGAGCCTTTTATCCTTTGGGAGAGAAGGCTCATCTCTAAACCTCTGCTAGGCAAGAAATTGACACTGCGGACTGGAGCTTCGAAGATGGGCTCTAGGTGAGCACTGAAGGATATGGAAGAATCACGTAGACTCTCGTGTTTCCTTTTGCTTCAGGCTAGCTACCTGATAGGCAAGCAAGGGGTACCAGATCTGCACAAGCTCGGGCTGCCCTCTGGCTTGTGTGAATTTCTGGGTTGCTGCCTGCAGATGGATGTGGACAGGCGAGGCTCTGCCGAGGAACTTCTGCAGGTACAAGGCAAATCGGCTGCAGCCCAAGCAGCTGTTCCCTGTCAGGGTTTGTTTCCTGGGCAAACTCCAGGGCTTCACATGGGCCCCCCCATCTAATAACCTCTACTCTGGGTGCTTTTCCAATGAAAGCCAAGCAGGATCCAAGACTCTTTGTGGCTAGGAGGGACCAGTGCATGTCATCTAGTCCAAAACATCAGCCACTGGCAAGGACATCTTGAAGTGGATGAGGCTGCTCAGAGTCCCATCCAAGCTGACCTTGAACGTTGCTGGGCTTGGGGCTCCTCCCAGCTCTCTGGGCAGCCTGTGGCAGTGTTTCAGCACTCTCCTTGGGAACAGTTTCTTCCTTAGAGCCAATCTGAATGGAGTGTCTTTTAGCTGAAACTATTCACCCTTGTCCCCTTACAATTGGCCCTACTAAAAGCTATGTCCCCATCTTTTTTAGAAGCCCCTACAAATATTGAAAGTTCTCCTTGGGGCTTGCTCTTCTCCAGGCTAAACCAGCACAACTCTCACAGCTGTTCCTCAGAGGAGAGCTCCCTCCTTCTGGTCATTTCTGTGGCCCTCTTTTGCTCTTGGGTGGTGTATTCAGGTTTACCTGCTAGCAAAGGGAACTGAAGTATTGCAATGCCAGGGATGTGGGCTTGAAGAACATGACGAAAGCCGTCCCTGCCCAGCGCTTCTGGATTGCTGTGTGGGAAGGCGGGGGCTGTGGGGGAGCTCCTTGTGAGCATCCCAGGGCACTCAGCCTGTCCCTCCTGCCCCACTCTTTGAGCTTGCTGCCTCTGCTTTCTGCCAGTCAAACAGGGACAGCTGAGCAGGACTTGTGCCAGACCCATGTGCTGCCTGGCCCGCTCAAGTAGATGAGAATCCTTGCGGCTTTGCCGCCCGGTTTTGTGGCAGACGAGGACCAGGCCACTTCCTTGGCTGTTCCTGCTGACAAGGAAGATGCCGGCCAGCACAGGAGGTGG
This sequence comes from Taeniopygia guttata, assembly GCF_048771995.1. Taxonomy (NCBI): domain Eukaryota; kingdom Metazoa; phylum Chordata; class Aves; order Passeriformes; family Estrildidae; genus Taeniopygia; species Taeniopygia guttata. The sequence goes on along the minus strand of NC_133063.1, from coordinate 10,380,652 downwards.
GGGGCCATGCCAAGGCAGAGCCTACTCTTCCTGCACGCTGGAGCTGAGCACATCTGAGCCTTGATGCTTTGTCTCCTTGCTCCTGGCTTGCTGCTGAAAACCCGCGTGTGCTGTGGTCCTGAGAACAACACGTGGGATCAATATTTTTCAGAGCTCTTGGGAGTCTCCTGAGGAATGTCTTATGCCCCACATCTCTTTTGGACACTCAAATAGCTCATGTCTGTAGAAAAGAGGAGCTGGAAGAAGTCTGTTGAGTTTCCTGTAAGGAACAAAACCTTTGGACAGCAAGCAGCAATCCCACAGTGCTGTCAGGACAAAAATCCCAGCAAGTGATGACACCTTGAGCAATGGACTAGTGCAGTTGTGGGCCATGTTTGCCTGTGCTAGCAGCATCCTGGGCATGAAGGCACACGTGCTGATGGTGCCTTCAGTCCTATGTTAGTATATTTCAGGGTGCTAGAGGAATGCAGCTTGACCCTGTAAGGAACTCAGTTTGGAAAAGAATGGTTCCTTTTCCCTTTGTCTCTTTTAATTTGGTTTGGTTTGTTTCTTTTTCCCTTTGGGCAGCATCCATTTCTCCAGTCAGCGGAGCCTCTCTTAAGCCTCTTCTGACAGCCTGATTGCTGTCATCCCTGCAGCAAAATCATGCAGGAAGCAAAGGAGATGGCAAGGAGCACTTCAGCACTCGGGGAAATGAACCTCTGAGAACAGGTAGAAATCCTGAGGGGAGAGGGGCCAGGAAACGGGCAGCCATGGGAGCAGGAAAGGAAGGTGGCATCTCCTATTCTCCCACCTGCTGATCCTGCTTTTGACTTTCTGCTTAGGACAGCATTGCTGTAGGGCACAAAGTCACTACTGCTGTGCCCTTTTCAGGTGTGGGGTTGTGCACGGCATGAAGCTTCCACTGATTATCTGGGGAGCTTGGCTGGCACTTCATGTGGAAGTGTCTTCCTCCCCTCATAAGGACTTGGAAGGGCAGCGTTTGGAGGCACAGCAGCTGCTGGCACACAGCTGCTCCTTCTGTACCTTCCTGGTGGAGGTACAGAAGAAGCAGGAGAACAGGCTGCTGGAGATGAAGCAGGAAGTTGCCAGCATGCAAGCTGTACAAGCAAAGTTCTGAAGCAAAGCCAGTCAAAAGGCAAAGGCTGTGAGAAGAGAGTTTCTGTGTTGTTTTGGACTCCTCTGTGCTCCATATGGGCACTGTTTCTCCACACTCTGTCTGTCTGGGGGGCACTGTCTCTTAGCTGGCCCTTGGTAAACCGTGCTGGAGAGACCTTTGTGTCTTCAGGGAGCGGTGTGGTGAGAGGCTACCAGAGTGCAGGTTTGAGGGGGGCAGGCATGGTGATGCAGGCCCAAAGAGAATGGGAAAACCAGAGCTTCCTCTCAGAAGGAGGGAGGTCTCACGGGAAGTCCTCTGCAGAGCCAGGCTAGAGCTGTGGGAGAGGGCTGGCTGTCAGGCTGCTGAGGAGGTGCCTGAAGCTGCTGAGTATGTCCTGTGCATTCTTTGTCCGATCCAGCAGTGGATTATAGTGTGTGTGCCTCAGCAAGAGCTGTAGCTCGTGTTCCTCCGTGATTTGGTGCTGGGAGAGAAATTTTGGACTCCCTCCAGAAGCCACTGTGATGCTAGGATGCAGGCAGGGAGCGCTTGGGGCATTCCTTTTGCTTTTGAGGGCAGCAGGGCCTGGGTGGGCTTTGCCTGAGCATCCCTCTAGAGTGAAGACAAAAGCAGGGATTGTTTTGGGAGCAGCAGGAGGCTGCGACCTAGCCAGTGGCTCAGTAAAAAGAGTGTGTGCTAGCCTGGCCAAAGTGAGCAGATGAGTTGGCTTCCTAGATTCCGTTTAGACTCCTGACTTCCCACCAGTCATTGGAAATGACAAAACACTTGAGAGAAATGGATTGGCTGTGGGGCTGGTTTCATACTGCAGTTGTTTCTATGACTGTACTTCTGTTATTCCTTCTACAGATCACATCGGCCCCCACCATCTAAATCCCCACTCCGAAGGCTTTTCAAATGAAAACAAAGGAAACTTGCAGCAAAGCAATCGAGAAAGCAGAAGAGATGACCAGGACCACTTCAGGATTGCTTTCTCCAAAGGCAGCTTGGAGCTGGAGTCACAATAAAAGTCCTACACACCCTCAAGTCTGTTGGACAATTGCCTTCCTTGTCAGCCATGGAATAAGGCTCTATGTTCACTTCTGAATTGGCCATTCTTTCTTAAAGATGGAAAGTCCCTCTTAAGTGTGGCGTTCTAGTGTGGTTTGGATTTGGCAACCGTCTCCCTCCATTACCAGCTCCAACCTACAGTGCCTCTGGAATGCTACCCATTGGCTAGCTTTTGCCCAGCTGTGGACTTCTGGATGAGGAAGAAAAGGCAATTGCATTTCCCAGTGAAGAGCAGGGCAGCCAAAATATCCTGTGGAGATAGAGGCTTTCAGCTGTGCACGCAGAGGCTTTTGGTTCCTGCTCGGTGTAGCCGGCACCTCTCCTCTGTGACTGCTCCTGCCTCCCGCCTGGCCATGGCTCGTAGGTACGAGGCTCTGCAAGTGGAATGAAGAAGGTAGGCACGTCTGCTGGCAGCACAGGAGAGCAGAGAGCAGAGAGCTGGCAGGACCCTGGCCAGCAGAGCAAGGCACCCACCGGACCTGCTCTTTGTCAGCAGAAAAGGACTGGTGGGTGACGGCAGCCTTGGGGCTGTCTGGGGCTCAGCAATCATGAGAAGTCTCTGTGCTTGAATGGGTTTGTCCCTCTTTCTGTGCTTTCTGTTGTCCCTGTGCTCTGCGCTGTCTACCCAGGCCTGTGTAGCTGCGTGGCACAGATAAAGTGCAGGAGGGCCTCATTCGTCTGCCCTTTGAGGTGCCTGCTCACGGCAGCCTTTTCCATCTGCAAACTCCATCTGGAGAGTGACTCCCTCCCTGTGTTTGGTCCCAGAGGCCAGGGCCTGTCATCTGCAGTCCCAGGTGGCATTGAGGGCTACCCAGTGCCTCAGGCTGCTGTGACCCTAGCGCAAAACAACAGGAGACAGTGGTAGGTGGTTGTTTCCAAACTCACATCCTTCAGGGGCGGTGTGCCATGCGTGTCCTTTGTCCAGCCCAGCCCCAGAGCTAGGCATCAGATCCAGGCACTGCTGCTGCCACTGCTGAATTCAGCAAGGATTTGGTGGTTGGTTTCCATCCCAGCAGAACCGGTCACTTATGACCACTGCATCCACTTGGCGCAGAAGTGAGCTGTGGTAGTCTGTTATTTTACAGTCTGTTCTTCTGTAGTATGTTTTAATATTCCTTGTTAGAAGTTTGTAGTGGTTGGTTCTATGCACCCCATTTGGCTCAGTCCTGAGTTGTTTACCACAGTTTTCCCTGCCAAAATGTATGTCAATCCACATGTCAATCCACCTGTATACCTCCCTTGTTGCCTTGTCTTACCCCTGTCTCTCAAAGATAGCACACTCCTTTGGTTCTGGAGTGTTCCCTGTCTTTCATCCTTTCCTCAAAGCAGAATTGGATTGTGAGTTCTGCTCTCACCCCGTGTTGGCTTCTGTTGGGGAGCCCTTACGCTGCACCCCTCCCCTAATGCCCTCCTATTGCTCAAAGGTTGTGTCCTCCCTGTGTTCCCCCTCCCCTTTAAAAGTAGCCCCTTCAGGGTCAGATTTGTCACTTGCTCTGCCCTCCTTCGGGATTACATCTTTGGAGATTCAGACAAGTGTCCTTCTCTCATTGCTGTGCCTCTGCTGTGCTCCCCACGCCGCAGCGATCACCGCCACCCGCGGCAGTCTCGGCACAGACTCGGGGTGGCCACTCGCGTGTCTGCCCTGCGGCCACCAGCGGGACAGCCAGCCGGCCAGCCTCCGTCCCGTGGCCAAAGAGAGCCAGACTCAGTGAGCCTGGCTGGCGTGTAGTTATGTGGGTCTCTTGGTTCTCTTTTTAAAAAGGGGGGTTTATGCTTCTTCCTTTCCCGTTGGTGATATCCTCACCAGACTGTCACTACTTCACAAATATTATGATGGTGGCTTAGTCTCTTCTTCTGGCAGTTCCATCAGGATTCATGAATTCTTCTTATCGAGTGCCACGGACTTTTGCACCTTCAGATCTCTTAAGTAAGCTTTTGAATCAGAGCTGCTCTCTTCATTTGCCCAGTCCGACCTTTGTTTCTGCAGCTTGCTGTGGCTAGATGTGAGGACCAGGCACATCTCAGACATTCTGACTGTTGTGAAATAAAACCTGTGATTGGAAGAAAGATCCTGTGAAGGTGGGACAGCCCTGTTCTAAGCCAGCTTTTCTTTCCACCTAGAGACGCCCATCTGGACTCACCTTCTAGAGAGAGATATGGATGCTCATGGGTGAACAAACTGGCACAAAAATTTTAGTTTGCATAAGAGGCATAAAAGACGCTAACTCTAAAAATTTGATCCTGCCTGCAGCCCTTTTTCCTCTTTTTCTTTTTGTCTAGCTATCCCAGATCCATACTATCTGTGCAGCAGTATCAATGTGGAACTACAGATTGGTAAACTTCTTTCTTCTCTTTCTCTCTTGGATGTCTTTCTTTCTCTCCTACCTTGCTTTGTCTGGGCAAAGTGCACCTATCATATTTGACCTCTTACTCTGTATTGGAGTTTTTTGCAGCAATTGGAATGTAAGGGTTGTTAACCAGCACGTTTGAGACTAAATAGAGGACTACTTGCCAGAGTAAAGATGACTATATAATAAAAGTGTAAGAGTTCTCTATCACCTAGACTGGTGTCTTTGAACAACCGTATGAGATTTTATTATCAACATCACCTTCCTTACCTGGGTCCTTTTAAACATCACCTTACTTTCATGGATCATGCCACAGAGTACTTGCCAGTACTGAGGAAAAATACTCTTTGAGTACGGCAGTCTTGTCCAAATCCTGGAAAACCGGGTCTCCCATTTTCCTCTGGAGAGGAAAGAAGACCATTTGCCCTGCTCTTCCTTTTATCATGGATATATCTGTAGAAGGTTTTCTTGTTGCCTTTGATGTCTGTGACCATATTTAACTAATCCCGGGGTCCTACCTATCCTTGCTTCCACCCTCTGTGTCCTTCTTTTTTGCACTTGAGATCTTCCAGGACCTTGTTCATCTATCCAGGCCTCCCAGAGTTTTTGCCTGTCTTTCTGTTTTCAGGATTCATTACTCTTGAGCTTGGAGGAGGTAGTCCTTGAATATTACCTGCCTTTCTTATGCCTCTCTTCTTTCTAGGAGAAGAGAATTATCCCATGGTAGCCTACCAAGCAGATCCCTGAAGAGGCCAACATCTGATTTCCTGAGTGTCCCGGATTGAGAAGCAAGATGTGTTAGATTTCCCTTGCTTCTGAATGGTCAGGTGTTTCTTAAACGTGGGAAAAGCCATATATGGGGTTTGTGGCATGGTCTGGAAGTGGGCAAAGGTCTTCTGACCTTGGTGCCTCCAGGCCACAACCTCTAGTGGAGAGACAGGCTGGCAGCAGTGACTAGAGGAGCAGAGTGGGGCAAAATGGAGCAGAGCAGTGGTGGCAGTGCAAGGCATGCTGCTGTGGCTGCGGTTGTCTTGCAGCTCTTGGGAAAGGTTGGGAGTGTCTGTGCTGCTGTGGGCAGAGGGGGAGGGAGCCGGGCTTCTCCACAGGCTCGGGCACAGGTGAGTATCCAGTGGGAAGGCAAGTTCTGCCACGGGAACTAAGGCCAACATGTGGGAGTGAAGACTTGTGCAGTTTGGATCTGCGTGAGCCACTGTGGAGGCCTGTGGGCCTGCTGGAGGACTTCTTGGGGCTATGCCCTGGAAGAATGTCCTCTAGACTTTAACCTTTAACCTTTCCCATGGACTCCGGTTTTTCATTTCAATGTACATTGTTACATTATTATAGTGATATATAGTGATCATATAGTGATTGTTGAAAATCATTTACTGTGCGATGTTTGGTGGCAATTGGTGGTATATATGATGGTCATTTCAGTTGAAATTTTAGTTGCACAATGTTTAGCAGACTTCCTTTCCCAGTTTTCGTTTTCACCGTCGCGTGCCCCTGAACCCACTATTCCTGAGAAAGACAGGACTGGAGATGGAACCTGCTCAAGAGCACAGGCCAGCCACCAGGCCTCTGCCATCTGCCCTCCTTTTCCGTGCCCATGCCAGGAGGGCACTGGCCATGCCTCCCCGGATTCTACCCTAACCCACCTTGTGACAGCCCTCAACCCTGCTCCTGCTTTCCTGTTGTATTAGCAGTCCCCGATTTTTGTTGTAATTCACGTTTCAGAGATTCCCGATACAGGCCACCCTCAGAAGCCAGTCACCCCAGTTCTTTTAATTATTTAGGCAGGAGAGTCGGCACCCTCCGGACAGCCGGAGGAGCGACTCTGGTGCCCCACAGGAGACCCGTGCCTGGCCACACCATAAGGTCCTCACAGGCTGGTCCCCCCTAAAGCCTTTTCTTTTGGCTTTTGTGTTTGGGGAAGGGCACCGGGGGCAGGTGCCATCGCCAGTCCTTTTGATTTTCTCTTCTCTTTTGATCTATGGGTAAGTGAGGGGGAATGAATTGGCAGAGAGATGCCTGGGACTCGGGCCCTTAGAAGTGAGGGGAAATGAAAATTGCATTTACTTCTTGTTTAGTTATTCTCTGCAGTATGAACTCACCTGTTTATTTTAGTTCTCAAGTTTAGTTCAAGTCTATGAAGTATTATGTTGTTTTTAGTTAAGACAAGGTTATTATTTTGACTATGATTGTTATACCTTTCATTTTCAATAAATCCAAAAAGGGGGAGTTGTGGGAGCTTGTCCTGGAGGGGATGGGCCATGAAGTGGCCACACATCAGACAATCAATGAGCAACAGGAAGCCTCGGGAGAAGAAAAACCACAATGGATGACACCCAGGGAACTTCTGGTGAGTTTATCATAGAGAGTAAAGGACTCTGGGACTGACTGGGAGTGGCCATGCAGATCAACAGCCGTTGATTGGCCAGATGGTTTCTGGAACTTTCTAGAACACGCTGGTTCCAGGCCTTCCCCAGCACTGCTCAGCTGCAGCTCTGCAGCTCTTTGGCTTTGAACCAGCGTGTTTAACTGGCTTCTCAGGTTCTGGGGCTGGCTTCATCCCAGCATTCAATTCCTGCTCTGCCCTGAGGCTGGCTATTATTTCAGGCTCCAAGGCGATTGGCAACTGATTCAGCTCCTTTTCTAGCTGCTTGGCAACACAGAGCTCTCTGAGTCAAACCTCCATGCATATGGATACTGGGCATGGTCCTGTCCTGGGATTTTCAAAGTTTCTTCTACCAAAATTCATCTTTTCTCCACCAGTAACTGTGGATAGTGCTAGTTTTTCTCAGTCTCCGTCTCTCTTCAGGGCTGGACAAGCTTTCTATAGAAGCTTTTAGCAGGTCTGTCAGTAGAGAGCAGTTGACATCATTTTCTGCATGAGAGTCTATTACTTTTCTGCCAGAAGATAGCAGCCTTGACTGAAAATTTATTTCTCCTTTATTATGTCATGAGCAGTTACTGCTGGATCAAATGCCCATGTCACCTCAAGAATACCCTGCTCATTGCGCCAGTTAAAATGTAAGGCCCCTAAAACGTTGCTCAGTGAGACACTTTAAAAGGACTTCAACTTGTTCACGAACTCTGATGTAGAAAAGCAGGAGAATTACTGACAAGATGTTCTCAAAAGAGGTCGGAACAACACAAAAATCTTCCCTGGCAACTTGTGAAAATCAGAGAACTTTGGCAAAACATTTAGAGCAGGAATCAATCAACATAAAGCATTCCATCAAGCATTAACTTAGCGTATTCAACTTAACAAATTCCAAGCCTGTTAGATTTTAAGTTACTGAAAAATCTGCTAGAATGAAATTGGAAGAACAAAGAGGAAGAGAGAATGAGAGAAAATATATAGAAAAGAACCAACACATCTGCCATTCCTGGTTCCAATGGTGTTCAGCTAATAGAATTCTAAGAGGAGGTAGGGCAAAGACATGTGGTTGCCACATAGCCTGAGTTAAAATCCCTTCGGCTTTCCTGGGGCCTTCCCCCACATGGGGCTGCCACTCACGTGGCCATTTAGGAGCTGGGTTAGGGGTTCCAGACACAGGGGTGGGGCATTGCCTCCGCTGTGCCAGGGATCAGCGGTCACTGCTGGGCTGGGATACAGGCCTGGGAGTGTGGGGTGTACAGAGCAAAGCATCACCTCTCCACAGCGAGGCTTGATCTGCCCCTTTCCCCACATAAGCACCTGAAATGTTTGGAGCCAGCAATCTCTAGCCTCTCACAACAAGGTTTCTGGGCTCCTGTGCTTCTTGGCTCTCCAGACTCCAAAGACTTGTGGCTGGATATTAAGAAACCTGCACTTTTATTGCTTCCAAAAGAGGCAGCATGAGGGTTTCTTTTTCTTTCTAAGACCTTCCCTTCTTTCTATGTCCTCAGCCTGAGATAGTCCTTGTAACGCCTCTCCTCTCTCCCCTACTCCACAACAATGGAGGGGGACAACGGAAAAACCCAATCTATGAGAGGCCAGAAATGTTAGAAATGTTGCAATGTAGTAAGGGAAAAAAAAAAAAAAAGCAGCACTATACAATAAAAATAAAATTGTACAAAAGAGATAATGCCATAACTGACAAAGGTGAAGTGTCACATGGGGCCCCCGGAACAAGGAGAAGATGGTGAGGGCTTAAAGAATGATTCTGATGGTAGATGGGCGCTGCTGGTGCTGCCTGGAGCAGCTGTGGGCCTGCAGTGGCAGTTTCCTGCTCCCTCTCTGCAGCACTGGTGGTGGCAGGGGCGATGGTGATGGGTGTCTCTCCCTGCAGAGCTCTGTTTGGCACTGCCGCTACCATCAGTCTGCCACGCTGGGCGTGCGCCTGGGAATCGGATCTGCCGCTCCACTGCCTCTTCCTACCACCCTGCTGGGCTCCACTGGGCTTGGCTGGACTCCCTTTTGGCTTGGCTGAACTCACTTGGTATCAGTGTCACCAATCTGGGCTGCACTGTTCTGCTGGAGCGGAAAAACAGTCCCACGTGCCACCCTGGCCTTGATGGTTTCAGTTGTGTGTCAGAGCTGTCACTTCCGTGCCACTCATCTCAACCCCGTGGCCTAAAAACTACTGTGGAAGGACAGAACTGGCAGGGAAATGGTGGTGGTGCTTTGGTCCCAGGGCCTCTCTGCTAGAGGGAGCCAGAAAGAAAGATCCCTCTTGCATCTGTGGTCATGGCATTTCCCTGCTGAAATCACACCCATGGCTGTGATGTAAAATGAATAAACAGTGCTGAAAGATCCATGACCTGGTCTCTGTAGCTAGGAGAAACCTCTAAATGCAATTGAAGTAGTGCTTCTCCTTGTTTGCTGCTTTCCTGAACTGAGAAAGGTCCAACTGGAAGAAGCCTTCTGGTTTTTGCTCAGAAACATTAGTGGCCAAAGAGCACTGATGTGGTTCCTCACATCCCGCTCCCTTCTAGGTGCTCAACTTCTCTGGGTGGGCTATAGGGGATTAGTGTGTTCTTGGAGTTACTCTTAGATGCCTTGAGCAGTAGCTTATGGACTAGGAGGGCTTTTTGTCTTGCTTTGTAGCAGAGGAGAGCTTTGCAGGCTTTTTTTGGCCTGAGCTGTAGGGAAGATCTGGTTCCCTGCACTCTGTGAGTTCACAAACCAGCCCAGGGTGGCTGCTGTTGTGATGTCAGGGGCCGCATCCCAGCGTTGCCAAGGCAAAGTTGCTGTGCCCAGGCCCGGCAGGGCTCAGTGAGCAGAGCAGCTCTGTGGCACGCTGACTGCAGGCGGAACCTGCTGATCGCCGAGGTCTCTGCCAGCAGGACTCGCAGGATTTTTGGTTTTTCCCCGCAGGCGTTGTCTGGTGCAGACTTGGGCAGCGCTGCTCAGGCCATGGAGAGAGTGTGTGCTGCAGTTTGCACGGCTTTCTCCGTGGCCTATTCTGGGTACTTTTTCACCCAGCTGGCACGTAAGTGGACGGTTTTGTGCAGTGTGGCATATGGACACCAAAATGCCACCAAGAGGCCTTGAGTTGGGTAAAGCTGCTGTCAGCAGCTGCAGCTAAGAAGGGGGTGTCTCTAGCCAGAGGGGCCTGGGCAGCATTTGTAATGTAGCCTGCAGGGGCTCCGCTCCTCCCGTGGCATAGCCTGTGCCCATGGGGTCTGGAGTCTCCTCAGTTTGCTGGCTCAAGCCAGACAACTTCCAAGATAGGAGGACTGGGAGAGCTTGGCAGGAGTCCTTGGAAAAGCTGTGCACTGCTCTCCAGCACTGAGGGAAAGTCCCTCAGTTCAAGTCTTCTTGTCTGCATTCCCTCATCCCAGCATGTGCCTGTGGAACTTGACACTTCCTGAGTGCTAAAAGAGCCATTCCTTCTCGGATGAAATCACAGGATCAGCTTGGAAAAGGCCTCTGAGATGGACATTTCAGAGCAGTTCTTGTACGCTCCTGAACCCAGGAGCTGTTCCTGCGCTGTGTCACCACAGAACTGCCACCATGGCTAAAGGGGACTTGGGTGAAGCTTTGTTGGGGAAGGGTTTTCAGTAAGCTCATGGCAATTGCTGCATGCAATCCCTTCAGAAAACTGAAGTCCAGGGAAGAGAGGAGCTGTAGCTCCTGCTGGGTGTGGTGGGGCAGAAGCTGGAATGCCTGTTGCAGAACCACTGGGACTTTCTCAGTCTCGAGTTTCTATGGGTTGAGAGGCCAAAGAGGACAAAGGGTAGACACGAGGCAGTAGTTTGTGCTGTTGCCTTGCTGTGTGACACAAGGGTTGCTGCTGGAGTGATGGAGTGAAAGCAGAATGCTCTGTCTTTGGTTGCTGACTATTTGGTGGGCTTGCCCAGCACAGGCAGTTTCCTTACAGCATCTGCTTCTTTTTCCCTTTTGTCTTGCAGGTCACATCACCCGTGCCTGGAGAGAATCCGCTCCTTGGGTGAGTGGGAAAGGAACCTTTGACGTTGGTAGCATTTGACAATTGTGGAGCAAGCTGTGAGTTGGGCTTGGTGCAGTCCAGTGCCAGCCTGGTTGGATGAATGAAAGAACAGTCCAGGCTCTTTGCAGCAGCAGCAGCAGCAGCAGCAGCAGCAGCAGCAGCAGAATCTGCAGGAGGAGTTGGATCCCAGGCTGTTTCTCCAGTTCCTTTTCAGAGCTTTTAAGCAGCTGAAAGTGGGGTTGCTTGGTCCTTGAAGCCATGATGGAAGTTCTCCTGTACAAGAGAGTGCAGTCCCATCTAACTGTCCCATTTGACTTGAGTTTGAACAATTAGAATGCCATTTCTCTGCAGATGATTTCTCCTTAGTGCATCTGGCTCCAGAGCTGAATAGAGAGGTTCCCTGTTCCTGACACTGCTGTCTATCTGCAGAGCCCAAAACAGACCTCTGAGCCTCCTCTGGATGCATGTCTTCCTGAAGAAGAGACCAAAGGGGAGGAAGATTCCCACCAAAGTGCACCTGCTGCCACTGCAGGGCCTGAGCATCCAGCATCAGTAAGTGGCAGCTCTGTCTAGTCCTGTGGCTGGAGCAAAGCAGAGCTGCAAGTTTCTGAGCAGACAGCACCTGCCCTGCCTGGATGAAGATGCTGAGGACTGGAATCTTTCCAGCTCTCCCAGAGCACTTCCCCCAGCCTGTGAGGCCGGGAGAAGGGGTGTGGAACTTGGACGTTTAGGCATCACTTCCCTACTGTTCTGACAGGGTCTTGGAATTTGTCTCAGCAAGAGACAAGGGGTAGCAATAGGATGTCTTTGGATGCTCCTGGGGTACAAGTGAGGCCCTCTGTGCCCAGGGGCTGTGCAGGCTCCTTGTCCCCAGTGAAGAGAGCAGTGCAAAGGTACAGTTCACAGCCTTGCAGGATATGAGGAGACACTGTCCCCAGGAGGGACCTGGCCCTCCCCACAGAACAGCCAAAGTCAGCAGCTAAAGGAACAGCTGAGATGCAGCGGGGCCTGTAGCTTAAGAGACGTAAGGCTCTGAATGACAGGTTCTTTCCTGACCCTCCTGCTGCTGTCTGTGCACAGAGCACAAGGGCAGCGCCAGCACCTGCTCCGGCTGCCTCTGCACCCGAGGAAGAGGCTGAAGAGGAGGAAGGTGCCAATGAACCTGCCCCTGCTGTCAGCCCATTGCCTGAGCAGCCAGCATCAGTAAGTGCCTGTTTGGGTTAGCAGTGTCTTTGGTGACATTCTGTCCCTCATGTAAAAGCAGGGTTTGGGTTCGGGGCCTTGAGCTGGACAAGTGGGCTGCAAAAGCTGAGAGGTGAAGAGCCCTGGATGTGGCCAGCAGCATCTTCCTCAGGGCTTGCATTTGAAATGAGATCGGAGGGGCATCTCTACCAGGCACATTTGTGACCCAAATTAATTTCTTGTCCCAGAGCTCCAGCTCCTCTGTCGTGGCACCTGCACGAGCTGCAGCTGAAGAAGCCTCCAGTGCCCAAGCTGGAAACTCAAGCAGGAGCAGCTCGTGCACCTGGAGCACAACTAGTTCCTCTGGCAGCATGGAGCTGCTGGGAGAGAGGACAGAGGACAAGTGCCTGGCCATGCTGAGTACGTCCTTTGTGACCCTTGTGTGCCGCAGCAGTGCCTGGTGTGTGTGTGCGTGTGTCAGCAAGAGCTGTCCCAGCTCCTGTTCCTCCTCAGCTGAGTGCCAGCTCCTGAGACCTCCCCACAGGAGCTGTTGCTGTGCTCTGAGGTGGGGAGGGATCGCTGGGCTGCTGCTCCTGCCTCGGAGGGCAGCTGGGCCTGGTTTGGCCTTGCCTGAGCTTCCCTCTAGGCAAAAGGCAGAGCAGAGATTGTTTCTGGCTGAGCAGGAGGCTGTGACCGAGCAAATGAGGAGGCCTCCAGGAGCTCCTGTGGGGCCCAGCTCCTGTGGGGCACGGCCATGGTCATCTTCAGAGCTCAGCCTGTCCTAAAAGCTGAGGGACCTCATTCCTAAGGCCCATCACAGTAGGGTAGAACATCAGCTGCTGCTCTTGAGCGGCAGAAGGGCCTTGTTTAGGCAAAGTCCTGCTTCAAGCTGGAGATCTTAGCTCTGCTGGAGGCACTTTGCAATATTCTTCCTGTTCTGGAAAGGGCAGCTGTTGATAAAAATGGATTCCAGAAGCCAAGATGCCTTGCATGTTTGCAAGGATTAAATCTTTTGTTGAATGTCCCAGAGTGTTCATTGCCCGAACAGAAAAATTGTGTTTGTCATACTGCCCTTAATGTCTGTGGGCAACAATCACTTCATTTGCTTACACTTTTCTGATCCCTGTCTCCTCTGACTGTTTCTTGTTGTTCTTAGATTTTAGTTTAGACTTCTAGTTTTGGACAGGCCATCTGTGCTGCAGGGCTGCTTGTCCTGCTGCTGTTGTTTTTTAGGTGGTGGCGGTGTGGTGGTGTTGTTGTTTCCTGAGGGAGTGAGTTAAAAGGGCGCAGTGTCCCAGAGAGTGGGGCTGCCTTTCTGATCTGCTGCAGGGTGGGAACTCTTTTGAAGGGAGCATCTTTCCTTGGGATTTTTACAGAGATGCTGGTGAGCGAGGGAGATCCTGAGGCTAAATACACAGAACTGGAAACAATTGGCAGAGGGTGAGTGCAGCCACAGTTCCTTCCATTTACTGTTTGTCCCTGGACTTTTTTCCTCTTGTACTGCGGAGTCCTGCACTTGCAGGGACTAAAGGACTTCTTCTTTCTCTGTGGCTGTTTTGTTTCTAGGGGTTTTGGCACGGTGTGCATGGCAGTGGAGACTGCCACAGGAGAAGAGGTAAGCGTCAAGCAGCGCCACAGCTTCTGCAGAACTGTTTTAGGACAGCATTTGATCTGCCATGTCTGGAAGAGTTTGCTTTGTTGCTGTGAAACGGAGAATGCCAGTGGAATGATCAAGCCCCTAGAGGTTGTCCAGCAGTTTTGCTCCATGTTTTCTGGCAGAAATTGACTTTCTGCTTGCAAGAGGAGTGTGAATGAAAATGGGGATGATCAAGTAAAGCCATGGGGGAAGTCTGTGGGAATGGTGAGTGTTGTTAGAGCTTTGAGGTGAACAGCATAGACAATGTTTCTGCCATGTTTCCAAGGCAAAGTCTATCTGGCTCTTTGTCCTGGGAGGTGCCCAAGCAAGCGGTCTGATGTCCAGCCACAAGGCAGCTTGGCCCAGCCCAGCTCTGTCACCCCATCATCACTGTCTCTGTGTTCCCCTGGTGGTTCTATGCCACCAACTTTGGTTCATGTTTTCCATGTTGTTTTAGGTGGCCATAAAGAAAATTAGTCTCCTGGAAGAGAGCAACAGCGAGGTGTGCCTGAATGAAATCCAGATCATGCGTGGCAATAAGAATGCCAATCTTGTGACCTTTGTAGACAGGTGAGTGGTTCTGCTGTTCTGCCATGAAAGGTCATTCACATCCTGCAAGCCAGAAGTTCAACCACTCCTTTGGTGGCTGGCAGAGGATGGAGCTGTTAATTCCTGCTTCTGGGCTGATCTACAGCGTCCTGGGAGGAGATTGCATTGGGGCTGCGTTCATCTTTGCTGGCATACCTAGTTTGAAGTGTGCTTTCAAAGACCGGCCTTGGCCCTGTCTCACTGAGCCAACAGCCTCAAAGTTCCTGTCCTCTCTCCACATGGTTTCATTTGTTTTGGCATTTGATTTTTTCCCACGGGTCTCCAGTGCTGACAAAGCGCTGTAGATTGTATTTCCCTTGGCCTGTTGCATTGGTGTGGATACCAAGCAGCCTTTAGACTGCACAGAGTTCAAGCCCTGTAGAGCATTGTGAATGACTATTCCTCCTGTCTTCCTCTGAGAGAGACACAGGAGCAAGAATCCATCAGGTCATGTAAGTGCACACCTTCATCTCCAGGCTGTTGTTTCCTCCTTTCAGCTACCTGGTGGACGAGGAACTCTGGCTGGTGATGGAATACATGGACGGAGGTTCTTTACACGATGTCATTAGGGAGACTCATATGGCAGAAGGAGAGATAGCAGCTGTCTCTCGGGAGGTAAGGGATGGCGCTTGTGCTTCCCATGGCTTGGTCGGGACGGCCCTTCCAAATGGGTGATAAGGAGAGGAGAGATTTCCCCTTCCAAGCTTCATTTCTGCCTTTCTCTTATGCCTGGCAGTAGCAAGAGCAGATGAAGTGCCTGCCAATGTGCCTGCCCTTCTTCTAGTGTGTTTGTGTTTGCCTCTCTAAAGCCTTGCCTGGAGCCTGTGTGTGCTGCATTCCTTCCCCACAAGAGCAAAGTGGCTGGTGGCACCATGTTGAGCAAGTGGCAAAGACAAAGAGATCCTCACAGGACTCTCACAGAGCTCAGCCTCAAAGGAGAACCTTGCACCCCAAGTGGTGTTTGTGAAAGCAGACACTGTTGTCTGGCTGCAGAGAGTACAGGCACTGCAGCAGTGCACCTTGAGTCTGTGTTTGCAGGGCACTGGCCAGAGCAACAATTGCCCTTTCCCTTTCAAAAGCAAACAGCCACGCCCTTAGAAAAGCTCTGCTGTCCTCGTGTTGGAGCAGCCATCTCTGCTGCCTTTGCCAGCAGCCTGGCCTGCCGTGGCTCTGCATCCCCCAGGAAGTCAGTCTTGCAGGTGTGCCACTGCCCTGCTTGTGGGACGCAATCCACTCAGGCTCGTGTTTCTTTTTCCTCTCTCAGTGCCTGCAAGGCCTGGATTTCCTTCACTGCAAGCAAGTGATCCACCGAGACATCAAAAGCCACAACATTCTCCTGGGCTTGGACGGCTCTGTCAAGTTGGGTGGGTGTTGCTGGCCAGGCTCAGCCGTGGTGGGCTGCGGTGTGGGGCGTCCTTTGGGTGCTGCCGCTTCCCTGGTGCCTGTGGCAGTGCAGGCTGCCCTGCTGCGAGCGCAGAGCACAGCCACAAGGTGCAGGGAGCTGTAGCTGGGCAGAAGGGGTCAGGAGTGCCTTTGGCTTGTGTGTGTCCCTTCCCCAGGAAGGCAGCAGCAGTCTAATAGCTTCAGGGGACTAAAAGCCACTGCCTGAAGTCGGGGGCTTTTGCAAAGTGGCCAATTGCGTATTTCCTCAGCTGCAGGCCCGAGGAATGGCAGCATGCCCCTGGTACAGCTGGATTCCACACTGCCTTCTTAGACATTGATTCAGTGGGGAATGCTTTTCTTTGCTTTCCTTTTTCACGCTGGTTTGATCTGAGTGTTTTTTCTCCTCAGCTGATTTTGGCCTTGCTGCTCAGCTCACCACTGAGCAGAGCAAACGGAGATCAGCTGTTGGGACTACTCACTGGATGGCGCCAGAAATTTTCACAAGGGAGCCCTACGGCCCCAAAGTGGACATCTGGTCCTTTGGCATTGTGGGGATCGAGATGGTGGAAGGAGCACCTCCTTACCTGATGAACACCTCTCGCACGGTACGCTGCAACTACCCTCAGATGCTCCTGTCACTCTGACTAAATCTACTCCCATTCTGCTGCCTGGGACGGTTGCTAACACCTGACAATGATAGGTGCCAGGTTGCATAGTCTCTTATGCTTCTTGCCCAGATTATCCCCTTGGCATTTCATCATGAATAGCACAAGAAAATCACAATGCTTTTTCCTTGATGGAAGCTTTGTCTAAGAGAGCAGTGAGCAGCTTTACCTAAGGGAGCAGTGAGCTGCAATTTATGGGAGGAATCCTTGGAAATAGTAAAGTTAGATTAAAGTCTGTCTTCCACCTTGCCTGTAGAGCTGGTGTCAGTGCTGAGAGAAGCAAAGTGTGCTGCTGCTGATGGAGTTGCTCCTAATTCCATCAGCCAATGAAATCAGGGGTCAAGGCAAGAGCCTTTGCATGTTGGACTGGCTCCGGCTGCCTCTGGCTTTGGGTTCTTTTAGTAGGGGTAGGAAAGGTATCTCCCTCCCTCTGGCAGGGAGTAAAGAGCCACTGGGGAGTGGAGCTTGTCCAGTGGGGTCTGTGTGAGCAGTTTGGGGTGTGAAGGAGACAGGTGGAGCGTGGCATTTCCTTCTTCTCCAGGTTCAGCAGCTGATAAGCACCAGGGGCACCCCGAAGCTGCAGAAGCCCAGGCAACAGTCGGCTTGGCTGCGAGACTTTCTGTGCTGCTGCCTGGAGACGGACGAGGACAGGCGCTGGTCTGCCCAGGAACTTCTGCAGGTAAAAGGCAAAGCGGCTGCCGGGTGCGCCGGCCGCCCGCTGCCAGGGGCTCCTCGTCTGCTCAAGTCCAAGGCGGCAGATGGGCCCTGCTCCTGAGAATCTCCAGTCTGGGGGCTTTTCAAAGGAAAACAGAGGAGAATCCTGGCCTGGCATGGGTTGGAAGGAGCCTTTCCAGGTCGCCTAGACCAAATCTCCCTCAGCTGAAGCCATCTGGGTTAATGGATTTGTGGGATTGGGAGCCATGTTTGGCTCATGTAGCATGGTCCTGGATGTGGAGACAGAGGTGCACAGAATGCCGTCCTTTGTGTATCTTTCTGCTTGCCAGAGAAAGCCAGTTTCAGCCTGTGAGGTCAGTAGAAATTAATTTCTTCTTTTTCTCTTTGGGCAGCATCCGTTTGTAACCTCAGCCAAGCCGACCTCCAGCCTGACGCCTCTGATCATGGCAACGCAGCAGTTTATGGCCGACAGGAGATACTAGCCCTGCAGGAGGCCATTGGTGTTTTTTGTAGTTTCTAGTTTCTAGTTGATAGCTCGTAGTTTCTAGTTTGTTTAGACTGATAGTGTAAATAAATACGATAATACAGAAAACCTTCACTGTGCTGGAAGCCTCCCTTTGTTCTCACGCTGTGCATAAGCTCTAAATTTGCTTCTGAATGGACAGGTGTTTCTTAAATGTGGGAAAAGCCATATATGGGGTTTGTGGCACTGTCTGGAAGTGGGCAAAGGTCTTCTGACCTTGGTGCCTCCAGGCCAAAACCTCTAGTGGAGAGACAGGCTGGCAGCAGTGACTAGAGGAGCAGAGTGGGGCAAAATGAGGCAGAGCAGTGGTGGCAGTGCAGGGCATGCTGCTGTGGCTGTGGTTGTGTTGCAGCTCTTGGGAAAGGTTGGGAGTGTCTGTGCTGCTGTGGGCAGAGGGGGAGGGAGCCGGGCTTCTCCACAGGCTCGGGCACAGGTGAGCGTCCAGTGGGAAGGCAAGTTCTGCCACGGGAACTAAGGCCAACATGTGGGAGTGAAGACTTGTGCAGTTTGGATCTGCGTGAGCCACTGTGGAGGCCTGTGGGCCTGCTGGAGGACTTCTTGGGGCTATGCCCTGGAAGAATGTCCTTTAGATTTTAACCTTTCCCTTATCTTGTCCCCTAGACTTTAACCTTTCCCATGGCCTCCGGGTTTTTGTTTCAATATACATTTGATACATTATTAGTATATAATATATAGATATAGTATAGATATCTATATATATAGATATGTAGTCATCATATAGTGATGATTCAAAATCATTTATTGTGCGATGTTTTGTGGCAATTGACAGTATATTTGATGATCATTTACATTTAAATTTTAGTTGCACAATATTTAACAGACTTCCTTTTCCAGTTTTCGTATTCATCTGCCACGTCCCTGTACCCACTATCTTGAGAAGGACAGGACTGGAGATGGAACCTGCTCAAGAGCACAGGCCAACCACCAGCCATCTGCCATCTGCCCTTCTTTTCCGTGCCCTTGCCAGGAGGGCACTGGCTATGCCTCCCCTGCCTCCCCAGATTCTACCCTAACCCACTTTGTGACAGCCCTGCTCCTGCTTTCCTGTTGTATTATCAGTACCTTTTATGAACAAGTTCATTAGTTAAGTGTTATAACAAGGTAAAAGAATTTAAAGTTAAAAGTGTTAATTAAGACTGTTATTACGTGTTAAATCCCCGTTGATGTTTCCCTTATCTCTCCCTATGTTGTGCCCCCTTTTCTGTATTTGTCATCCATGTTGCGACCACCGGGTAACACCTCCACTGCTCCCCAAAATGGTGACCGGAGTACCCCCAAGAATATGCAAATCAAGGACTGTGACCAGAAACTCAGAAACAAACCCCTAAAGGAAACAAGCCAACTTAAGACCTGAACAACAAACGGACTTTAGCCATCGGGGAGAAGTCCTCCTACCTTACCAGTGCTGCAGAATCAACTCCGGAGCATCGTCCTATCCTAAATGGAACCAACTGAGAGCAAAAACGCTAGCCGACGAGCCCCAAAAGCGTCTTCCCAGGCACGCCCGCGAGGACGGAAGCCCCAGTTCTGCTGCACAGAAAAACTGATTACCTCCTCCTCTGCCTCGCCGAAGGGAGCAGCGGCGGTGTGTGCGATCCCCTGAGCACCTACCCGGAGCTGGTCACTTTAAGAAAGGCGTTAAAAAGGAGCTGGTCTCCTTGCCCTTTCTTAACTACTTGGTGCATTGGCCAGGAAGCCACACCTGAAGAGGACTCCAGGACTGGGACGGCCGCTCACCCTGGACCTCCAGGATCGCTGGCTATCCGGACGGAGGAGAGGACCAGCCTGGGCACGACGACGCAGAGGAGCGCCGGAGGATGAGAATCCCGGTGGCGGGCGAAGGAGGCGTGCGAGTGGTGTGTGAGTGAGATGAGGGCCGGCAGCCCGGACTCTCGAGGCGTAGTACCGTGGTTTCGGACTCCCGAGAGGGGGCCGGCCGGGAAAGGGGAAAGGGGGGAAGCGAAAGAGACTGGTGAGAAAGAGGCGTCTCCTGGGGTTAATAAGGGCCCCCCCCGGGCGCGCAGGGGATAGCCAGGTGTGAGTGGCATGCAGCAGGGCAAGGTCTCCCTAGCGGTCTGGGTAGGTCCGGGCGTGGGGAATACCCAGACAGTGTGTGAGTCCCATGCATTCACTGGGTGCCCCCAGGCACTGCTGGCACCGAGCGCTCACGAGGGCCGTCACTTCCCAGGGCCAGGACAGACGTGCTGTTAGGTGGTGTGCTGCCGCGGTCTCAGGGAGGGGACCGTAAACCCACAGCCGAGAGCACTGGGGTGGGGAGTCGGAAGGGCAAGGCCAGGCACCACACATTCCGCACACATCCCTTTCGCCTAGGCTATTCCGCTGGGGAGGGGTAGCCAAGCCGGACCGGTGGACGGCAAAGGGGTTGGGCCCCGCCTGGGTTGATCTCATTTTTTTGGGAAAGGATACCCCTGGGTAACCCTACGGAGTCTCCTGGACCCTTCCTACCTCCGTTCAAAAAATTTAGGAAGGAACGGTATTAGAACAGGGCAGTTTAGCCCGGGGCAGCGGACTAAAGGTGTCCGGCCTGGTGGGAGGCTAGACTAGGGGAGGTCCTGGTGCCGGCAGAGAGGCTTCTAATACCGTGTACCCTGGCTGGTGTCGAAAAGTGTGCTCAGGAGTCTCTAGGGTAGAGGCAAGGCACGGGGGTACAGTTAGGGGATCGAATCATTAGGATAGACCCTGGTGTCGGGCTGTCTTAGGGGGGACCTAGGAAGTCGATACCAAAAGTGTGAGTGTGGAAATCTGCCCGGGTGGAGAAAGTGTGTGTGGATCCCGTTTTTTTTTCCTTGGAGTGAAAGGGAGGTGCGAAAGAGGTCTGTGAAGGATTAAGTTACACTGAGGGGGGAAAAGGCTTACGTTGAAGTTAATCAGTTTTAGTTCAGAAAGCGTTTGGTTGGTTGTAGATTTGTGTTGCCCGTCTGTAGCTTTCCTTTCGGGTAGGGGCACATTTAAGGGGATTTAAGTTGTTGATTTAAAATGGGACAGTATGCTAGTAGGAGAGGAAGCCCCCTTGTGGGAAAAAAGAAGATAAAAAGCCTACCCATAAAGAGCCCACTAGGACAGTGTTTGAGTAATTGGGAGTCTCAGGAAGCCACCAAATCCCTAGACCAAGTAAAGATGATTTATTTTTGCACAGAAATTTGGCCAAAGTTAAAATTACAGGGCAAGTGGCCGTGGTATGGAACAAACGACCCATTGATTTGTTCCCAATTACATCATTATTTAAAAACACAAGACACTCCCAACATAGAGCAGATAGAATATGCTGCTTGTTGGTTGAAAGCTGTGAGTAAAGAGAGTGTGAAGATCCATAAACTAAAAAGGAAAGAGGAAGATAAGGAGGAACACGGGGACGTGCAAACCACTCCTAAGACTTGGGATCCCCTGGATCATTTGCCACCTCCTCCTCCTCCAATATACCCAGCCCTGAATCCTAACCCTCTACAGGCTCCCCCAGCAATAATCCCATTACCACCCCCTCCTAGTATTTACCCCAAACCAGTCCCGACTCCCCTGGCCCCTATCCCGACTCCTTCCACAACATCCCTCTCAGCCCCAGTTCCTTTGTCTAGTTTTCCAGCATCCAATTCAGCCCCAAATTCAGCTTCTCCCCCAAACAATCTCTCTCAGCCAACCAAATCTCAGATTCCACCTTCTCCTGGTGTTTCTAACCCTAAACCAGAACCTCCCCCTATCCCTATAGTAACTTTTCCAACTTCCCCTAACTCGGCAACACCCCAAGATTTAGCCTTAGACCCCAATCCCATGAATTTACACTCTTCTCCCTCACCTGCATCCATCCCTTTACCACCTTCTAATTGGGACCGGAGTTTCATTATCCCCTCCTGTTAGTGACCACCATGACTCTACAGCCCAGGCATCCCCCCCAACTGATAACAGTATGGAAGGCCCTTGGTGCAATACTAGGTCAAGGACCACAAAACAGGAAAAAATGATGCCACTCAGGGAGGTTCCAATGGGTGGAATGATGGGAGGGGTAGGATTTGTAAATGCTCCACTTACTGCCTCGGAAGTCAGGAATTTTAAGAAAGAGTTGGGGAGCTTGGTGGAGGATCCAGTAGGGATCTCAAACCAGGTGGACCAGTTTCTTGGACCTAACATCTACACCTGGGGGGAGTTAAATTCCATACTGAATATTTTATTCTGCCCTGAAGAAGTGAGGATGATTCGGGCGGCAGGAATACGAATTTGGGAAAGGGAAAACAGGATGGGGCCCCCTGGAGATTTAAAAATGCCCTTGGTAGACCCGGGGTGGGCCCCCAATAGGGAAGAAGGCAGAAGAAATATGAGGGATTACAGGTCCTTAATAATTAGGGGAATAAAGGAGTCGTTTCCCCAAAGCAGTAACACCAAATTAGCCTTCGAGGGGGCCCAGGAAAAAGATGAGACCCCTGCAAATTGGCTGAATAGATTGAGAAGGAATTTTCAGCTATATTCTAACATAGATCCCGACAGCCCAGAAGGACAAGTGCTTTTAAAAGTACAGTTTGTGACAAAGTCTTGGCCAGATATAAGGAGAAAATTGGAGAAAATTGAGGACTGGCAAGAAAAAGGTATTAATGAATTGTTGAAAGAGGCATTAAAAGTTTATCTGAGAAGAGAAGAGGAGAAGGCAAAGACAAAAGTGAGGATAATGGTGGCTGTGGCACGAGAAAGTGCTGGGGCTGATAATAAGCAGTTAGTTCTGCCTCCAGGGACAAGTCAAGGGAAACCCACCCCCTCGGGAGGGCAAAACTGGGAAAAACCAGGACTCAGGAGGGAAGGGGGGAGACCAGGAAGGATAGAAGGGACACCTAATAGTAGGACATGCTATTATTGTGGGGAGGTTGGACATTTTAAGAGGGATTGCAAATAATTATTGATGGATGAAACAATTGCACAAGAGCAGGAGGCCCTGGAACGGGTTTTGAGGGGTGATGATTAGGGGTGTCAGGGGCTCTATATGTTGGGGGACCCAATGAAACATCAAGAGGAGCCCTTAGTAAATTTTAATGTAGGTCCCCAAGAGGAAGAATTTGAGTTTCTCGTGGATACGGGAGCAGATAGATCAAGTATAAATAAATTGCCAAAAAGGGGTAACTATTGGGAGTAAAACTTGTGAGGTGCTTGGGGCAGAAGGGAAACCATTTAGAGCCCCAATTGTGGAAAAGGTAAAGATAGAAGGCAACTCTAAGCAGTGTATGGTGGATATACTTTATCTGCCTAACCTAGAAACCAACCTGCTGGGAGGAGATTTACAGGTGCTGTTGGGAGTGGGGATTTTGCCAGAAAAAGGAAAAATGGTAGTCAAACTCATGAAATTAACCCAAGGAGATCTGAAAGAAATTCACCCTGAGGTGTGGGCGGAGGAAGGAAAATATGGATATTTAGATATACTGCCCATAAAGGTAGAAATGCACAGAGATACTCCTCCCATACGAGTAAAGCAATATCCCATATCAGCAGAAGGAAAGAAAGGACTGGTGCCTGTGATTGAACACCTATTAAAAGAAGGCATTTTGGAGCCATGCATGTCCCCACATAATACCCCTATATTGGCTGTTACGAAGGCTGAGGGAAAATACAGGTTAGTCCAAGATCTAAGGGAAGTAAATAAAAGAACAATCGCACGTCACCCAGTGGTATCTAACCCATATACATTGCTGAATCAGATCCCAAGAGAGCATGCATGGTTTACCATCATAGATTTGAAGGATGCTTTTTGGTCATGCCCTTTGGCCGAGGAATGCAGGGATTGGTTTGCATTCGAGTGGGAATATCCAGACAGAAATCGGAAAATGCAGCTAAGGTGGACACGCTTACCCCAAGGATTTACTGAATCTCCTAACCTGTTTGGGCAAGCATTAGAGGAATTATTAGATCAATTCCAGCATAAGGAAGGGATAAGAATATTGCAGTATGTTGATGATTTATTAATATCAGGGGAACAAGAAAGTGAGGTCAAAACTGTAAGTATACAATTATTAAATTTCCTAGGGAAAAAGGGGCTGAAAGTATCAAGGGACAAAGTGCAATTTGTAGAACCTGAAGTCACATACCTCGGGCATGTGATTGGAGGAGGGTACAAAAAGCTAAGCTCTGAGAGAATAACAGGAATTCTGGCCATCCCAACTCCTAAAACGAAAAGGGATGTGAGGAAGCTCTTGGGACTTTTTGGGTATTGTAAACTGTGGATAGATAATTATTCACAGAGTGTAAAATTTCTGTACAAGAAATTAGTAGACCAGGAACCAATTAAATGGACACAAGATGATGACCAATAATTACAGGATCTGAAACATAAATTGTCTTCAGTCCCAGTATTGAGTTTACCTAACCTTAGGAAGGAATTTGACCTCTTTGTAAGTGCAGAGGAGGGAATTGCTTATGGAGTACTTGCCCAAGAATGGAGAGGGTCTCGAAAACCAGTGGCATTTTTATCTAAGTTATTAGATCCTGTGGGTAGGGGGTGGCCTAGCTGTTTACAAGCCATAGCAGCGGTAGCAGTTCTAATAGAAGAAGCTCAGAAGCTAGCATTACAGGGAAAGATTAAAGTGCATACATCACATGATATTAGAACAGTCCTCGGCCAATGAGCACAGCAATGGCTCACTGATTCCAGAATCCTGAAATATGAAATTATATTAATAGACACTGAAAACCTAGATCTCAACACCTCTAAATGCCTTAATCCTGCACAGTTCCTTTCTGGGGAACCAGAGGAAAACTTAGAACATGATTGTATTGAGTTAATCAATATGCAAACAAAATTAAGGGAAGACCTTGAAGAAATACCCTTACCTTATGGGAGAGTACTGTTTACAGATGGGTCCTCCAGAGTAATTGCGGGGAGGAGGGTCTCTGGGTATGCAGTAATAGATGGCAAAGATATGGAAGTTGTAGAAAAAGGGAAGCTGTCTCCAAACTGGTCAGCCCAATGTTGTGAAGTGTATGCACTAAAGACGGGACTGAACCTACTAGAGGATGATTATGGCACTATTTACACGGACTCCTAATATGCATTTGGCATAGTACACACATTTGGGAAGATCTGGGAGGAAAGGGGATATTTAAATTCAAAAGGTAAAAGTTTGGTACACACTGAGTTGATAAAATTAGTATTGAAATCTTTGCAGAAACCCACAGAGATAGCAATAGTGCATGTAAAAGGACATCAGAAGGGGAATACCCCAGAGATAAAAGGAAATAAGCTTGCTGACCAAGTAGCTAAAGAGACCGCATTGGAATCAGGGGAACCAATCAAGATCTTCAGGTTAGAAAAGAAAACTAGACAGGAAAAAGATGAAGTAACACCAATATTCAGTGAAAAAGAACGGAAAGCTATAGAAGAACTTGGGTTACACCAGGGGAAGCAGGGGGAGTGGTTAAATCAAGATGGGAGGAAATTTATAAACCAAGCACTGGCTCGAAAAATATTAACTGAAATACATGAGTTGACACATTGGGGAACTCAGGGATTATGTGACCACTTCCGCAGAGAAAATCTCTGTATTGGAATATATGATCTGGCCAAATCAATAACCAAAGGATGTGTAATCTGTCAAAAGATAAATCAGAAAGTGATGAGAAAACTAGAACCTGGAGGGAGAGAATTGGCTCTAAGACCATTTCAAAACATACAGATAGATTTTACTGAAATGCCTCCCGTACAGGGATATAAACATTTATTGGTAATAGTAGACCACCTCACATATTGGATAGAGGCTTTTCCTACTAAGAAGGAAACTGTGGAAGTGGTTGCAAAAATAATTCTAGAGGAAATCCTTGCCCGGTATGGTTTGGTAAACACCATTGACTCTGACAGGGGACCTCATTTTGCTGCTCAGGCATTACACCAGTTCGTCGAGGCTTTGGGAATGAAGTGGAGGCTGCATACTCCATGGCATCCCCAGAGCTCGGGTAGAATTGAAAGAATGAACAAGACCCTTAAAAATGTGTTAACCAAATTGATTGTAGAAACTAAATTAAATTGGCTCAAGTGTTTACCCCTAGCTCTGTTAAGAATCAGAACAAGGCCTAGAGCAGACATAGGAGTGTCCCCCTATGAAATGATGTTTGGGCTCCCCTTTTTACTGTCCCCTTACAGTGGGGGAAATTATGTAGATGGGGAAGAGGCTACTAGAAAATATCTGAAAGCTATTGGAAGGACCCTAGAGAGCCTGAGAAAAAGAGGATACATACCTCAGACTTCTCCTCATGATACCAATGTGCACAACATCCAGCCGGGGGATTGGGTATTAATTAAGTCATGGAACAACACTCCCTTAACACCTAAATTTGAAGGTCCCTTTCAGGTGCTGTTGACTACACACACTGCCGTACGAACCCGAGAGAAGGGTTGGACTCATATCACTAGAGTCAAAGGGCCGGTACCATCTCCCAACCAAGGACCCAGCTCCCCGCACTGTCCGAAAGGCCAGTAAACGGAATCCCACACACCAATCCAGGAGAGTGGATGATAAGTCAGGACCCAGAAAAGTTGAAAATAACCCTCAGGAGAAAAACAGGAACCAAGGACAGTGTTGTATAAGTTATTATTATTTGCTACTAAGAGACTTATTAAGAAAATTGTTGTGAAAGTTAAAAAGTTGTTATAGGTTGTTAAAGAGTTTAAAGAAAAAAAGTTGTAAAGAACTGAAACCCCCCCCATAAAGGAAAGCTTCTTCTACTGAGCCTCCCTAAAGGGTGATAAAATTAAATTAACAGAGAGTGGAGCAGTTAATAGAAGGGGACTCTGTTGAGCTTTAGGGAATCCTCAGAACCAAGAGGCAAGGCCGGGGGGTGTCAGTGAAGGAGAATGGCCCCTACCGGACTCTTGGGAAAATTGGTGCTGCTGATATTAATAGACAACACTCTCAGCGGAGAGAGAGACCCTTGCACCAAGTGTTATCACCCTATCTATGATGGGGATGACTTGAGGTCCCTATTTAGAGTCCACACTAATCTGAACCCGAACTGCTTTAACCACTCTCAATTGATTACCTGCCAGGAGGATGGGGGAATCTATTGGACCACCAGGAATACTGCCTCTTATAGGCAGAGCCTACTTGGGGAGTGCCCAGTAGAAGAAACATGGTTCTGTTTTGAGCACGAAGGGGTGAAAGACCTGATAAAAGAAAAACCTGTAATAAAGGAAAAAGAAAATACTGACACCCCCTTAAGAAAAAACTTATTTATAGATTTAGTTGAGAAGATTAGTAAAGAATTGAATTTAACCGACTGCTGGGTTTGTGGGAGTACTCAAACGACTGAAATCTGGCCATGGGAGGGGAGTAGTCTAAGTCCACTGGAAATTTTAAGATGGAAGCAAATGAGGCCACCAAATGAAGTCCTAAAATCTCGGGGGAGGGAAAAATGGGAATTGAAATTAAAGGTACTGGGGGAAGAATGTATACTGAGAGCGGGAAGAAGGTACGGTACTAGAGTGGGAAAAATGGCATGCAAAAGATACTTGATAGTAAAGAACTCAGGAATTAGATGGGTCCCAAAGGAACCCCTTACATACTGGACTGCTGAAAAACGGGGAAAGGGATGCGTATACCATGAAGGGTATAAACTCCACAAATGCACAGAAAAAGAGGTCAACCCCTTCTGGGGAATTAAAGAACTGTCAAAGTTTTGGGAATTCCCAACTGAAACAAGTGAGGGGTTCTGGCAAGCCCCAGAATACTTATTTTGGATTTGTGGGGATACTGCATATACTAAGTTACCTGGGAACTGGGCAGGGAGCTGTACTATTGGAATCATAAAACCGGCCTTCTTCCTCTTACCCAAGGAATCAGGAGCACATCTAGGGGTCCCAGTATATGATGATTTAAGGAAAGAAAAAAGAAAGAAAAGAGACATAATTGACATGAGAGGTTTACAAACATGGAAAAGTAAAATATGGACCCCAGAGGAAATTATTAGAACCCATGGGCCAGCTACATGGGCTCAGGATGGGTCCTGGGGATACCGTACCCACATTTATATGCTCAATAGGATAATCAGACTCCAAGCAGTACTAGAAACTGTATCAAATCGAACAGCATTGGCAGTTGAACATGTAGGTGACCAATTATCACAAACAAGGGCAGTAATTTATCAGATCAGATTGGCAGTAGACTATTTATTGGCAGATGAAGGAGGAATATGTGGAAAGTTTAATTCATCAGAGTGCTGCTTGGAGATTGATGACAAAAGTGCAGTAATTAAAAATATATCAAAAGAAATTCGTAAATTGACCTATGTTGGAACTCAAGAGTGGACACCTTTAATAAGTGACAACTGGTGGGATGAATTCTGGTCTTTCAAGGGAGCATGGTGGAAAAAGCCTGCATTTATTACAATCTGTGGAATATCAGGACTTCTACTTTTACCCTGTATAATCCCCTGTTTAATCCAGTTTGTGACTTCAGCTGTTAGGACACGTATGCAACTTTCTGAAGGATCTACCCAGAAACCAACTAAAATGATGTTGCTGAAAAATCAGGAGCAGAACCATGAGAATGACAGAGGAATTTATAATAATTTTCAGAGACTCAGAAAAGTCTATTTTCAGGAGCCAGAAACAGCAAATTGACGCAGGCATAAGCCCGATCAAAGAAATAGAGGGGGAAGTTGTTATGAACAAGTTCATTAGTTAAGTGTTATAAAAAAGTTAAAAGAATTTAAAGTTAAAAGTGTTAATTAAGACTGTTATTACCTGTTAAATCCCCGTTGATGTTTCCCTTATCTCTCCCTATGTTGTGCCCCCTTTTCTGTATTTGTCAACCATGTTGCGACCACCGGGTAAAACCTCCGCTGCTCCCCAAAAATGGCGACCGGAGTACCCCCAAGAATATGCAAATCAAGGACTGTGACCAGAGACTCAGAAAAAACCCCTAAAGGAAACAAGCCAACTTAAGAACTGAACAACAAATGGACTTTAGCCATCGGGGAGAAGTCCTCCTACCTTACCAGCGCTGCAGAATCAACTCCGGAGCATCGTCCTATCCTAAATGGAACCAACTGAGAGCAAAAACCCTCTCTGACGAGCCCCAAAAGCGCCTTCCCAGGCATGCCCGCGAGGACGGAAGCCCCAGTTTTGCTGTATAGCGAAACTGACTACCTCCTCCTCTGCGTCGCCGAAGGGAGCAGCGGCGGTGTGTGCGATCCCCCGAGCACCTACCCGGAGCTGGTCACTTTAAGAAAGGGATTAAAAAGGAGCTGGTCTCCTTGCCCATTCTTAACACTGTGGCTGTGGTTGTGTTGCAGCTCTTGGGAAAGGTTGGGAGTGTCTGTGCTGCTGTGGGCAGAGGGGGAGGGAGCCGGGCTTCTCCACAGGCTCGGGCACAGGTGAGTGTCAGTGGGAAGGCAAGTTCTGCCACGGGAACTAAGGTCAACATGTGGGAGTGAAGACTTGTGCAGTTTGGATCTGCGTGAGCCACTGTGGAGGCCTGTGGGCCTGCTGGGGAAATTCTTGGGGCTATGCCCTGGAAGAATGTCCTTTAGAATTTAACCTTTCCTTTATGTTGTCCCCTAGACTTTAAACTCCCCCATGGACTCCGGTTTTTTGTTTCAATGTACACTTGATACATTATTAGTATATAATATATAGATATAGTATAGATATCTATATATATAGATATGTAGTCATCATATAGTGATGATTCAAAATCATTTACTGTGCGATGTTTTGTGGCAATTGACAGTATATTTGATGATCATTTAAATTTAAATTTTAGTTGCACAATATTTAACAGACTTCCTTTTCCAGTTTTCGTATTCATCCGCCATGTCCCTGTACCCACTATCCTTGAGAAGGACAGGACTGGAGATGGAACCTGCTCAAGAGCACAGGCCAGCCACCAGCCATCTGCCATCTGCCCTTCTTTTCCGTGCCCTTGCCAGGAGGGCACTGGCCATGCCTCCGCAGATTCTACCCTAACCCACCTTGTGACAGCCCTCAATCCTGCTCCTGCTTTCCTGTTGTATTAGCAGTCCCTGATTGTGGAGTTGTGTTTTTATACTTTATTGTATTTTCATTGTATTTCAATTTTAAAATGGTTTATCCCCTTGTACCCCTCTGTGCCCCTTTGGTTTATCCCTAGTTTTCCCATCCCTCCTCAAGTGTCCATCACCCTCTAAGTACAGAGACATTCCCCTGTCTCCTCCCAGATGCCTTGTCCGTCACTCGGTGTGCCTTCCCTTACATCTTGAAGCTTCCATCCAGAGCGTCAGGTGATTGGGTGAGGGCCTGGGGCCCCTTCCCCTTTCCTCCCTCATTGGATACCCTCATTGTCAGTTTGTACAAGAGCCACTCCTTACTGTTTTCTCATTGGTGAGTCAGTTCTCCTCCTTCTCTGTATTTAATTTGTGCTTTGCACCTCTCTGGTGCTCTTGTCAGCACGTTGTGTTCAGGTGCAGTTGGGCTCTTTGCAGTCTCAATAAAGCTTTGGAGTTCTACCCCTGACAAGAAACTCTTTGTTATTCGCCAGTGGGATCAGCTACACCTTGGGAGCAATGGAGGCACTCCCAAAAGCCCATCCAGGTCCAGCAGGGAGTGCTTCTTGCTGCCCTACTCGCCCCTTGGAGAGCTAGCTGGGGCTGAGCGGACTGGAGATCAGTGGTTGGGAGCGAGGACGCGGCAGATGGTGGCAGGGTCGATGGTGATGGTGTCTCTCCCTGCAGAGCTCTGTATGGCACTGCCGCTACCATCAGTCCGCCACGCTGGGCGTGCGCGTGGGAATCGGATCTGCTGCTCCACTGCCTCTTCCTACCACCCTGCTGGGCTCCACTGGGCTTGGCTGGACTCCCTTTTGGCTTGGCTGAACTCACTTGGTATCAGTGTCACCATTCTGGGCTGCACTGTTCTGCTGGAGCGGAAAAACAGTCCCACGTGCCACCCTGGCCCTGATGGTTTCAGTTGTGTGTCAGAGCTGTCACTTCCGTGCCACCCATCTCAACCCCGTGGCCTAAAAACTACTGTGGAAGGACAGAACTGGGAGGGAAATGGTGGTGGTGCTTTGGTCCCAAGGCCTCTCTGCTAGAGGGAGCCAGAAAGAAGGATCCCCCTTGCATTTGCAGTCATGGCATTTCCCTGCTGAAATCACACCCATGGCTGTGATGTAAAATGAATAAACAGTGCTGAAAGATCCATGACCTGGTCTCTGTAGCTAGGAGAACCCTCTAAATGTAATTGAAGTAGTGCTTCTCCTTGTTTGCTGCTTTCCTGAACTGAGCAAGGTCCAACTGGAAGAAGCCTTCTGGTTTTTGCTCAGAAGCATTAGTGGCCAAAGAGCACTGATGTGGTTCCTCACATCCCGCTCCCTTCTCAGTGCTCAATTTCTCCGGGTGGGCTGTAGGGGATTAGTGTGTTCTTGGAGTTACTCTTAGATGCCTTGAGCAGTAGCTTATGGACTAGGAGGGCTTTTTGTCTTGCTTTGTAGCAGAGGAGAGCTTTGCAGGCTTTTTTTGGCCTGAGCTGTAGGGAAGATCTGGTTCCCTGCACTCTGTGAGTTCACAAACCAGCCCAGGGTGGCTGCTATTGTGATGTCAGGGGCCGCATCCCAGCGTTGCCAAGGCAAAGTTGCTGTGCCCAGGCCCGGCAGGGCTCAGTGAGCAGAGCAGCTCTGTGGCACGCTGACTGCAGGCGGAACCTGCTGATCGCCGAGGTCTCTGCCAGCAGGACTCGCAGGATTTTTGGTTTTTCCCCGCAGGCGTTGTCTGGTGCAGACTTGGGCAGCGCTGCTCAGGCCATGGAGAGAGTGTGTGCTGCAGTTTGCACGGCTTTCTCCGTGGCCTATTCTGGGTACTTTTTCACCCAGCTGGCACGTTAGTGGACTGTTTTGTGCAGTGTGGCATATGGACACCAAAATGCCACCAAGAGGCCTTGAGTTGGGTAAAGCTGCTGTCAGCAGCTGCAGCTAAGAAGGGGGTGTCTCTAGCCAGAGGGGCCTGGGCAGCATTTGTAATGTAGCCTGCAGGGGCTCCGCTCCTCCCGTGGCATAGCCTGTGCCCATGGGGTCTGGAATCTCCTCAGTTTGCTGGCTCAAGCCAGACAACTTCCAAGATAGGAGGACTGGGAGAGCTTGGCAGGAGTCCTTGGAAAAGCTGTGCACTGCTCTCCAGCACTGAGGGAAAGTCTCTCAGTTCAAGTCTTCTTGTCTGCATTCCCTCATCCCAGCATGTGCCTGTGGAACTTGACACTTCCTGATTGCTAAAAGAGCCATTCCTTCTGGGGTGAAATCACGGGATCAGCTTGGAAAAGGCCTCTGAGATGGACATTTCAGAGCAGTTCTTGTATGCTCCTGAACCCGGAGCTGTTCCTGCGCTGTGTCACCACAGAACTGCCACCATGGCTAAAGGGGACTTGGGTGAAGCTTTGTTGGGGAAGGGTTTTCAGTAAGCTCATGGCAATTGCTGCATGCAATCCCTTCAGAAACCTGAAGTCCAGGGAAGAGAGGAGCTGTAGCTCCTGCTGGGTGGGGTGGGGCAGAAGCTGGAATGCCTGTTGCAGAACCATTGGGACTTTCTCAGTCTCGAGTTTCTATGGGTTGAGAGGCCAAAGAGGACAAAGGGTAGACACGAGGCAGTAGTTTGTGCTGTTGCCTTGCTGTGTGACGCAAGGGTTGCTGCTGGAGTGATGGAGTGAAAGCAGAATGCTCTGTCTTTGGTTGCTGACTATTTGGTGGGCTTGCCCAGCACAGGCAGTTTCCTTACAGCATCTGCTTCTTTTTCCCTTTTGTCTTGCAGGTCACATCACCCGTGCCTGGAGAGAATCCGCTCCTTGGGTGAGTGGGAAAGGAACCTTTGACGTTGGTAGCATTTGATAATTGTGGAGCAAGCTGTGAGTTGGGCTTGGTGCAGTCCAGTGCCAGCCTGGTTGGATGGATGAAAGAACAGTCCAGGCTCTTTGCAGCAGCAGCAGCAGCAGCAGCAGCAGCAACAGCAGCAGCAGCAGCAGCAGAATCTGCAGGAGGAGTTGGATCCCAGGCTGTTTCTCCAGTTCCTTTTCAGAGCTTTTAAGCAGCTGAAAGTGGGGTTGCTTGGTCCTTGAAGCCATGATGGAATTTCTCCTGTACAAGAGAGTGCAGTCCCATCTAACTGGCCCATTTGACTTGAGTTTGAACAATTAGAATGCCATTTCTCTGCAGATGATTTCTCCTTAGTGCATCTGGCTCCAGAGCTGAATAGAGAGGTTCCCTGTCCCTGACACTGCTGTCTATCTGCAGAGCCCAAAACAGACCTCTGAGCCTCCTCTGGATGCATGTCTTCCTGAAGAAGAGACCAAAGGGGAGGAAGATTCCCATCAAAGTGCACCTGCTGCCACTGCAGGGCCTGAGCATCCAGCATCAGTAAGTGGCAGCTCTGTCTAGTCCTGTGGCTGGAGCAAAGCAGAGCTGCAAGTTTCTGAGCAGACAGCACCTGCCCTGCCTGGCTGAAGATGCTGAGGACTGGAATCTTTCCAGCTCTCCCAGAGCACTTCCCCCAGCCTGTGAGGCCGGGAGAAGGGGTGTGGAACTTGGACGTTTAGGCATCACTTCTCTACTATTCTGACAGGGGCTGGGAATTTTTCTCAGCAAGAGACAAGAGGTAGCACTAGGATGTCTTTGGATGCTCCTGGGGTACAAGTGAGGCCCTCTGTGCCCAGGGGCTGTGCAGGCTCCTTGTCCCCAGTGAAGAGAGTGAAAAAGTGCAGTTCACAGCCTTGCAGGATATGAGGAGACACTGTCCCCAGAAGGGACCTGGCCCTCCGCACAGAACAGCCAAAGTCAGCAGCTAAAGGAACAGCTGAGATGCAGCGGGGCCTGTAGCTGAAGAGACGTAAGGCTCTGAATGACAGGTTCTTTCCTGACCCTCCTGCTGCTGTCTGTGCACAGAGCACAAGGGCAGCGCCAGCACCTGCTCCGGCTGCCTATGCACCCGAGGAAGAGGCTGAAGAGGAGGAAGGTGCCAATGAACCTGCTGCTGCTGTCAGCCCCCGGCCTGAGCAGCCAGCATCAGTAAGTGCCTGTTTGGGTTAGCAGTGTCTTTGGTGACATTTTGTCCCTCATGTAAAAGCAGGGTTTGGGTTCGGGGCCTTGAGCTGGACAAGTGGGCTGCAAAAGCTGAGAGGTGAAGAGCCCTGGATGTGGCCAGCAGCATCTTCCTCAGGGCTTGCATTTGAAATGAGATCAGAGGGGCATCTCTGCCAGGCACATTTGTGACCCAAATTAATTTCTTGTCCCAGAGCTCCAGCTCCTCTGTCGTGGCACCTGCACAAGCTGCAGCTGAAGAAGCCTCCAGTGCCCAAGCTGGAAACTCAAGCAGGAGCAGCTCGTGCACCTGGAGCACGACTAGTTCCTCTGGAAGCAGGGAGCTGCTGGGAGAGAGGACAGAAGATAAGTGCCTGGCCATGCTGAGTACGTCCTTTGTGACTCTTGTGTGCCGCAGCAGTGCCTGGTGTGTCTGTGTGTGTCAGCAAGAGCTGTCCCAGCTCCTGTTCCTCCTCAGCTGAGTGCCAGCTCCTGAGGCCTCCCCACAGGAGCTGTTGCTGTGCTCTGAGGTGGGGAGGGATCTCTGGGCTGCTGCTCCTGCCTCGGAGAGCAGCTGGGCCTGGTTTGGCCTTGCCTGAGCTTCCCTCTAGGCAAAAGGCAGAGCAGAGATTGTTTCTGGCTGAGCAGGAGGCTGTGACCGAGCAAATGAGGAGGCCTCCAGGAGCTCCTGTGGGGCCCAGCTCCTGTGGGGCAAGGCCAAGGTCATCTTCAGAGCTCAGCCTGTCCTAAAAGCTGAGGGACCTCATTCCTAAGGCCCATCACAGTAGGGTAGAACATCAGCTGCTGCTCTTGAGTGGCAGAAGGGCATTGTTTAGGCAAAGTCCTGCTTCAAGCTGGAGTTCTTAGCTCTGCTGGAGGCACTTTGCAATATTCTTCCTCTTCTGGAAAGGGCAGCTGTTGATAAAAATGGATTGCAGAACCCAAGATGCCTTGCATGTTTGCAAGGATTAAATCTTTTGTTGAATGTCCCAGAGTGTTCATTGCCCGAACAGAAAGGTTGTGTTTTTCCTGCTGCCTGCCTTAATGTCTGTAGGCAACAATCACTTCTCCTGCTTACACTTTTCTGATCCCTGTCTCCTCTGACTGTTTCTTGATGTGCTTAGATTTTAGTTTAGACTTCTAGTTTTGGACAGGCCATCTGTGCTGCAGGGCTGCTTGTCCTGCTGCTGTTGTTTTTTAGGTGGTGGCGGTGTGGTGGTGTTGTTGTTTCCTGAGGGAGTGAGTTGAAAGGGCACAGTGTCCCAGAGAGTGGGGCTGCCTTTCTGATCTGCTGCACGGTGGGATCTCTTTTGAAGGGAGTATCTTTCCTTGGGATTTTTACAGAGATGCTGGTGAGCGAGGGAGATCCTGAGGCTAAATACACAGAACTGGAAACAATTGGCAGAGGGTGAGTGCAGCCACAGTTCTTTCCATTTACTCTTTGTCCCTGGACTTTTTTCCTCTTGTACTGTGGATTCCTGCACTTGCAGGGACTAAAGGACTTCTATCTCTGCGGCCCTTTTGTTTCTAGGGGTTTTGGCACGGTGTGCATGGCAGTGGAGACTGCCACAGGAGAAGAGGTAAGCGTCAAGCAGCGCCACAGCTTCTGCAGAACTGTTTTAGGACAGCATTTGATCTGTCATGTCTGGAAGAGTTTGCTTTGTTGCTGTGAAAGGGAGAATGCCAGTGGAATGATCAAGCCCCCTAGAGGTTGTCCAGCAGTTTTGCTCCATGTTTTCTGGCAGAAATTGACTTTCTGCTTGCAAGAGGTGTGTGAATGAAAATGGGGATGATCAAGTAAAGCCATGGGGGAAGTCTGTGGGAACGGTGAGTGTTGTTAGAGCTTTGAGGTGGACAGCATAGACCATGTTTCTGCCAGGTTTCCAAGGCAAAGGCTATCTGGCTCTTTGTCCTGGGAGGTGCCCAAGCAAGCGGTCTGATGTCCAGCCACAAGGCAGCTTGGCCCAGCCCAGCTCTGTCACCCCATCATCACTGTCTCCGTGTTCCCCTGGTGGTTCTGTGCCACCAACTTTGGTTCATGTTTTCCATGTTGTTTTAGGTGGCCATAAAGAAAATTAGTCTCCTGGAAGAGAGCAACAGCGAGGTGTGCCTGAATGAAATCCAGATCATGCGTGGCAATAAGAATGCCAATCTTGTGACCTTTGTAGACAGGTGAGTGGTTCTGCTGTTCTGCCATGAAAGGTCATTCACATCCTGCAAGCCAGAAGTTCAACCACTCCTTTGGTGGCTGGCAGAGGATGGAGCTGTTAATTCCTGCTTCTGGGCTGATCTACAGCGTCCTGGGAGGAGATTGCATTGGGGCTGCATTCATCTTTGCTGGCATACCTAGTTTGAAGTGTGCTTTCAAAGACCGGCCTTGGCCCTGTCTCACTGAGCCAACAGCCTCAAAGTTCCTGTCCTCTCTCCACATGGTTTCATTTGTTTTGGCATTTGATTTTTTCCCACGGGTCTCCAGTGCTGACAAAGCACTGTAGATTGTATTTCCCTTGGCCTGTTGCATTGGTGTGGATACCAAGCAGCCTTTAGACTGCATAGAGTTCAAGCCCTGTAGAGCATTGTGAATGACTATTCCTCCTGTCTTCCTCTGAGAGAGACACAGGAGCAAGAATCCATCAGGTCATGTAAGTGCACACCTTCATCTCCAGGCTGTTGTTTCCTCCTTTCAGCTACCTGGTGGATGAGGAACTCTGGCTGGTGATGGAATACATGGACGGAGGTTCTTTACACGATGTCATTAGGGAGACTCATATGGCAGAAGGAGAGATAGCAGCTGTCTCTCGGGAGGTAAGGGATGGCGCTTGTTTCTTCCCATGGCTTGGTCGGGACGGCCCTTCCAAATGGGTGATAAGGAGAGGAGAGATTTCCCCTTCCAAGCTTCCTTTCTGCATTTCTCTTACGCCTGGCAGTAGCAAGAGCAGATGAAGTGCCTGCCAATATGCCTGCCCTTCTTCTAGTGTGTTGGTGTTTGCCTCTCTAAAGCTTTGCCTGGAGCCTGTGAGTGCTGCATTCCTTCCCCACAAGAGCAAAGTGGCTGGTGGCACCATGTTGAGCAAGTGGCAAAGACAAAGAGATCCTCACAGGACTCTCACAGAGCTCAGCCTCAAAGGAGAGCCTTGCACCCCAAGTGGTGTTTGCAAAAGCAGACACTGTTGTCTGGCTGCAGAGAGTACAGGCACTGCAGCAGTGCACCTTGAGTCTGTGTTTGCAGGGCACTGGCCAGAGCAACAACTCCCCTTTCCCTTTCAAAAGCAAACAGCCACGCCCTTAGAAAAGCTCTGCTGTCCTCGTGTTGGAGCAGCCAGCTCTGCTGCCTTTGCCAGCAGCCTGGCCTGCTGTGGCTCCGCATCCCCCAGGAAGTCAGTCTTGCAGGTGTGCCACTGCCCTGCTTGTGGGACGAAATCCACTCAGGCTCGTGTTTCATTTTCCTCTCTCAGTGCCTGCAAGGGCTGGATTTCCTTCACTCCAAGCAAGTGATCCACCGAGACATCAAAAGCCACAACATTCTCCTGGGCTTGGACGGCTCTGTCAAGTTGGGTGTGTGTTGCTGGCCAGGCTCAGCCGTGGCGGGCTGCGGTGTGGGGCTGCCTTTGGGTGCTGCCGCTTCCCTGGTGCCTGTGGCAGTGCAGGCTGCCCTGCTGCGAGCGCAGAGCACAGCCACAAGGTGCAGGGAGCTGTAGCTGGGCAGAACGGGTCAGGAGTGTCTTTGGCGCGTGTGTGTCCCTTCCCCAGCAAGGCAGCAGCAGTCTAATAGCTTCAGGGGACTAAAAGCCACTGCCTGAAGTCGGGGGCTTTTGCAAAGTGGCCAATTGCGTATTTCCTGAGCTGCAGGCGCGAGGAATGGCAGCATGCCCCTGGTACAGCTGGATTCCACACTGCCTTCTTAGACATTGATTCAGTGGGGAATTCTTTTCTTTGCTTTCTTTTTCAAGCTGGCTTGATGTGAGTGTTTTTTCTCCTCAGCTGATTTTGGCCTTGCTGCTCAGCTCACCGCTGAGCAGAGGAAACGAAGATCAGCTGTTGGGACTACTCACTGGATGGCGCCAGAAATTTTCACAAGGAAGCCCTACGGCGCCAAAGTGGACATCTGGTCCTTTGGAATTGTGGGGATCGAGATGGTGGAAGGAGCACCTCCTTACCTGATGAACACCTCCCGCACGGTACGCTGCAACTACCCTCAGATGCTCCTGTCACTCTGACTAAATCTACTCCCATTCTGCTGCCTGGGAAGCTTGCTAACACCTGACAATGATTGGTGCCAGGCTGCATAGTCTCTTATGCTTCTCGGCCAGATTATCCCCTTGGCATTTCATCATGAATAGCACAAGAAAATCACACTGCCTTTTCCTTGATGGAAGCTTTGCCTAAGAGAGCAGTGAGCAGCTTTACCTAAAGGAGTAGTGAGCTGCATATTATGGGAGGAATCCTTGGAAATAGTACAGTTAGATTAAAGTCTGTCTTCCACCTCGCCTGTAGAGCTGGTGTCAGTGCTGAGAGAAGCAAAGTGTGCTGCTGCTGATGGAGTTGCTCCTAATTCCATCAGCCAATGAAATCAGGGGTCAAGGCAAGAGCCTTTGCATGTTGGACTGGCTATGGCTGCCTCTGGCTTTGGGTTCTTTTAGTAGGGGTAGGAAAGGTATCTCCCTCCCTCTGGCAGGGAGTAAAGAGCCACTGGGGAGTGGAGCTTGTCCAGTGGGGTCTGTGTGAGCAGTTTGGGGTGTGAAGGAGACAGGTGGAGCGTGGCATTTCCTTCTTCTCCAGGTTCAGCAGCTGATAGTCACCGGGGGCACCCCGAAGCTGCAGAAGCCCAGGCAACAGTCGGCTTGGCTGCGAGACTTTCTGTGCTGCTGCCTGGAGACGGACGAGGACAGGCGCTGGTCTGCCCAGGAACTTCTGCAGGTAAAAGGCAAAGCGGCTGCCGGGTGCGCCGGCCGCCCGCTGCCAGGGGCTCCTCGTCTGCTCAAGTCCAAGGCGGCAGATGGGCCCTGCTCCTGAGAATCTCCAGTCTGGGGGCTTTTCAAAGGAAAACAGAGGAGAATCCTGGCCTGGTATGGGTTGGAAGGAGCCTTTCCAGGTCGCCTAGACCAAATCTCTTTCATCTGAAGCCATCTGGGTTAATGGATTTGTGGGATTGGGAGCCATGTTTGGCTCATGTAGCATGGTCCTGGATGTGGAGACAGAGGTGCACAGAATGCCCTCCTTTGTGTATCTTTCTGCTTGCCAGAGAAAGCCAGTTTCAGCCTGTGAGGTCAGTAGAAATTAATGTCTTCTTTTTCTCTTTGGGCAGCATCCTTTTGTAACCTCAGCCAAGCCGACCTCCAGCCTGACGCCTCTGATCATGGCAACGCAGCAGTTTATGGCCGACAGGAGATACTAGCCCTGCAAGAGGCCATTGGTGTTTTTTGTAGTTTCTAGTTTCTAGTTGATAGCTCGTAGTTTCTAGTTTGTTTAGACTGATAGTGTAAATAAATACGATAATACATAAAACCTTCACTGTGCCGGAAGCTTCCCTTTGTTCTCACGCTGTGCATAAGCTCTAAATTTGCTTCTGAATGGTCAGGTGTTTCTTAAATGTGGGAAAAGACATATATGGGGTTTGTGGCATGGTCTGGAAGTAGGCAAAGGTCTTCTGACCTTGGTGCCTCCAGGCCAAAACCTCTAGTGGAGAGACAGGCTGGCAGCAGTGACTAGAGGAGCAGAGTGGGGCAAAATGGAGCAGAGCAGTGGTGTCAGTGCAGGGCATGCTGCTGTGGCTGTGGTTGTGTTGCAGCTCTTGGGAAAGGTTGGGAGTGTCTGTGCTGCTGTGGGCAGAGGGGGAGGGAGCCGGGCTTCTCCACAGGCTCGGGCACAGGTGAGCGTCCAGTGGGAAGGCAAGTTCTGCCACGAGAACTAAGGCCAACATGTGGGAGTGAAGACTTGTGCAGTTTGAATCTGCGTGAGCCACTGTGGAGGCCTGTGGGCTGCAGGAGGACTTCTTGGGGCTATGCCCTGGAAGAATGTCCTTTAGATTTTAACCTTTCCCTTATCTTGTCCCCTAGACTTTAAACTCTCCCATGGACTCCGGTTTTTTGTTTCAATGTACATTTGATACATTATTAGTATATAATATATAGATATAGATATAATATATAGATATAGTATAGATATCTCTATATATAGATATATAGTCATCATATAGTGATGATTCAAAATCATTTACTGTGCGATGTTTTGTGGCAATTGACAGTATATTTGATGATCATTTAAATTTAAATTTTAGTTGCACAATATTTAACAGACTTCCTTTTCCAGTTTTCGTATTCATCCGCCACGTCCCTGTACCCACTATCCTTGAGAAGGACAGGACTGGAGATGGAACCTGCTCAAGAGCAGAGGCCAGCCACCAGCCATCTGCCATCTGCCCTTCTTTTCCGTGCCCTTGCCAGGAGGGCACTGGCCATGCCTCCGCAGATTCTACCCTAACCCACTTTGTGACAGGCCTCAACCCTGCTCCTGCTTTCCTGTTGTATTAGCAGTACCCGATTGTGGAGTTGTGTTTTTATACTTTATTGTATTTTCATTGTATTTCGATTTTAAAATGGTTTATCCCCTTGAACCCCTCTGTGCCCCTTTGGTTTATCCCTAGTTTTCCCATCCCTCCTCAAGTGTCCATCACCCTCTAAGTACAGAGACATTCCCCTGTCTCCTCCCAGATGCCTTGTCCGTCACTCGGTGTGCCTTCCCTTACATCTTGAAGCTTCCATCCAGAGCGTCAGGTGATTGGGTGAGGGCCTGGGGCCCCTTCCCCTTTCCTCCCTCATTGGATACCCTCATTGTCAGTTTGTACAAGAGCCACTCCTTACTGTTTTCTCATTGGCGAGTCAGTTCTCCTCCTTCTCTGTATTTAATTTGTGCTTTGCACCTCTCTGGTGCTCTTGTCAGCAGGTTGTGATCAGGTGCAGTTGGGCTCTTCACAGTCTCAATAAAGCTTTCGAGTTCTACCCCTGACAAGAAATTCTTTGTTATTCGCCAGTGGGATCAGCTACCCCTTGGGAGCAATGGAGGCACTCCCAAAAGCCCATCCAGGTCCAGCAGGGAGTGCTTCTTGCTGTCCTACTCGCCCCTTGGAGAGCTAGCTGGGGCTGAGTGGACTGGAGATCAGTGGTTGGGGGCGAGGACGCGGCAGATGGTGGCAGCGGCGATGGTGATGGGTGTCTCTCCCTGCAGAGCTCTGTTTGGCACTGCCACTACCATCAGTCTGCCACGCTGGGCGTGTGCGTGGGAATCGGATCTGCCGCTCCACTGCCTCTTCCTACCACCCTGCTGGGCTCCACTGGGCTTGGCTGGACTCCCTTTTGGCTTGGCTGAACTCACTTGGTATCAGTGTCAGCACTCTGGACTGCACTGTTCTGCTGGAGCGGAAAAACAGTCCCACGTGCCACCCTGGCCCTGATGGTTTCAGTTGTGTGTCAGAGCTGTCACTTCCGTGCCACTCATCTCAACCCCGTGGCCTAAAAACTACTGTGGAAGGACAGAACTGGCAGGGAAATGGTGGTGGTGCTTTGGTCCCAAGGCCTCTCTGCTAGAGGGAACCAGAAAGAAGGATCCCCCTTGCATTTGTGGTCATGGCATTTCCCTGCTGAAATCACACCCATGGCTGTGATGTAAAATGAATAAACAGTGCTGAAAGATCCATGACCTGGTCTCTGTAGCTAGGAGAAACCTCTAAATGTAATTGAAGTAGTGCTTCTCCTTGTTTGCTGCTTTCCTGAACTGAGCAAGGTCCAACTGGAAGAAGCCTTCTGGTTTTTGCTCAGAAGCATTAGTGGCCAAAGAGCACTGATGTGGTTCCTCACATCCCGCTCCCTTCTCAGTGCTCAATTTCTCCGGGTGGGCTGTAGGGGATTAGTGTGTTCTTGGAGTTACTCTTAGATGCCTTGAGCAGTAGCTTATGGACTAGGAGGGCTTTTTGTCTTGCTTTGTAGCAGAGGAGAGCTTTGCAGGCTTTTTTTGGCCTGAGCTGTAGGGAAGATCTGGTTCCCTGCACTCTGTGAGTTCACAAACCAGCCCAGGGTGGCTGCTATTGTGATGTCAGGGGCCGCATCCCAGCGTTGCCAAGGCAAAGTTGCTGTGCCCAGGCCCGGCAGGGCTCAGTGAGCAGAGCAGCTCTGTGGCACGCTGACTGCAGGCGGAACCTGCTGATCGCCGAGGTCTCTGCCAGCAGGACTCGCAGGATTTTTGGTTTTTCCCCGCAGGCGTTGTCTGGTGCAGACTTGGGCAGCGCTGCTCAGGCCATGGAGAGAGTGTGTGCTGCAGTTTGCACGGCTTTCTCCGTGGCCTATTCTGGGTACTTTTTCACCCAGCTGGCACGTAAGTGGACGGTTTTGTGCAGTGTGGCATATGGACACCAAAATGCCACCAAGAGGCCTTGAGTTGGGTAAAGCTGCTGTCAGCAGCTGCAGCTAAGAAGGGGGTGTCTCTAGCCAGAGGGGCCTGGGCAGCATTTGTAATGTAGCCTGCAGGGGCTCCGCTCCTCCCGTGGCATAGCCTGTGCCCATGGGGTCTGGAATCTCCTCAGTTTGCTGGCTCAAGCCAGACAACTTCCAAGATAGGAGGACTGGGAGAGCTTGGCAGGAGTCCTTGGAAAAGCTGTGCACTGCTCTCCAGCACTGAGGGAAAGTCTCTCAGTTCAAGTCTTCTTGTCTGCATTCCCTCATCCCAGCATGTGCCTGTGGAACTTGACACTTCCTGAGTGCTAAAAGAGCCATTCCTTCTGGGGTGAAATCACGGGATCAGCTTGGAAAAGGCCTCTCAGATGGACATTTCAGAGCAGTTCTTGTATGCTCCTGAACCCAGGAGCTGTTCCTGCGCTGTGTCACCACGGAACTGCCACCATGGCTAATAGGGACTTGAGTGAAGCTTTGTTGGGGAAGGGTTTTCAGTAAGCTCATGGCAATTGCTGCATGCAATCTCTTCAGAAAACTGAAGTCCAGGGAAGAGAGGAGCTGTAGCTCCTGCTGGGTGGGGTGGGGCAGAAGCTGGAATGCCTGTTGCAGAACCACTGGGACTTTCTCAGTCTCGAGTTTCTATGGGTTGAGAGGCCAAAGGGAACAAAATGTAGACACGAGGCAGTAGTTTGTGCTGTTGTCTTGCTGTGTGACACAAGGGTTGTTGCTGGAGTGATGGAGTGAAAGCAGAATGCTCTGTCTTTGGTTGCTGACTATTTGGTGGGCTTGCCCAGCACAGGCAGTTTCCTTACAGCATCTGCTTCTTTTTCCCTTTTGTCTTGCAGGTCACATCACCCGTG
The DNA here is from genome assembly GCF_048771995.1 of Taeniopygia guttata. Classification (NCBI taxonomy): domain Eukaryota; kingdom Metazoa; phylum Chordata; class Aves; order Passeriformes; family Estrildidae; genus Taeniopygia; species Taeniopygia guttata. The sequence continues at coordinate 10,337,767 of NC_133063.1, read as the reverse complement.
CCTGGAGAGAACCCGCTCCTTGGGTGAGTGGGAAAGGAGCCTTTGGTGTGGGTAGCATTTGACAATTGTGGAGCAAGCTGTGAGCTGGGCCTGGTGCAGTCCAGTGCCAGCCTGGTTGGATGAATGAAAGAACAGTCAAGGCCCTTTGCAGCAGCAGCAGCAGAAGCAGCAGCAGCAGCAGAATCTGCAGGAGGAGTTGGATCCCAGGCTGTTTTCTCCAGTTCCTTTTCAGAGCTTTTAAGCAGCTGAAAGTGGGGTTGTTTGGTGCTTGAAGCCATGATGGAATTTCTCCTGTACAAGAGAGTGCAGTCCCATCTAACTGTCCCATTTTCCTTGAGTTTGAACAATTAGAATGCCATTTCTCTGCAGATGATTTCTCCTTAGTGCATCTGGCTCCAGAGCTGAATAGAGAGGTTCCCTGTTCCTGACACTGCTGTCTATCTGCAGAGCCCAAAACAGACCTCTGAGCCTCCTCTGGATGCATGTCTTCCTGAAGAAGAGACCAAAGGGGAGGAAGATTCCCACCAAAGTGCACCTGCTGCCACTGCAGGGCCTGAGCATCCAGCATCAGTAAGTGGCAGCTCTGGCTAGTCCTGTGGCTGGAGCAAAGCAGAGCTGCAAGTTTCTGAGCAGACAGCACCTGCCCTGCCTGGCTGAAGATGCTGAGGACTGGAATCTTTCCAGCTCTCCCAGAGCACTTCCCCCAGCCTGTGAGGCCTGGAGAAGGGGTGTGGAACTTGGACATTTAGGCATCACTTCCCTACTGTTCAGACAGGGGCTGGGAATTTGTCTCAGCAAGAGACAAGAGGTAGCAATAGGATGTCTTTGGATGCTCCTGGGGTACAAGTGAGGCCCTCTGTGCCCAGGGGCTGTGCAGGCTCCTTGTCCCCAGTGAAGAGAGTGAAAAAGTGCAGTTCACAGCCTTGCAGGATATGAGGAGACACTGTCCCCAGAAGGGACCTGGCCCTCCCCACAGAACAGCCAAAGTCAGCAGCTAAAGGAACAGCTGAGATGCAGCGGGGCCTGTAGCTGAAGAGACGTAAGGCTCTGAATGACAGGTTCTTTCTTGACCCTCCTGCTGCTGTCTGTGCACAGAGCACAAGGGCAGCGCCAGCACCTGCTCCGGCTGCCTCTGCACCCGAGGAAGAGGCTGAAGAGGAGGAAGGTGCCAATGAACCTGCTGCTGCTGTCAGCCCCCGGCCTGAGCAGCCAGCATCAGTAAGTGCCTGTTTGGGTTAGCAGTGTCTTTGGTGACATTTTGTCCCTCATGTAAAAGCAGGGTTTGGGTTCGGGGCCTTGAGCTGGACAAGTGGGCTGCAAAAGCTGAGAGGTGAAGAGCCCTGGATGTGGCCAGCAGCATCTTCCTCAGGGCTTGCATTTGAAATGAGATCGGAGGGGCATCTCTGCCAGGCACATTTGTGACCCAAATTAATTTCTTGTCCCAGAGCTCCAGCTCCTCTGTCGTGGCACCTGCACAAGCTGCAGCTGAAGAAGCCTCCAGTGCCCAAGCTGGAAACTCAAGCAGGAGCAGCTCGTGCACCTGGAGCACGACTAGTTCCTCTGGCAGCATGGAGCTGCTGGGAGAGAGGACAGAGGACAAGTGCCTGGCCATGCTGAGTACGTCCTTTGTGACCCTTGTGTGCCGCAGCAGTGCCTGGTGTGTGTGTGCGTGTGTCAGCAAGAGCTGTCCCAGCTCCTGTTCCTCCTCAGCTGAGTGCCAGCTCCTGAGGCCTCCCCACAGGAGCTGTTGCTGTGCTCTGAGGTGGGGAGGGATCTCTGGGCTGCTGCTCCTGCCTCGGAGGGCAGCTGGGCCTGGTTTGGCCTTGCCTGAGCTTCCCTCTAGGCAAAAGGCAGAGCAGAGATTGTTTCTGGCTGAGCAGGAGGCTGTGACCGAGCAAATGAGGAGGCCTCCATGAGCTCCTGTGGGGCCCAGCTCCTGTGGGGCAAGGCCAAGGTCATCTTCAGAGCTCAGCCTGTCCTAAAAGCTGAGGGACCTCATTCCTAAGGCCCATCACAGTAGGGTAGAACATCAGCTGCTGCTCTTGAGCGGCAGAAGGGCGTTGTTTAGGCAAAGTCCTGCTTCAAGCTGGAGTTCTTAGCTTTGCTGGAGGCACTTTGCAATATTCTTCCTCTTCTGGAAAGGGCAGCTGTTGATAAAAATGGATTCCCAAACCCAAGATGCCTTGCATGTTTGCAAGGATTAAATCTTTTGTTGAATGTCCCAGAGTGTTCATTGCCCGAACAGAAAGGTTGTGTTTGTCCTGCTGCCTGCCTTAATGTCTGTAGGCAACAATCACTTCTCTTGCTTACACTTTTCTGATCCCTGTCTCCTCTGACTGTTTCTTGATGTGCTTAGATTTTAGTTTAGACTTCTAGTTTTGGACAGGCCATCTGTGCTGCAGGGCTGCTTGTCCTGCTGCTGTTGTTTTTTAGGTGGTGGCGGTGTGGTGGTGTTGTTGTTTCCTGAGGGAGTGAGTTGAAAGGGCGCAGTGTCCCAGAGAGTGGGGCTGCCTTTCTGATCTGCTGCACGGTGGGATCTCTTTTGAAGGGAGCATCTTTCCTTGGGATTTTTACAGAGATGCTGGTGAGCGAGGGAGATCCTGAGGCTAAATACACAGAACTGGAAACAATTGGCAGAGGGTGAGTGCAGCCACAGTTCTTTCCATTTACTCTTTGTCCCTGGACTTTTTTCCTCTTGTACTGTGGATTCCTGCACTTGCAGGGACTAAAGGACTTCTATCTCTGCGGCCCTTTTGTTTCTAGGGGTTTTGGCACGGTGTGCATGGCAGTGGAGACTGCCACAGGAGAAGAGGTAAGCGTCAAGCAGCGCCACAGCTTCTGCAGAACTGTTTTAGGACAGCATTTGATCTGTCATGTCTGGAAGAGTTTGCTTTGTTGCTGTGAAAGGGAGAATGCCAGTGGAATGATCAAGCCCCCTAGAGGTTGTCCAGCAGTTTTGCTCCATGTTTTCTGGCAGAAATTGACTTTCTGCTTGCAAGAGGTGTGTGAATGAAAATGGGGATGATCAAGTAAAGCCATGGGGGAAGTCTGTGGGAACGGTGAGTGTTGTTAGAGCTTTGAGGTGGACAGCATAGACCATGTTTCTGCCAGGTTTCCAAGGCAAAGGCTATCTGGCTCTTTGTCCTGGGAGGTGCCCAAGCAAGCGGTCTGATGTCCAGCCACAAGGCAGCTTGGCCCAGCCCAGCTCTGTCACCCCATCATCACTGTCTCTGTGTTCCCCTGGTGGTTCTGTGCCACCAACTTTGGTTCATGTTTTCCATGTTGTTTTAGGTGGCCATAAAGAAAATAAGTCTCCTGGAAGAGAGCAACAGCGAGGTGTGCCTGAATGAAATCCAGATCATGCGTGGCAATAAGAATGCCAATCTTGTGACCTTTGTAGACAGGTGAGTGGTTCTGCTGTTCTGCCATGAAAGGTCATTCACATCCTGCAAGCCAGAAGTTCAACCACTCCTTTGGTGGCTGGCAGAGGATGGAGCTGTTAATTCCTGCTTCTGGGCTGATCTACAGCGTCCTGGGAGGAGATTGCATTGGGGCTGCATTCATCTTTGCTGGCATACCTAGTTTGAAGTGTGCTTTCAAAGACCGGCCTTGGCCCTGTCTCACTGAGCCAACAGCCTCAAAGTTCCTGTCCTCTCTCCACATGGTTTCATTTGTTTTGGCATTTGATTTTTTCCCACGGGTCTCCAGTGCTGACAAAGCGCTGTAGATTGTATTTCCCTTGGCCTGTTGCATTGGTGTGGATACCAAGCAGCCTTTAGACTGCATAGAGTTCAAGCCCTGTAGAGCATTGTGAATGACTATTCCTCCTGTCTTCCTCTGAGAGAGACACAGGAGCAAGAATCCATCAGGTCATGTAAGTGCACACCTTCATCTCCAGGCTGTTGTTTCCTCCTTTCAGCTACCTGGTGGATGAGGAACTCTGGCTGGTGATGGAATACATGGATGGAGGTTCTTTACACGATGTCATTAGGGAGACTCATATGGCAGAAGGAGAGATAGCAGCTGTCTCTCGGGAGGTAAGGGATGGCGCTTGTGCTTCCCATGGCTTGGTCGGGACGGCCCTTCCAAATGGGTGATAAGGAGAGGAGAGATTTCCCCTTCCAAGCTTCCTTTCTGCATTTCTCTTACGCCTGGCAGTAGCAAGAGCAGATGAAGTGCCTGCCAATATGCCTGCCCTTCTTCTAGTGTGTTTGTGTTTGCCTCTCTAAAGCTTTGCCTGGAGCCTGTGAGTGATGCATTCCTTCCCCACAAGAGCAAAGTGGCTGGTGGCACCATGTTGAGCAAGTGGCAAAGACAAAGAGATCCTCACAGGACTCTCACAGAGCTCAGCCTCAAAGGAGAGCCTTGCACCCCAAGTGGTGTTTGCAAAAGCAGACACTGTTGTCTGGCTGCAGAGAGTACAGGCACTGCAGCAGTGCACCTTGAGTCTGTGTTTGCAGGGCACTGGCCAGAGCAACAACTGCCCTTTCCCTTTCAAAAGCAAACAGCCACGCCCTTAGAAAAGCTCTGCTGTCCTCGTGTTGGAGCAGCCAGCTCTGCTGCCTTTGCCAGCAGCCTGGCCTGCCGTGGCTCACCAACCCCCAGGAAGTCAGTCTTGCAGGTGTGCCACTGCCCTGCTTGTGGGACGCAATCCACTCAGGCTTGTGTTTCTTTTTCCTCTCTCAGTGCCTGCAAGGCCTGGATTTCCTTCACTCCAAGCAAGTGATCCACCGAGACATCAAAAGCCACAACATTCTCCTGGGCTTGGACGGCTCTGTCAAGTTGGGTGGGTGTTGCTGGCCAGGCTCAGCCGTGGCGGGCTGCGGTGTGGGGCTGCCTTTGGGTGCTGCCGCTTCCCTGGTGCCTGTGGCAGTGCAGGCTGCCCTGCTGCGAGCGCAGAGAACAGCCACAAGGTGCAGGGAGCTGTAGCTGGGCAGAACGGGTCAGGAGTGTCTTTGGCTTGTGTGTGTCCCTTCCCCAGCAAGGCAGCAGCAGTCTAATAGCTTCAGGGGACTAAAAGCCACTGCCTGAAGTCGGGGGCTTTTGCAAAGTGGCCAATTGCGTATTTCCTCAGCTGCAGGCTCGAGGAATAGCAGCATGCCCCTGGTAGAGCTGGATTCCACACTGCCTTCTTAGACATTGATTCAGTGGGGAATTCTTTTCTTTGCTTTCTTTTTCAAGCTGGCTTGATGTGAGTGTTTTTTCTCCTCAGCTGATTTTGGCCTTGCTGCTCAGCTCACCGCTGAGCAGAGGAAACGAAGATCAGCTGTTGGGACTACTCACTGGATGGCGCCAGAAATTTTCACAAGGAAGCCCTACGGCGCCAAAGTGGACATCTGGTCCTTTGGAATTGTGGGGATCGAGATGGTGGAAGGAGCACCTCCTTACCTGATGAACACCTCCCGCATGGTACGCTGCAACTACCCTCAGATGCTCCTGTCACTCTGACTAAATCTACTCCCATTCTGCTGCCTGGGAAGCTTGCTAACACCTGACAATGATTGGTGCCAGGCTGCATAGTCTCTTATGCTTCTCGGCCAGATTATCCCCTTGGCATTTCATCATGAATAGCACAAGAAAATCACACTGCCTTTTCCTTGATGGAAGCTTTGCCTAAGAGAGCAGTGAGCAGCTTTACCTAAAGGAGTAGTGAGCTGCATATTATGGGAGGAATCCTTGGAAATAGTACAGTTAGATTAAAGTCTGTCTTCCACCTCGCCTGTAGAGCTGGTGTCAGTGCTGAGAGAAGCAAAGTGTGCTGCTGCTGATGGAGTTGCTCCTAATTCCATCAGCCAATGAAATCAGGGGTCAAGGCAAGAGCCTTTGCATGTTGGACTGGCTACGGCTGCCTCTGGCTTTGGGTTCTTTTAGTAGGGGTAGGAAAGGTATCTCCCTCCCTCTGGCAGGGAGTAAAGAGCCACTGGGGAGTGGAGCTTGTCCAGTGGGGTCTGTGTGAGCAGTTTGGGGTGTGAAGGAGACAGGTGGAGCGTGGCATTTCCTTCTTCTCCAGGTTCAGCAGCTGATAAGCACCAGGGGCACCCCGAAGCTGCAGAAGCCCAGGCAACAGTCGGCTTGGCTGCGAGACTTTCTGTGCTGCTGCCTGGAGACGGACGAGGACAGGCGCTGGTCTGCCCAGGAACTTCTGCAGGTAAAAGGCAAAGCGGCTGCCGGGTGCGCCGGCCGCCCGCTGCCAGGGGCTCCTCGTCTGCTCAAGTCCAAGGTGGCAGATGGGCCCTGCTCCTGAGAATCTCCAGTCTGGGGGCTTTTCAAAGGAAAACAGAGGAGAATCCTGGCCTGGTATGGGTTGGAAGGAGCCTTTCCAGGTCGCCTAGACCAAATCTCTTTCATCTGAAGCCAACTTGGTTAATGGATTTGTGGGATTGGGAGCCATGTTTGGCTCATGTAGCATGGTCCTGGATGTGGAGACAGAGGTGCACAGAATGCCCTCCTTTGTGTATCTTTCTGCTTGCCAGAGAAAGCCAGTTTCAGCCTGTGAGGTCAGTAGAAATTAATGTCTTCTTTTTCTCTTTGGGCAGCATCCTTTTGTAACCTCAGCCAAGCCGACCTCCAGCCTGACGCCTCTGATCATGGCAACGCAGCAGTTTATGGCCGACAGGAGATACTAGCCCTGCAAGAGGCCATTGATGTTTTTTGTAGTTTCTAGTTTCTAGTTGATAGCTCGTAGTTTCTAGTTTGTTTAGACTGATAGTGTAAATAAATACGATAATACATAAAACCTTCACTGTGCCGGAAGCTTCCCTTTGTTCTCACGCTGTGCATAAGCTCTAAATTTGCTTCTGAATGGTCAGGTGTTTCTTAAATGTGGGAAAAGCCATATATGGGGTTTGTGGCATGGTCTGGAAGTAGGCAAAGGTCTTCTGACCTTGGTGCCTCCAGGCCAAAACCTCTAGTGGAGAGACAGGCTGGCAGCAGTGACTAGAGGAGCAGAGTGGGGCAAAATGGAGCAGAGCAGTGGTGTCAGTGCAGGGCATGCTGCTGTGGCTGTGGTTGTGTTGCAGCTCTTGGGAAAGGTTGGGAGTGTCTGTGCTGCTGTGGGCAGAGGGGGAGGGAGCCGGGCTTCTCCACAGGCTCGGGCACAGGTGAGCGTCCAGTGGGAAGGCAAGTTCTGCCACGAGAACTAAGGCCAACATGTGGGAGTGAAGACTTGTGCAGTTTGAATCTGCGTGAGCCACTGTGGAGGCCTGTGGGCCTGCAGGAGGACTTCTTGGGGCTATGCCCTGGAAGAATGTCCTTTAGATTTTAACCTTTCCCTTATCTTGTCCCCTAGACTTTAAACTCTCCCATGGACTCCGGTTTTTTGTTTCAATGTACATTTGATACATTATTAGTATATAATATATAGATATAGATATAATATATAGATATAGTATAGATATCTCTATATATAGATATATAGTCATCATATAGTGATGATTCAAAATCATTTACTGTGCGATGTTTTGTGGCAATTGACAGTATATTTGATGATCATTTAAATTTAAATTTTAGTTGCACAATATTTAACAGACTTCCTTTTCCAGTTTTCGTATTCATCCGCCACGTCCCTGTACCCACTATCCTTGAGAAGGACAGGACTGGAGATGGAACCTGCTCAAGAGCAGAGGCCAGCCACCAGCCATCTGCCATCTGCCCTTCTTTTCCGTGCCCTTGCCAGGAGGGCACTGGCCATGCCTCCGCAGATTCTACCCTAACCCACTTTGTGACAGGCCTCAACCCTGCTCCTGCTTTCCTGTTGTATTAGCAGTACCCGATTGTGGAGTTGTGTTTTTATACTTTATTGTATTTTCATTGTATTTCGATTTTAAAATGGTTTATCCCCTTGAACCCCTCTGTGCCCCTTTGGTTTATCCCTAGTTTTCCCATCCCTCCTCAAGTGTCCATCACCCTCTAAGTACAGAGACATTCCCCTGTCTCCTCCCAGATGCCTTGTCCGTCACTCGGTGTGCCTTCCCTTACATCTTGAAGCTTCCATCCAGAGCGTCAGGTGATTGGGTGAGGGCCTGGGGTTCCTTCCCCTTTCCTCCCTCATTGGATACCCTCATTGTCACTTTGTACAAGAGCCACTCCTTACTGTTTTCTCATTGGCGAGTCAGTTCTCCTCCTTCTCTGTATTTAATTTGTGCTTTGCACCTCTCTGGTGCTCTTGTCAGCAGATCAGTGGTGTCAGTGCTGGGCATGCTGCTGTGGCTGTGGTTGTGTTGCAGCTCTTGGGAAAGGTTGGGAGTGTCTGTGCTGCTGTGGGCAGAGGGGGAGGGAGCCAGGCTTCTCCACAGGCTCATGCGCAGGTGTGACTCCACTTCTGGGAAGACTTGCATGGTCCCTCAAGCCTTCCTCTGACCTTGAGTGAAGTCTTGGTAGGCTCTTGCTCCAAGAGTCCCTCTCAGAGCTGGGGCAAAGGCTCCAGGCCAACCCTTTTGCAAGGCAGATGCCAACCCCTGCAGCCACTGTACTCCAAAGGAGCTTGGTGCCAGCCCCTGGTGCTTCTCTAGGGGAACTGAGCACCCTCCCCACGGCACACTGCCTGCATGGCACTGGGCTAGGAACCACTTACCCAGGTGCGGGCAATCCCTCCTACCTAGGGTGAGGAACAGCCCTGTGACGTCCACTCTTTTCACAGGCTGGAGCTCAGAGATCTAATGCAGCTCCTCATTGACTCTGGAGGCAGGCGATCTGAGCACCATTGGTTCCAGCATGGTGTCCACAGCCCTCAGGGTCTGCAAGGACAATAGAGAGTGACAGCAGTGATTTTGCTGTTCCTGCTCACCCTGGAAGACTCAGCTGAACTCTCAGGGATAAGATACATCCTGCCCAGGAGAGAGACATGGGCAGAGAGTTTGCTGACTACATATAAATAGAAAAATACCAATTTCAGTTAAAAAATTTAATTTATTGCAGATTGCTATAACTGTACGGCCTATGTCTAAGCATGCAAATATCAGTATATCTATCTAAATAGCCATATACCTCTAACTGTGTAAGTACAACAACATAATACATCTATAAGTGTAACTATACAGAGAGGGATCCCAGGTCTATTTTCACAGGCTTTCCCTTGGTAGCTTCCTCTTATGCAGAGCAGCCTTTCTGGAAAGGTACAGCAGATGGACATCTAGGAAGCAAAGGGAACACTGAGTCAACACTGGAACTAGTTTATGTCTCCCCTGGCAGCACATCTAGCAATTCTACTTTTACCAGAGACTATAAAACATGGTCCAAAAGGCAGGTTCTCCCTTGGAAATTTGAAGCCTTCTGTTTAAAGAATAGGAATGCTTCCAAGTTTTCAAAACTTTAAGGTTTTGAAGTATCCTGAAAAAAGCTGCAACACTAGCACTGTAAAAGGCACCCACAAGAACTTTGAACAGAGACATTCACATTTCATGAAAAGAACTCCAGCTTGTTTATTCTCTGTACTGAAAAGAGACCTCACTCCTCACTTAAATGGTAGAAACTGATGGGCATTGTGAGATGAATTATTAACTAACATTGTTACCTGGGACAGAGAAACTACCCTGTGAAGTGAGTAACCGCTTCTTCAACTCTTCCGTCAGCTCTTGGATGAACTACTCTCATCTCCCCTTTCTGTAGAAGTCAGACTCAGAGTAGCTGTCTCAGTCATCTCCAAAAACATGTAGACTCTCTTCTTACCAGGGTCCTTTGGTTTAAGGGCACTGTTCCTACATCTCATGCTTTGTCAAGTGAAGCTCTCTCTTCCACCACAATGTTCACAGGCTCACTTCCTGAAGACACACACTGACCCAAAATATTCTTCTTGAATGAATACAAGTAAAAAGAAAAAAGAAGCAAACCCAATGATCACTTGCTATTTTCTTGTAATCATTTTTGGGACACAGTAATAACTGTTCTTCCCCACCCTGGAAGGACATGTAACACAAGATTAACACTGTTAACATGGTTAACATGGCCAGCCTTTTAAATTCAGACATTTGACAAATGGAAACTCAAACTCTTACAAAATACCTATCAATCAAAATACAGAATCAAAAAAAAAACCCAGAATACAGCAAGTAAGAATACATGTCCTCGCAGTCTGAGCTTTGCCCTTGCTTGTGACACTAGCTGTAAGAAACAAGGAGAAACCCAGAGGGAGAAATCAAGGTGCCTTCCTAGTTACCACTGGACTTACATGTATGTTGTTACTGAGAGATCTTGCTCAAACCACTGCACAGGTCTGTGTGGTGCAAAACTACATTCATAAGCCATAAATTTCTGGCTGTGAATCTCACTCACCTTGTACAATTACTAGGTCTACTTACAAATTAATAATTTAATAATTATTAAATGATAACATGTGGCTTGCTTTTTGGAGCTCTTCTCTCTCGCTCCATATGTATTTTGTAGGCAACCATTTACTGCACGGGTATGTTTCCATTATTACGTGGCAAAAGTTTATAGGATTAAAAAAACTTTATAAAGCTAGACAACCTAGTTAGGTTTCTGTTCCACTAAGCAAGTAAAGGCCTGAAGTTAAGTACCTGGAATTTAACTTTAGACAGAAAGATATTCTCATTATCACTTGTTAAAGAATGTAAGTCTCTTCTGCAAATGGCTAGCCATCAGTATCTTGAAGATGAAGGATTGTTTAGAGCCTGAAAGATTTCCTTCTATTAAGGAAGAGAAGGCTTTTGAAAACTGGTACGTGTGAATGTACAGAAGACAAAAGGGCATCACACTGAGTAAAAGGAAATGGATAGTTCCAAAAGATCACACTCCGCACCTTTAGTCTGCTCTTACTCAAATATTTCAAGGACAGTGCCTGTGTATATTAATAGAAATAGGCATTTTTTGATGGAGCCGTATAAAAATATGCAAAAAGGCTGCGTCAATACAGGAGCTAAACAGCCAGAGAAGTCAGGAAAGAGCCAAGAGTTAAAGAAAGGACATTTTTAATCAAAATAATGAAGCTGTCAAACCAAAGGCCAAGTAGTCCCTGAACTACTCTTCAACACAGAACAAGCTGCAAATCTTTAACCACTTCACATCCAGGATCAACAATAACCTTCTCATCATACACATAACTTATGAGGACTCAAAACCAAGACACCTTGACACGCTTAATCCCTCTATTCCTAAGGATGAAATCTGGGCTGTAATTGCCAAAGCCTTCAACAATGGAAAATATGCACTTCTCGAAACGCTGCTGAAAAGCTGTCAAAACTGGTAAAGTTCGAAGTGCAGGCAAGGTAATTCCCTTAGTGGACACTGAGGAGGAAGTCCTGCCACCTCTGTGTGTGCTGGCACAAGGACATGCTCCTCTCTACCCAGCACTGAACAGAACAGCCTTGTCCAGGCTGGAGCTTTGTAAGGGATACACTAGAATATACATCTTTCTGAAAGACAGCCAAGAGGAAGATGACTAATCATTGCAACACAGACAGCACACTAGTGGCAAGTTTGCACCAGCTGAGGATTTCCCATGTAGAAACTTAATTGAAAGCATCAGGATACTGAGAGGACAAAATAAAAAAAAGAGTAGCTTCAACACATACACGAACATGGCATTTCAAGTGCCTACATAATAGGCAGGTCTCATGCAGCAGCAAGAGATGCAGCCAACCTTTTTCTTTTCCTTTGTGTTCAAAGCAAAAGGAGAGAGTGCATTTGGTGCTCTAATAGAATGACCTCTCGCATGTCCCTCTCTGCACATGAGACTTACAGTTTTCTATACAAGAAGGACCAGAGGTTGAGCAAAGGACAGTCACAACTTGTCAGGTGCCATAAAATATGGGCATGCTTTGTACCAACCAAATGTTTAAAAATTGTATTTTCCATAGAAGACATAAAATTAGTAACTCCATCTAACCATTTCCCTGGGTTTTCAACAAAAATGTTTGCCTTCTGTGGGAATTCTCAAAATACGCCTTAGGATTAAAAACATAACCAAAAAAGTTTCCACTTCATCTACGTGCATGAATCTACAGTGTGCATTTTTCCTTTGAAAATGAGCACCTGAATCTGGCCAACCCAAGCAATGGTCTCATGCTCCAGAATGAGGGATAGTTTAGATTCACTTCTCTTTTTAAAATTTTGCTTTTAATAAACAAGCACTTAACTAAAGATGCTTTTACCTCTCAGGCATATGATGGCACTGAAAAGCTCTCAGTGCACCCCCCAGGATCGCCATTGAATAGAGTCGCCTCCAAAGAGGCAGCCAGTTCAGGGTGGGACAAAGGAACAACCTCCTTGTGAAACACTAATTTTGAAGAATGAAGAATCTTAGGAAAGTTAAGATAATAGTTAAATTAGATGTTGCTGAGTTAGTGGAAGTAGATAAATAGACTTTGTTCATAGTTAACAGTAGCCAGATCCATTAACTCATTGCTTGTCAACTTTATGTTTGGGTAGCTGTGCTTATCATGAGAAACAGAATGTGATAAACAGATTTCAGGGACACAAAAACAGATGCAGACTTCCCATACTCTAGGAATCCATTAAACACAAGAAAACCAAGGGTTCATTTGTCATATATGCATGGGAAGGGTAGAAAGGTCAGAACAAGGAAGACTTATTTTACTTCTTCTTTTGGAGACCCCTCCCCAGAATGGACCCCTGACTCATTTCAGGGAACAAAACTACGCATGCTTAATAGCCTTTTTGCCAGTTAGCATACGAAGCGGAGCAGAGGAAGTGACAGGAATATGAATATGCATTCATATTTTGTGTATTCAAGACTTCTGTAAATAAAAAGGCTTTGTAATACCTGTGATTTTTGCAGTGCACATTAGGGAATTATCCCACATACTGCCCAGCCATTCTAATAAACATACACTTTTTAGCTTTAAACTGTTAGAGAGTTTTTGTCCGTCTCAGTCGGATATCAATATTAGATCAATATTCATATTTTAGTAAATCACTCAAGGGCCTGAAACCTCGAGGTCAGCCGGGGCGGGGCTGATGGCAGTGGGGGAAGCTCCTCCATCGCGCACAGTCGGTGACAGTGGCGACACACGAGGGGGAGCGCCAAGCCCCAGCGGCCGTGGCGCGAGAGCCGCGCCAGCCCCACCCCTCTGTCCCTCAGACAGGTGGGGTGACCCTACAATGAACCTCTGGGATGTCGATGAGCTCACCAGCCATGGAAAATTTAGAACTGAACCATTCAGGCTGCAAGTCACCTCACAAGATCTCCCCTTCAGCCTCCTGCTCAAAGTGTGGCCATTCATTGGGTCAGACCAGGCTGTCTGGCCCTTTACCAGTTAAAGGATGCAATACCTCTTTGGACTCTCACTCCACCATGTTGTAATAAGCTTTTCCTGATTTCCAGCCCAAGCCTCTGTAGCTTCAGCTGATGCCACCTTCTCTTTTCTCCTGTGAGCCACGTCTGTGAAGAGCATGGCCTCAGCCCATGATCCCATCCCATAGCCTCAAGGTGCTTTCAGAAACCTTACAGCCACCTCTGCTCCAGAGTGAACCAGTCCTGGATCCATGGCCTCACCTATCAGAGGCAATGCCTCAGCCTCACTCTTATGGAGGCCTTCCCTGAATTTTGCCAATTTGCATCTTGACTTGTGGATCAGGACGTGGATGCAGGATCCATTTGTGCTGTGACATGTGCAGCAGAAGTGATAATCCCTTTTGTCCTTGCTGAATGTGATAGGATTCCTTTTAGCTCATTCTCCCCCCAGTTCTGCTACCTGTGGATGGCAGCCCTGCTGTTGTACATAATGACAGCCTCCTGTGGGAGGGGGTGTGGTTGGTGACCTCCCTGCATTGCCATGGGAGGCCACAGATGTGTAGTTTTCCCACCTCCCGTGTTGTCAGTTATCTGTTCTCCCTTCCCCTAGTTTACGTCAATCATTTTGTACTCCTTCCCTTTGTTCGGGAAAGTTCTCGGTTCTTTGTACCCCCATTGGTTCTTCCCCCGAAACCACTCCTTCCCTCTATCCCAGTTGGCTGTTGCCGTGTCACTCCTGCTTGAGTCCACCCTCATACCCTCACCCGGTTGGATGCTCTGTACTCTGACCCTCCTTCCCTGTTACAGTTATAAACCCTGCCCCGCCCTGGTTCGGGGCTCTCAGAGCTGGCTCGCCCTCTGAGTGGCTGCGTCCCTTCACCTCCCTCGCCTTCCCTCACCTAAGCCCTCAGAATAAAGCCGCCTGAGAGACTCTCGCCTGGTGGAAGACTCGTCTCTTTATTACCAACATCGCGTGCCCGAAGCCCCCGACTCAGTCGGAGTGACCGAGGCTCGCTTCAGCCTCCTTCTTCTCCTCCTCCTCTTCCCTAGTTTACCATCATCTGCAAGTGTCACGGTGGTTCTTCTTTGCTTTGCCCATTGCTCACAAGTTAAACAGGAAACATCCCAGGTTAGACCCCTGCTGGATCGCACTCATTGCTAGATATTTCCTTCATTGTTTTGTTGTCAGGAATCATTCTTGGTTTATGCATTTCTGCAGCACCTGGGAAAGCAATACCTTTCCTCACCCTGCAGGAAACTTTAAATAATTGGATTTGCACTTATAACAAGGTTTTTGGTTTACAGTTGGATTTGATCTTAAGGGTATTTTCCAATGCAAATAATTCAATACTGCCATATCCTGGAGTGAGGAATATCAAGGGATTCATTCAGGGTGATGAGCAGCTCTTGCCTTTGTGCCATGCTATAAAGTATGCCTGCACAAGCCCTTGTCTGTCTACTGAATACAATCACAGTTCTACACATTGTCTTAGCATGTGTTTGATATGCTAAACATGTCAAATGTGAACATTCAATGTGAACATTTGAATGCTCACTCCATTACCTTTTCTGTAGTAGGCTGCAGCTTGGTAGCTCTCTTTGTATCTAAATGTCCTAGCAGATGGGCATTGGATTTAACTGTCCTTCTTGTGTTTGTACCATGATAAATATCCACACCTGGCAACACTGAGTTGGTATCTGTTGTTTATATTCACATGTAAGAAAAAGGGCACGCTGAGAGAGCTTGTGTTAATGTGATATTGCATGTGACACAGAAAATTAAGAGTCATTTACTAATTAACAAAAAGCAAATAAATATTTCACTAGGCACGCCTAGAATAGCCCTGGAAAAGACACAAGACATATTTATTTTGGATTTTTTATTCTTTAATACTCTGTACCACTTGTATATGTAAGAGAGAAGGATACTACCAGCAAGTAAAACTGGCAAAAGAGAAAAATGTTCCTTTTTAACTTCTTATTTACAGATGAACAAGTTGTAATCAGTTTTCTCAGGGAACATTCTACTGACATTCTACAGAGCATGATGTTGGATTACAGTTTTCTTCTAGTGAATAAGGAAAGCTAATCTAGCAATGCTAGACAGATCTGTGTCAGATTCTTTTTTATGGCTTACAGGTATTTTCTCCCCAATATTTTGTGATCTTCTTTTCCTTCTTTACACTACTAAATAAATAACAAAATGTGGTTTAAATTTGATCTTCCAGCAATTTCTAACAAAATACGGATATATACCCTGAGGATATGAAAGCCTGGAGGATAAATTATGTATTTCCTGCTAGTCTGGTAGGGCAAGTGGTGAGTAGTATCTCAATCTACTTGTGTTAACCACTTCCAACATGTTGATTGCCAACAGCAGCAAGTCCAGTTGTGTGGAGAAACAGATACTACAAGGCTCAAAGCCAAACTGCTGATACCTCGTTAGCATGACCAGTGACTCTGCCTTATTTTATCAGAGACTCTGATTGTTTACAGTCATCAAAGGTCAGATGAAGAATTTTTATACTTCTGTTTTGGTTATTGCAATTCAAAAGACCATGAAAGTGGCAAGATCTCTAAGGAAGTTCTGCCTTCACAGAATCATTTGCAGTTATTTTCAGCTTAGACAATATTCCAGTGCACATGGGGTTGCATGCACGAAACTCCAAGGAAAAAAATCCCTCTTACTTACTTGAAACAAGGAATTTTTTTTTTCCCATTGTCTTACATTCCTACAGAGTGATGAAATGCAAGGACTTTTGAACCCATTTTGAGCCTAATAATTCATTTTATACACCGAACTTCTTAAATCATTGCTTCAATACACATCTGTCACATGCTATTGACTTTGCTGCTACCATTGCTGTTCTTTCAAGTGATGAATCTTGTTCCACAAGGCTGGCAAGATGAAAATCCATTTCAGAGTCTCCAACAGGGAGTCAATTTATCATTACTTCAGTAAGCACTCTTAGCTGCATAGCGCATTAATTCTCTCTCCTGGTCCTCCTTATCAAAGGTGTGGGGGCTTTCCTGAAATATGGTTTATTTGATTAAATACTGCTAATTTTCCTTCATGATGAAGGGCAACTGAGATGGTATTGTCCAATTTTTATGCTATTTCCTTTTAGGTCTAGCCATTGTATCCTGTAAATTACATATACAACTAACATATGTATTTATTTTCTTTACATTTCTAATGGCCAAGCATCCTAGGGTTAATACAAAATTGTATTAAATTTGTATGTTACATAAAGGCAGCTTTTTATGTCTGTCAATTCATCTGTCCAGATATCTAGCTACCTACCTACCCACCTACTCAACTACCCAACTCTCTCTAAAGTTTGAGAATAGCTTTTGTAGTAATCATCTCCCTTTACACCAATTCTCAGATATAAACCCAAGCATGCATTTACTGAAAAACACCAGTTGAGCTCTAATTTATACTGTCCACCTGGTCCAGTTGAATTGTGAGCTTAAAAAAAAAAATTGCAGCCTAGAAAGGGAGAACATTGAAGCAGAGCAAAAGACTTCTTTTGTTGTTGGGTTTCTTTTATCAGAAAAGGTAGATTTTGTATTTTTTCTTGTTGTTCTAATTCTCTGCTTCCAGTGAAAGTGGAGAACAAAGGAAGTGGAAGAGATACACCCAAAGACCCATCCTTCTCATGTGGAAATGAGTTTAGAATGGTTTGGCAAAGACCTCTGTGAATGGAGCCAGGTTGTGGATCTGACTCCCCAGTTGAATATCTATTCTTTCAGGTCATTATTTTTTGGAGTTTGCCTTTCTCTGCACATCGTGCTCCACGATCAGCCAAGAGCCCCCAGGACTCCAGGGCCATTTCCACAGTACCTCCTCATACAGGAAATCCTGCTGCAGCTGTGGTGATTGAAAAGCTTTTGAACAAACACTGGGATGTGCTACCAGAGGTATCAGAAGTGAAAGACTGACCAGGCATTCATCACATGAGAAGAGGAAAACTCTTAGTGCCTAGCACAATTTCTGCCTAAGACATTAATGCAAAATGTACAGTTTGATGATATGCAGTCAGAGGACTGGTACAGCCTGAAGGTACAACCAGTTAGAGTTCATTCAATCAGTGGAAGGGAAAAGACCTATGCATTAATGTAGAATGTGCTATAATCTGCATTAACGTAGATGCACTCTGATCTATGTTAGTGTAGACCACTATAAAAAGAGGGCAGGAGGAAAAGGAAATGTGCATCAAACTGGGGAGTGGAAGAGGAGGTAGTACCAGAAGCACTCTTCCTAAGGATGTTAATTATACATTTTGCAGATATGTTTCAAAAAACTAAACAAGAAAACCAAAACCAACCAATCAACCAAGAAAACCCCAAAACCCAGCAAAAAATAGAAGTGTTGTTCTTTAAAACTTTGTAAACTGTTTTTGGACACATTAAGTTTGTATTTTGGGTGATCAGTTTGTTGGAGAGCAGAAAGAAGTTAATACAGACAGTTGAAGGAGGAAGGAGAAGTAATAACATTTAGCTCATTGCCTTTTTGTTTATCATATTCATACAGTGTCTAGGACAGCTCATTCTGACCAGAGAAAAGGTTGGCTGATGGAGCACAGTGGGGAAGTTGCAGATTTGCCACTTCCTCGCAGCAAGCAGCAAGCTCAGTGACTGAACAGGCAGTTGCTGTCCTGCTGCATGTTCCTGTGCTGGCTCCCAGACCTAGTGTGTGCTGTATACCTCACAAACGTCTCATGAGATGCCTTCTGAGAATGACTCAGCCCACAAGAACCTGGGTGGCAAAAAAATTCTCTCAGGAGGACGAAGGGGCCAACCAGCAGACACTCATCCAGGTGAAGTGGTAGTGGTCTTCTGTGATGGAGTGAACACACTCATGGATAAGGGAAAAGCTACAGATCTGGGGCAATATTCCCCACAACATCCTTTGCTCTAAATGGGAGAGAAGTGGGTTTGATGGAACTATTCAATGGAAGTGGAATTGGTTGGACTGGCATATCTAGATGGTAGTAGTCAATGGCTTAATGTCCCTATGGGCCTCAGAGAAAAGTGGTGTTTCTTGGGGGCCCATACTGGAACAGGTGCCATCTTTGCCAAGGACATAAGACAGAGGGATCTAGTGCACCCTCAGCAAAATTGGGGGTGACACCATGTTGCAGAATTTCTGAGAGAGAGAGGGCATGATTTATGTCTGGAATGAGATTTGAGCTACTCCAGCCTAGGCCTCAGATATGGGCCTTGTGAGAACTTGAAAGCGTATAACGCAGTAAGAAAAAGAGCTTGTGGCACAGTTAGAAATTATATTAAGGTGTGGATGTGACGCACACCTTTCTGGGTGTGAATTAGTATAGGTTTATAGTTTGGAGTTTAGTCCACCTTAAGACAAAGACAATGTTAGCTTGCCAATGAGAGTGCCTTTGTAAACCGTAAACTATATTGAAGTGTATATAAACTGCCATCTTCTAACTAATAAACGGAGAACGTTTGATTGACCACATTGGCCTGATCTGTGTTTGTCCTGTCCAGTTTTCTAGTCTTACAAGGTCCCTGGCTTTGACACCATGCTGAGCAGGAGGCATATATGAGGAGTGTAATGCCATCAAGAGGGACCTGGACAAGCTCAACAAGTTGGCCCACAGGAACCTCAACAGCTTCAACAAAGCTGGGGTTACAGCTCAGAAAGCCAACTGTGTCCTGAGCTGCATCACCAGCAACGTGGGCAGCAGGTGTGTCTTCACTCTGCTCTGTGAGACACCACCCGGAACATTACATCCAGCTCTGTGTCCTCCCAGCATAGGAAGGACACGGACCTATTAGAGTAAGTGCCGAGGAGGCCACCAAGATGATCAGATGGATGGAATGCCTATGCTATGAGGGACAGGCAAGAGAACTGGGCTTGTTCAGTTTGGAGAAGATAAGGCTCTGGGAGACCTTACAGCCCTTTCCAGTACCTAAAGGGGCTACAAGAGGGCTGGACAGGGACACTACAAAGATCTATAGTGATAGAAGGGGAAATGGCTTCAAACTGAGAGAAGACAGGGTTAGATTAGATGTTAGGAAGAAATTCTTGATTGTGAGGGTGCTGAAGCACTTGCATAGCCTGCCTAAAGAAGCTGCATCTGTCCCTTCCCTAGGAGTGTTCAAGGCCAGGTTGGACAGTGCTTGGACAACCTTGGACAAGGTGGCCCTGTCCACGGCACAGGGGTTGCAACTAGCTGGTCTTTAGTATCCCTGAAATCCCAAAGCATTCTATGATTCTGGGATTTCGGGTAAACCAAGTAGCTTTCCTCATATTGGTAACTCATGCTGTTTACTGCATGTTTCAACCTCCAGGCCAGCAATTCTTCAAAAAACATAAAAACTACATTTCTCTTTCAAAATCTCAAAAGATATTATAAAGCTCCATGCTTTCAATTTTTTTTTTTTTTTTACTAGAATAATAAACCACTAGTGTTGTGCATAACAAGATAATAACTTACACAGTCACCTGTTGTGGAGTACCAGGCATAAGAATGTTTTATCTCGTTCTGACTGTTGTAACAGAAAAGCTGTGACTGGAAGAGAGGGTGTTGTGGAGATGGGAAAGCACTGAGCTGAGCCAACATCTCTTTCTGCCTTGAGACTTGTGCTTAGTGCTGCTCTGTGAACTCCCACTCCAGACTCCCTTCCTGGAAAGCACCGAAGGGCTGACTGCACAGGCCTGAAACAGTGGCAAAATCTGTTCTACATAAGAGGTGTGCACCAGGAAAAGAGGAAAAGTTTAAAAGGAAGTGGATCAGTCCCCCTCTCTCTCTCTGTCTCTTGCACTCCCTCTGTTCACCCCATTTCCAAGTAACAGTTTGCTGACACTATATATATATATATATATATAAAATAGTTTTTCATGGAAAGTTCCAGAAGCCCTCTGGCCAATCGCCAGCTGTTGATATGCATGGCCACTTCCAATCAGTTCCAGAGTCCTTTACTCTTTGGATAATCTCACCATAAATTGTCTGGGTGTCATCCATTGTGGCTTCTCTTCTCCTGAGGTGTAGGATATGGGAAGGGAAGATACGAGCTTGAGATGCTGTGGGAGGAAAACACTGTAAAAGAAAGTACACCCCCTTTTCTGTGCATCAAATTGCTCTTCAGTCGCCTGTTCTAGAAAGTTCATTGGTCTATGCTTGTTCATTGGCCCCTGTAAGTTGTTATCCACCCCCTGTCCCTCCATTTGTTGTTTCCTGATCATCCCATCCTTGCTCCTCCCCTTATCCCTTCCCTGGCTGGTTCCTCTCTACAGTTACCACTCCTACCCTGTCCTAGTTGTATACCCTAGACCGTCCCTCACTCAAGGTTTTTTTGCTGCCTATGAGCCCTTCAGCCTCTTCTACTGCCCCTCAATAAACAGAGTTGGAATTTCAAACAGCAAGCTTCTCTCGTCTCACTGGTTGGCCTTCATTACTACATCTGCACCTCGAGCATCTGGTGATTCGCAGGAGATAGCCCCACTGACCAAAGAGATGGCTCTTGGGAAGGCGGCCCTCCAGGTAACATCTGCCTGAGAGGCTGCACTGAGGCTTCCTGTTGGTTGTTGATTGTCTGATGTGTGACCACTTTACTGCCCATCCCCTCCAGGACAAGCTCCCACAACTCCCCCTTTCTGGTTTTATTTCAAATGAAAGGTAAAACAATCATAGTATAAATAATAACCTTGTCTTAACTAAAAATAACACAATATTTTATAGACTTTAACTAAACTTGAGAATTAAGATAAACCAGTGAGTTCATATTGCAGGGAATAACTAAACAAGAATTAAATACAGTTTTCATTTCCCCTCACTTCTAAGGGCCCAAGTACCGGGCAGCTCTCCGCCACTTCATTCCCCCTCACTTACCCATAAATCAAAAGAGAAGAGAAAATCAAAAGGACTGGCTATGGTACCTTCCCCTGGTGCCCTTCCCTAAACACAAAAGCCAAAAGAAAAGGCTTTAGGGGGGACCAGCCTGTGAGGACCTTATGGTGTGGCCGGGCACGGGTCTCCTGTGGGGCACCAGAGTCGCTCCTCCGGCTGTCCGGAGGGTGCCGACTCTCCTTCCTAAATAATTAAAAGAACTGGGGTGACTGGCTTCTGAGGGTCGCCTGTATCGGGAATCTCTGAAACATGAATTACAACAAAAATCGGGGACTGCTAATACAACAGGAAAGCAGGAGCAGGGTTGAGGGCTGTCACAAAGTGGGTTAAGGTAGAATCTGGGGATGCATGGCCAGTGCCATCCTGGCATGGGCACGGAAAAGGAGGGCAGATGGCAGATGGCTGGTGGCTGGCCTGTGCTCTTGAGCAGGTTCCATCTCCAGTCCTGTCCTTCTCAGGGAGAGTGGGTTCAGGGAAGTGGGTGAATGAATACGAAAACTGGGAAAGGAAGTCTGTTAAAAATTGTGCAACTAAAATTTAAATTTAAATGATTGTCAAATTTTCTGTCAATTACCACCAAATATTGCAACATAAATTATTTTCACTAATCACTTTATGATCACTGTATATATATATATATATATATATATTGTGTGTGTGTGTGTGTGTGTATTATATATATATATATATTATATATTAATAATGTATCAAACGTACATTGAAAAAAAAATTGAGTTCATGGGAAAGTTTAAAGTCTACGGGACATGATAAGCGAAAGGTTAAAGTCTAGGGGACATCCTTCCAGGGCATAGCCCCAAGAAGTCCCCCAGCAGGCCCACAGGCCTCCACAGTGGCTCATGCAGATCCAAACTGCACAAGTCTTCACTCCCACAAGTTGGCCTTAGTTCCCGTGGCAGAACTTGCCTTCCCACTGGACACTCACTGCTCCTGCTGGAGCAGGTATCTGTTTCCAGGGATTATCTGCAGCTTCTCTTTTCCCAGGTGCTGCTGGACTTCACCAACTCTGCAACCACTGCTGTGCACATGATGGTCTGAGGGAGGATCAGAAATCTGAGTCATGGGCTGGCTGGCATTTCCGAATGAGCATAAGGCCTGGGCATCTTCCAGCCAGGCCATGCTGCCCTCCCTGCTCCTTTCCTCATATGGCTGCTACCCAGCTGGCTGCTTCTGGAGACCCACAAGGACTTTCACAGCATGGTCCCCCGCCCCCCCGCCTTTCCCCTCACCAGGGGGAGGCCCTGCCCCTCCCCGCGGCTTTCCCGTTGCAGCCCCCGGGGTTTCCCTGCCCCTGTCCCCTGCCTCCCGTCCCGTTGGCCGCGGCTCAGCTTCCCCCCCGCCCCCGGCACGGGCTATACCTGAGCCCCGCTCAGTACCCCGGGGTCTCGGGACACGCTCCCACAGTGAACACGTGTTTGCACCCGAGCCCCGTGTCGCCATTTCATCTGTTCCCGCGCGAACTGAGCCTCGCAGAGCCGAGTGGAAAGCGGCCGCCGCCTCTCCCTCCCTCCTCTCACGGCAACAGTCCTGACTTTCAGTCGGACACACAGAGGGAATTTTCATCAGGACAATATGCAGCCTGGAAGGAAGCTTCTGAGCTTTCGAAGGCTTGTGGTTGCTCTGTTTCCCTGAGCCTGCCTTCCTAAGGTGTGCCCACTGGCTGAGCTCTTTGCTCTCTGCCTCATGGTCTCCTCCCTTTTAGGTGGGACTTGCCCATTTTGCTGCACTGATTTCCTCCCCACAGCAGCTTCTATGTTGCCCCGCACTGGGATTTGATTTCCTTGTCCTTCTTTCTGTGCGTCCATTAGAGTCAGATCTCTGTTACTCTCTGATGTGTGCCCAAGGAAGTTGCCAGAAGTGAGTCACAGACCCCAAAGGCTTCTTGGAGGTGCTGGGATTGTGCAGCAGCAGTGTGCTGTATGTGCAGCAGGTTGGTTACTTGGTTTTTCTCCCCACCTAGGTGTTATTCTTCCTTCAGCAAGCCCTACAATGTGCTGGTTGATGTTAGCCATGCAGTAAATGGGCAGGAATGACAGGCATTCCAGTTTAGGGAACTCTCCGGGATATTAGCAAAAGAAGCAAAGCACAATTTCATCCAGAGGATTTAAAAGCAAATTTAAAATTGGCTTTAGTCAGAAGCACTGCTGGCCAAAAGGGCCCGCTGCCTTTGGTTTCCTCACATCCTGGTTCTCTCTCAGTGTTCAGCTTGGCGTACAGGGTGTATGGGTTTGGTGCCCGTTTTGTGTTACTCTTGCTTCCTTTGAGCTGTGGCTTATGGACTGCAAGGGGCTTTTGTGCTGCTTTGGGGCAGAGGAGATCTTTCCAGGCTTTTCTTTTCTGTCAGCTGCAGAGAAGGTTTGTTTGCTATGCATGAATCCACAGAGCAACCTGGAACGGCTGCTATTGTGATGTCAGCAGAGGGCTGCCAGGTCACAGCGCTGTCAGCAGGAGGTTCTCCTGGTGCCTGCAAGGCCTCAGCGTCCAGAGCAGCTCTTGGCGCGCTCATTGCAGGAGGATCACCTCAGCTGTGCTGTTCTCAGATTACAGCAGGTGTCCTTTTGTGTCTGTAGTTTCTTGCACAGTTTGTGGAGTTGTGCAAGTGTCCTGTTTCTCCCCTTTTTTTCCTTGCACTGTCTGAGGACTTGTGCAAGAGGGGGTTTGTTTCCTTTTTTTGTTCCCCTGGCCTACGGACATGAGCAGCACTGCTCAAACCATGGAGCGAATCCGTAGAGCAGTCAGCAGCGCCTTTTCATTGGTGGCTCCTTGGAAAGCTTTTCGTCTGTTGACTGGTAAATCCAAGTTTTTCCTTGGGGCAGCACATTGAAATAAAAATGGCATAAAGATGCCATCTGTTTGGTGAAGCTCCTGTCAACAGCTTCGCCTAAAAAGGGGCTGTCTCTTGCCTAGCAGGGTGTGGGAACTTCCAAATGCAGACTGGGCGAGATTTGCAGGCGTCCTTCTAAAAACGGTTTGGTTCTCTCCAGAACTGAGGAAAAGCAGCATTTTTTCTGCATTCCATCCTTTAAGGATGTGCCTGTCTAAGTGCAACTCCAGTGTGTGCTACAAGAGGGATTGGCTTTGCGCTGAAGGGCAAAGTGCCGAGCAGCTGGTGCGTGCTCCTGAAGCCCGGAGCTGGGCCTGTGCTGTGTCCCAACAGAACTGCAAGCGCTAAGAGGGGTTTGGTGGGAGCTTTGGTGGGCAATTGTTTACAGCAACCGCGTGGGACATGCTGCGTGCAATTTACAAAAAGAAAAAGCAAGTCCAGGAAAGAGAGGAGAAAACAGCTGCTTTAGCTGCAGGCTGGACAACAGGCTCCAATGCAGGCAGGGACTGCTAAGGAAGAATTTGCAACTTCTCGGCCAAGTTTCTGGTTCCTTAGTGGCAAAGCTGAGCAAAAGGTAGACACAGCCTAGGTTAGTGGCCTGCAGTCTCGCTGGCTGTGCTAAAGAAGTGTTGCTCCCAGAGGGATGTTGTGAAAGGAAAACGCTCTCCGCTTGGCTGGACTTGCTCTGTGGGACTCCTCAGCACAGAGAGATTTCTAACAGCCCCTGGTTCATTTTCCCTTCTTCCCGGCAGGTCGACTCCGAGGAGGAAGGAGTCAAGTGCGCACTTCGGTGAGTGGGACGGGCACCCTTGGCATTCCTGGTGTCTGAGGATTGTGGAGAAAGCTGTGGCCTTGGCCTGTTGCAGTAGAGCACCAGCCTGGCAGACCAAAAGAAAGTCCCCAAAGTCAATGTGTGCAGGAACACTCCCAAAAGGATTCCATCCGTTTCCTCCTTTTCCACTGAAGAGGTTTTCACTAATGAAAGTCAAGCTCTGCAGACAGGAGGCTGCATGCTGATTGTAGGCAGGCTGAAATAGCTCCTTCAGTGCAAAGCTGTGGTGCAGTGCAGAGCTGCATGCAAGTTTCTGAGCAGGCAGCACTTGCCCTCAGTGGCTGAAGATGGCTGATGTGGGCTGGAGTCCTGCCATGACCTAGCTCTTCAGCTCAGCCACTGACGCCTGGGAAATGGGATCTGAACTTTCATATGCAGGCGTCATTTTCCTGGCACTCTCAGGGTCTCTGAACTTCCCGTGCTGTGAGATAAGCGGTAGCACAATGCCCTTTAGTGCCACTGGTGTGAAAGTCAGCCCCTTTGTGCAGAGTCTGTGCGGGCTCCCTGCTGGCAGCAGAGGGAGAGGTACTAAGGCGCAGTTCACAGGCCTGTGGGGTATGGAGGAGCCACTGTTGCCTGCAGGGACCTACCCCTCTCCATGGCCTATCTAAGTAGCTGCAGTCACTACTGCAGCTACACCCTAAACTTTGATGTGACCCAAGTTTGCTGAGAAGAATTCTGAGCAGCTCTGCATGGCAGAGACAAGGTCTGTCTGTGAAGGGCTGGAATGCAGTTCCTATTGGCTGCTCTCCAAGGCCTGAAATCCTGAGGGGAAGCCAGTTGACCAGAGCTGGGCAGGGAAATGTTCCCTGCTTCTCCTCAGACATTTCCAGAGCAACTCATGAGTTAGTTGGAACATAAACACCACCTAAACACCGCCTAAACGGCCCCACACAATAGATTTTGCCTTCAGGTGAGCTGTGTCTCTGCTTGCTGCTTCTGCCAGCTGTCAGGAGCCAACTTCTCTCCTCCTCATTGCTGCTTTGTGCTTTTTCCCTGCCCATTCCTTGCAGGTCCCGCTAGGAGAAGTTCTCGCCAGTTGGGACTCCTCGGTCCAGGCAGGAAAGGCGGAACGGCACGAGAGCACGGCTAGAGTGCGCGGCGCCCGGGAGCTGAGGTGCGTGTTAAGCTTTCTCACTTTCTCTGAGCAGGGGTGGGCCTTGCTTGGCTTTAGGAGGCCCAGGACCAAAGAACAAATTTGGCTTTTCACTATTTGACTTGCTCAGCACAGACGGGAGAAGGCAGCCCAGGGCAGGTCTGGCTGCAGACTGACCTAGAGCAAAGCTGCTTCCTGGGACTCGCTTCTCGAACCTTGACAAAAAGCATTCTGAACTAGAGCAGCGTAAAAGCAAGGGAGGTTCAGGCTGGGCTTAAGGACAGCAAAGCACTGACCTGCAAAGACAATCATGCAGCAGAACAAGTGCCTCAGAGAGCATGTGCAGATTCCACCCTTGAAATTTGGAAGCCCCAGGTGGATAGAGACTTGAGCAGCCTGGCCAGATGCTGACCCCAATTGCTTGGAGGTGAACTCTGGGCTAGAGGCTTCCTGGGGTCCCTGCCAGCCTAAACCATCTTGGGATCCTTTGCTTATTGAACTGGAAAATCGTACCCACCTCCTCCCCAAGCTGTAACTTGCAGGCTCATTCTTTGTTTCGCTAGTGAAAGCAGGAGCAATTGTGGGACTGCTCATTTAGACTTAGCAAGCGTGTCTTAGCCAAAGAAAAGCTTTTGCAAGTCCAGTGCCCACTGCATCAGAAAGAAGTGTTGGGCCTAGCAGGCAGGGAAGCTGTTATGCTGAGAGTACCTGAGCTTTCTGGAAGTGTTCTGTGGCTTGTGGAAGCTTGTTTGACTTCCTCAGTGGCGACTCTTTCACCTGAAGGAATGACAAAGAGAGATGCGGGTCTAGGGAGGGAATTGCAGCCATCTCTTGAGGTGGAAGCAGAGGGCTGTTGGAAGGGCCTGAGATGCCTTATGTGGGGCATGGTATGTAGTGCTGGTTTTGCAAGGTGACTTTGTTGCGCTTAAAGGCTTGTTTGTCTGTCCCCTTGTTGCAGATGGAAGGAGTTGGCTGCATCTGAGAGAAAGGGCCACTCCTCACTAGAGAGGGTGTTTGAAGTGGCAGAACTTCTTCTGCTTGTGCAGTCTCTGACTGTTCCTGTGTGTCACGTTTGCAGAGGATGTGAGGGGCCTTCATCGTGAGCTGCTGGCTGTAAGATCTTTCAGCAAGCAGCAATGTGAAGACATGGCTCAACAGCTCCGCTGGGCAGAAGAGCAGTGCAGCAAGGCTCTGAGACTCTGGCAAGCTGCTGAGGAAGCGAAGAAAAGGAAGATTGTGCAAAACCTGGTAAGAAACAGTACATCCCTGAAGTTTTCCAGCGACTTTGACGGGCTGGCTTAGCAGAAGAGCAGCCTGAGTATGTGACATGGTCTCAAGGATCTGCTGTAGGCTACACATTGCTGGGCCAGGCAGCAGAGGGGTTCAAGAGCTCCTACTTGAAGGCCTGTGAAGACCCAGAGGACAGTGCTGGGACAGTATATGCAGCCACAGGTTCAGCATGGCCGTAAGCCAAGTTCCCCAGGAGGCTGGGTGGTCACCACCCAAAGCATGGCAGCGAAGGGGCAGCATTTTCCCCACAGCCTGGTGCCATGCAGCAGACTGCTGCTGACCTTGCTGCCAGCTGCAGTCCCAGCAACTGGGTTCCTTGCTTTCTGTCCTTCCCCAGCGGACAGAGGTCTTCCCTTGGAGCCTGAAGCAGTTGCAACAGGCCTCCTGGTGCTGGTACTTCAGCTGGTGGCCTGTCTTGTGACTGGGTCATCGAGGTGCTGGTGTCGTCCTCGTCCTGCAGTTCATCTGCGGCTTTCGGGGGTCACTTGCGGCTGTCCCCCGTCCCTCCCCGGCCCCCCGGGACCCCTCCGGCTAGCTGTCCCCTCAGGGAACCGGGGTTTGCCGCGGTCCTGCTGCACTGGGCTCACCAGGCAGCGGCTGGGTTAGCACGGTCCGAGCAGCGGTGCGCCTCGGTCGCCGCAAGGAGTCGAGATAAAGAGACGAAGAGAGGTCAGTTGTATGCAGTCCAGAAAGATTGTATTGCCTGAACGGTTGCAGGGACAAAAGACCCTGGGCTACTGCCCAGATACAGTTTTATACAGCAAAATGAAGAGATAAGGTCTAAACAGTAGAGACAGTGTTCAGCATGGGCTCATCAGAACCACCCCAGGGGTCAGGTCCAATGGGAACTGCTCAGGGGTGGGGAGAAGGGGGTTTACATAAAGATGCTGAAGCGAAACTTTCCCGAAACAATGGGGCATACATAAATGTATCTTTTCCTCATACCTAAATGTATCTTTGCCTCAGTTTCCAATTCCCAAGGCCTTTCTAAATCCCTTCCTCCACACTACCACGCCAGCGCGATAGCAACATCTCCCTCTTCTTTACTTAATAAGATGAACGGTGCCTTGGGAGAAGGTAAAACTGCGTCTCTCTAACTGCGGTGTCTTTCTGCTTGTCGTCTTCCCACCAATCGCCCTCTGTGGCGGCAGCAGCGATGAGAACAGGTGCGGAAGCCTTAGGCTTCGAGGTGATGACCTTGGAGATTATTCGCTTAAGAATCCCAAATGCTAACAAAACTAAAAACAGTGCAGCTAGAAAGTAAAAGATGTCTTTTAAAAGAGACACTGCCCACCCAGAAAGGTCCCAGTCTTTGAACAGATCCTTAAACCAATCCTCATTTTCTTGCTTCACACTCCCAATGAGGCTTCTCATTTCCTGAATGGACGAGTGGACACTCTGGCCTTTAGATGACAGATCAAAACAACACAACCCATCAAACTCTTTACATCCATGACCATGTGCCAACAGCAGGAAATCAATAGCTGCCCGATTTTGGAGGGTAGCCTTTCTGGTTATTTCCTCGTCTTCTAGGAGGTCACCCAGGGCTGCTGATGTTAAATTTGCCTGCTTCGTCACCCAGCATTCCAGACTGCCTAATTCACTCAATGCTTTTGCTGCCGCAACCCATGGTAAAAACACAGAGACGGCAACTCTTTTGGATTTTGCCCAATGGTAAATTTCTGCATCACAATGTTCATCAAATTGACTTGCACTTCGCTTAGTAATTTTCGTCTCACCTTTTGCTCGCCCGATTGGAATTTGGGTCATGTTGGGGGAAGCAAGGGTCAGATGCCCGAAAGTGCATGGACCTCCGATAAGACGAGAGGGGATTCCTGGGTATGCTCTGTCCCCACAGATAAGAAACACTCCCTTGTCCAGCTTGCGGGGACGGAAATCAGTGGTGGATGCAAATTTCAGCTTATAGACAGCTGTGCACCATTGACCCGCCCTGAAATCTACCTTGTACTCTTTGACTTGCTCATATAGTTTTACTTCTCTGGTTGGGGAAAAATCAAATTGAATGCAATATTCAGCTTTTGCGGAACCCAGGAGTTCTAATTCCTGGGGCTCTCCCTCAGCAGAGGGCAAGTGTAGGATCCACTTTTGCCACAAAATGAGGGGGTTTTGCACTGGTATTTTAACTTGTTCTACAGCCCCTCGGTGCCTATAGAACTCTGCTCCCGCCTCAGGTATTTTATTTTCGTTCACCTGCTTTTGCGAGCGGACCAGACCGATTGGGAACTCATCCCCCTTACTTGGAACCCCTACTAAACATGTGGACATCGTATTTTCTGCTGAGGCAGTAGACAAACACATGTGATCTTGTTTCAAGGCTTGGGCGAGTGTGACCCACACATTTTTCTTGGGCTGTGGAACAATCCACGCATCCACCGTGGACGGGTAGATGGCCATTTTCTGGAACCAAACGATGAGCAGGAATGTGGAAATTGACATTCTGCTAGTCTGAAAGAAAGATAAAATCATATAACAAGGTAAACTAACTCTGAAAAAGGTACAATTTGCTCTGCCAGTATAAAGGAAAAAGATTCCCCCTGCTCTCACTTTCCCCCCTTGTGAAGGAGGAGGCCCTGCAGACCCTGGAGTCCTCGGGGTTGCTGCTGCTGAAGCAACCACCCTTTCCCGCGGACTTATCACTGAGTCCTCTGTCATTAGTGTAGCTTTTCTCGTGCACTCCTCAATGAGCTGATCGAGTGTGGGTGGAGGCGATGCTGGAAGGGCCAGGATGACTCGTTGACAGGCTTCATTTGCATTTGTGGTGGCAATTTCTAGTGTGAGCTGATCTTGGAGCTCTGGATTTTGCACCCTTTTCTCGACTGAAGCTCTCACTCAATCCACAAAATCCATGAACGGCTCTGCAACAGACTGCTTTAAAGCGGTGTAAGAAATGACAGGTTCTTTAGAAGGCATGTTAAAAAATGCACGTTCTGCCGCATCCCTGGACAGGTCTAACACTGATCTGGGAATGCCTGCTGCTTGCTTCTCAGCTTGGCTCCAATCACCCTCACCCACTAGATGTTCTAAGGTGATTTTCTCATCCTCTATATCTGTGGAATGGGTTGGACTCTGCAAAATCTCTGGAAGGAGGTCTCCTGCAAGCCTTTTCCAAGTTCTTTCCCACAATCTAAATTCAGATTGAGGGAGCAAACAGCTGAAAAGATGTTTCAAATCAGCAGGGACAAAAGTTTTGGAACCTAGAGTAGCTTTTAAAATGCTCTTAAAAAATTCACTCCTTTCTCCAAATTCACGTTTTGTTTTGCAGAGTTCCCTGATACTGTCGTATGAAAGGGGCTCCCATCTAGGGTTTTGTCCTCTCGCATTATACACCATTGGGGCCATGAACGGAGGATCGGTGTCTCTGGCCAGTTTCTGTTTCCCAGAGCCGACAGTCCCGGAGCTGGCAGCTCCGGCGCTGCCGGTGCTGAGGGAAGCAGGAGCGAGAGGGGGGGCGGCTTGTGTGGGAGTGGCCGCAGCTGGAGGGGCCGTGTGGAGCAGGGCAGGGGCAGGGGGTGGTGATGGAGCTGCGAGGGGAGGAGCTGAGGGCTGGACCGTGGGCTGAATCGCCGCAAGGGAGGAGGGGCTGGGATTGGGGATGAGCAAAGGGAGGGACACGAGGGCTGGGGGTGTGTTCTGGGCTGGCACGGGGAGCAAGGAATTCTGGGATGGAGAAGGGAATGTCGTGTGGCCGCCTCCATCTTGTGGTGGCTGCGCGAGGGGGGTGGGGGGTGCAAAGCATGGATTTTGAGCTGCGGGAGCGGAATCATGAGATGGAGAAGGGTCAGGAACTGAATCTACATCTGCGCGGTTAGTTTTTTCAAAGCCGGGGACGCGGGGGGTTACAGGGGACGCGATGTGACGCTTTTCTGTTCCCCGGGCGCCCCGAATGTCTGCACTCTCTTTCACAAAGTCATAAACGAACAAAAAGATTCTCATAAAACCTTCTTTCACTGAGGGATCTCCTGCCTTTGTCCTTTCACTCAACACTGCACCCACACGCTTCCAAAATTGTCTTTCTGTCACTTCTTGCTCTGTTACCTCCGAAAAACTTACTGTCACCCATCTGACAAACTCTTTCACCAGGCTCTCAGGAAGTTTTGCACCTGCTCTCTGCAGGGGTTCTTGAACTTGTTTATAAATCTCTTTCTGCTGTGTAGTCAGCGTAACACCCATCGCTGGCAGCACAGCAAAATCTCACCCAGCTGCTGCAGCAAAAACCCCAAAGTTCTAAAGACCCAGCGGAGCTCCCGACACGCCTGCGCGCTGGCGTGTCCCTCCTTGGGCACACGGGAGCCTGACTCCAGTCTCCTGGCCGGACCCTCGCCGCCAGTACCGAGACTTACCCACCGCCGTTCTTCAGAAAACACACTGCAGCAACGGTTCCCGACTCCGCAAACAGTCTTCCGGGTGTTAGGAAGGTCCCGTCCGCATCCACGGACACAGCGCCGGACAGAAATCGGCGCCTCTGTCCCCGCGGCGGCAGTCCTGCCGGGCTGTGTGGAAGGGCGAGTGCCCACACCACCAGCGCGGTCCGAGAGCTTCTCCCCGCGGAGGTGACAGCCTGCGTGGTGGTTTTTTGACACCGCTTGCCGCTCTGTCGCTCACGGCGACACAGATCGCAAAGTGTCCGGAAAAGCTCCCAACCGGTGAACTGCCCGCGGCGGCCGCGGCGCGTTCGCTCAAACCGGTGCAATGCCGCACGTTGGGCACCACTTGCGGCTTTCGGGGGTCACTTGCGGCTGTCCCCCGTCCCTCCCCGGCCCCCCGGGACCCCTCCGGCTAGCTGTCCCCTCAGGGAACCGGGGTTTGCCGCGGTCCCGCTGCACTGGGCTCACCAAGCAGCGGCTGGGTTAGCACGGTCCGAGCGGCGGTGCGCCTCGGTCGCCGCAAGGAGTCGAGATAAAGAGACGAAGAGAGGTCAGTTGTATGCAGTCCAGAAAGATTGTATTGCCTGAACGGTTGCAGGGACAAAAGACCCTGGGCTACTGCCCAGATACAGTTTTATACAGCAAAATGAAGAGATAAGGTCTAAACAGTAGAGACAGTGTTCAGCATGGGCTCATCAGAACCACCCCAGGGGTCAGGTCCAATGGGAACTGCTCAGGGGTGGGGAGAAGGGGGTTTACATAAAGATGCTGAAGCGAAACTTTCCCGAAACAATGGGGCATACATAAATGTATCTTTTCCTCATACCTAAATGTATCTTTGCCTCAGTTTCCAATTCCCAAGGCCTTTCTAAATCCCTTCCTCCACACTACCATGCCAGCGCGATAGCAACATCCATCTGCAGCTTTTCCTTGACCAAAGGGCAGGGCAATCTGAGGACAGAGCCTCTGAGAACAGGCAGAAATCCTGAAGAGGGGGGGCCCAGGAAACAGGCAGCCATCAGAGCAGGGAAGGAAGGTGACCTCTCCTTTCCTTACCCGTGCTGGAGCTGGAACAACAGAGTTTGAAGGCACAGGAGAAGCTGGAGCAATGGATCAACTTGGTGGCAGAGGTACAGAGGGGAGAGGAGAAAAGGCTGCTTGAGATGAAGCAGTAAATTGCCATCATGCAACCTGGATGGGCAAAGAAGCAGAGACAGTCAAGAGGCACAGAGTGTGAAAAGAGAGTTTGTGTGTTGGTTTGGACTCCTCTGGGCCCCTTATGGGCACAGCTTCTCCGGACACTGTCTGTCTGTCTGGGATTGTCTCTTAGCTGGCCCTTGGTAAATACAGGAATGAGAAGAAACTGCTTTTGGAAAGCATGAGCACATCAGTCTTGGTTGCCACACAAGTGGTGTGTGGGACGTTTAAAGCCGTCTTCTCTTTGTTTCTGTGCAGCTCCAGAGCCAGAAGGCTGCTCTAGATGATAAGGTGCGCCAGCTGCTGGGAGATCTAAATGAAAGGCAGCAGCAGCTAGAGCAGCTGAGGCAGGAGCTGAATAAGGAGCGGCAGAATGGACAGGTGAGCCTGACTAGCCAGGTAGAAGAGCTTGGAAGGGCAGTGATGGGGACATGAACTGGAGACGTGAGGAAAGGGGAGGCAAGGACCATTGCAGGCACTGGAAGCACAGAGCCTGGCAGGCTGCAGCGCTGAGCACCAGGAAGAAGAGCTAGGATGGCAGGGTTAGAGCTGGGTAGAGAAGCAGAAGGAAGGGGCTGAACACAAGTGCTTTTGAGAGTGCAAAAGAGGAAACCTGAACGAGATTGCGGATGCCAGTAAGATTCCTCTTATCTTCCTGAATATCAAGGACAAGCTGCAGGCAGAGTTGCAGGAAGCTCAGAGAAAGATGGAGGCAATGGAGAAGAGGCACAAAGAAGAAGTGCAAAGGATGCACAAGATCCTGCTGCAGTACAGGCTGGCTGGACAAAAGCAGGTGAATGAAGGAGGAGGAAGCAGTGCAGTCATGCAACAAGTGGTCTCTGCCCTTGTTGCCTTTCCCCTGCAGAGCAGCAGGTGGATGGGACCAATGTCTCTGACCGCCATGCTCTGTGCTCTCCGTGGCAGCTGCTCAGAAGGACACTTAGTGGGTTGCTGAATCTCAGCTGCTGCCCTGGGCAGCAGGGCTAGTGCTTTGGCCGGTGGGCCAGCAATCCTGGGAATATATTTCTGCTGGCCTCTTAGTGCTGGCTTTGTTTTTGGAGGGGTCTGTTCAGGCGAGCGTGGTGACCCACGCAGATTCTGGGCAAGTTGTCCCTGTCCATGGTGAATGCAGTCCTCAGAAGGGAGTGAAGTGTAAAGTTGTTCTTTCCCTTTCGCAGTCTCCACTATGGCTGACTGTGACAAGCTGTAGTCTCAGACTGCTTGTTTGGCTTGGACTGGAGGTGGAAGAGTTGACAGCTCAGCTTGCAGCCCATGTCCAGTGCTGTTCCTAAGTGCTTGCCTTTGAAATGCTCTCTCTGGGGCATCTGTGCCAGGCACCTTTCTGACACAAGCAAATCTCTTGTCCCAGATGAATGCAGGACCTGCCATCAAAGCTGTCGCTGCAGCAGCATCCTGGGAAGAAGCCTCCTCTCCACAGCCTGAAAACCCAAGGATTAGCAGTTCTCCCCACTCAAGCCAGGAGAGAGAGGAGCAGTTCCTGCATCTGCTGAGTACGTCCTGGGGATTTCTTGTGCCATCGAGCAGTGTATTACAGTGTGTGTGCCTCGGCAAGAGCTGTAGCACATGTTCCTCCTCATTTGGTGTTGGGAGAGAATTTTTGGACTCCCTCCAGAAGCCACTGTGGTGCCAGGATGCAGGCAGGGAGCGCTTGGGGCGTTCCTTTTGCCTTTGTGGGCAGCAGGGCCTGGGTGGGCTTTGCCTGAGCTTCCCTCTAGAGTGAAGACAAAAGCAGGGATTGTTTTGGGAGCAGCAGGAGGCTGCGACTTAGCCAGTGGCTCAGTAAAAAGAGTGTGTGCTAGCCTGGCCAAAGTGAGCAGATGAGTTGGCTTCCTAGATTCCCTTTAGACTCCTGACTTCCCACCAGTCATTGGAAATGACAAAACACTTGAGCAAAGTTGATTGGCTGTGGGGCTGGTTTAATGCTGGTGTTGTTCTTATGACTCTTAGTACTTCTATTCCTTCTCCAGTTGGTTTTGTTTGGTTAGCCTGACCTCCTTGAAAAGAATGGCAGGTGACAGCACAAAGAAGAGAGGAAGAGATCTTTTCAGTATGCCCTAAAAATTAAGAAATTGTATTCTTAGAGCTATCTCAAGGAATCAGAGAGGAAGAGCTGTTTTGAAAGAGCCCCAAAAGAAGAAAAACAGGATACTCTTTTTACAATTCCTGTTTGATATTTTAGTTGTATGCTTTGGAAGATGCATCGAAGAGACACATCTATGGGGCACAGTCAGATAGAAGTGCCCTGCAGGCAATTCTCAGGAGGAAGCCTGCAGCCCCTCTGCTGCATGTTCCTCTGGTAGCAGGCATGCTGTCACTGCTAATGCCCAGCTGCTAAATACCGCAGGAATACTAAGCATTGGCCTCAATCCCTGCACAGATGGTACTCTCGGAAAGCACACCAGGGCCTTGCTGAT
Source organism: Taeniopygia guttata (assembly GCF_048771995.1). Classification (NCBI taxonomy): domain Eukaryota; kingdom Metazoa; phylum Chordata; class Aves; order Passeriformes; family Estrildidae; genus Taeniopygia; species Taeniopygia guttata. Next base: position 10,302,600 of record NC_133063.1, on the reverse strand, counting down.
TGTGCAGTACAAGTGAGTTGCTCCTTGCAGCTGGTAACAGCTGCCAGTGCAGTGCTGTCAGAGAAGAACCACTCAGGTACAGAACAGAGGCCAGTTTACTTTGTGTCTGCCATCAGGCCCCCTCAGACAAAAGGTGGATTGATCTACTCCTCCGTGGGTCTGAGGCCAAAGACAATCATGTTCTGTCTTGAGTGGGGCCAACAGCTTGTAACAGGCCTTGATCTGGCTCTAGCTTCTTCAGAGTGGCTGTCAGTGGCCATCTGTGGGCTTTGCCAAGCATTTTGTCATACCTGCCCTGCCACTGACAGCTGGTGTGACTGCAGGGGCTGGAGCCTTCCTTAGCTGTGAGGTTTCAGCTGCCGTCCCGTTGCTGCAGCTTTGCCTGGACTCGTGGAAGGGTCAGCATCTCATTTGTGCAGGTGTCTGTGTCCCGGCAGCGCCTGAGGAACAGCGCTGTCCTTGTTACCCGTCTGGCTGCGCCCGTTTGGGGAGATGGGGCACACGGGTGGTGTTCAAGGGGCTGAGCCCAGTGCTAGTGACTGCTGCAGCCCAGGCTGAAGACAAGCACTTGTAGTTCTTCACTAAATGGGGAACGGGCAAAGTCATCTCCAGAACTCATCCTGCTGATAAATGAGGAGAGTCCTAATTCTTAGAGCCATTGTTCTTGGTTATAGCATGAGCTGCTGTTCTCTAAAATGGTCAAGGCATTGTTTAGGCCAAGTGCTGAGAGGTAGAGAAGGTGCCCTTCTCTCCTGGAATTGACTTTGCAATATTCTTTCTGCTCTGCAAAAAGCAGCTGTTCAAAGTTCATCCAGATGCCAGGGTGCATTGGAACTTTGGAAGTATGAAACCTTTTGTTGAGTCTCACAAGAGAGTGTTTCTTCCCAAGACAATGAAGTGTCCTGATTTTTCAGCCCTCCTTCCTGTTTGTAGATGACAACCACTTGCCTTGGGGCCTGTTCTTTTCTGGTCTCTGTCTGCTCTGATGGTTTTCCCATGGGCTTAGTTTCCCCTCAAGGCAGCCCTTCAAAGGAGTGTGGAGAAGAGACTCTGTGCAGGCCAGGCGTGCTACTGAGCTGCCTGTCTTGCTGGGGCTGCTGCTGCTGCTGTTGTTCTTGTTGATGCTCTTGTTAGCCGAGCGACCATAAATTGCTCAGAGCCCCAGAGAGTGGAGCTGGCCTTCAGATCTCCTGGACGTCAGGATCCCTGTTTTGAAGTTTGCTCCTTGCGTTTGGTTTCTTCCAGGGCGTGTGGTGAGGAAGGAAGATCCAGAGAAGAAGTACACTGGATGGGAACTCCTTGGCAGTGGGTGAGTGCAGCCACGCTTGCTTCTACAGAACCATGGGCCAGGGATTTTGGTGGTGCGGTACCATGTGGGAAGTCAGGCAAGCTGCAAGCATCTTCAGACCCTGGCTTCAGATTGTCCCTGTCTCAGTGCTGAGGCAGTACAAGGCATCATGAAAGATAACTGGATGCTGGCAATGTCTTGCCTGCCTCAAGCAGCAGGTCCTGGAAGCCCTCCTGCAAGCCCTCAAACATGTGGCACTAGTTTGCCTGTTTTCCCAGGAGATATGGTTTTGTATGATTCAACGTAATTTGGCCACACTCATGAGGGAAGAGAAACCTGAGAGAGCAGCTTCCCACCTGGCAGCTGTCAGATAACAGCTCTCAGTAGCATTGCTTTCCACTATCTTGCTGAAAACAAGATTCAGTGGTCAGGAAGATAAGAAAGGCTGTGTGGTGTTGCCTGAGTTTGGCAGGCAGGATTAAAAGAGAGCGTTGAGATGGCCCCGCAGGACTGTATGTTTCATTGCCTGGAAAGGCACCCCACAGGCACAGACACAAGAAGGGAAAGGCAAAGAAAACCCCTGCGTGCATAATCTAGTGTGCACATTTGAGATTTGTAGCAGCCCTTTTTCTTCCTGTTGCAGCCAGCTTTTCTCTTGGACACTCTGCATGGCAGAGGGCTGCTGGGCTGCTGGGCCATTGGCTGAAGAGCGGACAGACCCTGGTGTTTTAGAGACACTGCAGGCAGCAGAGAGCTCCTGCCTGGGCTGCCTTTTCCTTCTCAGCACTGAACAACTTCTCTGTTCTTGCCACTGTTCTGTTTCTAGGGGGTTTGGAACCATTTACAAGGCCTTCAACGCTGCCACAGGACGAGCGGTAAGTGCCAAGAGCCCATGCAGATTTTGCAGCCCTTGAGTGCTTTCCCTTGTGATGTGATCTATGGCCAAAGCTTTGGGCCACCTGACTTTGCTGCAAAGGCTGTCCCGCAGAAGCAGCCTGTCCAGAGGTGGGCTGCAAAATGACTTTTGGACAGACTTTATCTTTCCTCCCTACCTGAGTGAATGCAAGAATGGCGGTGGTGTCTATCCGAGAAGGACGCGCTGGCTTGGACTTACTGGATAAATGTTCCTAGATTAGCTGATGGCAAGAGCCGTCATTCCGGCCCAGTTCCTCTTAAGCCCAGGTTCAGACACAGAAAGGATTTCCCATTGTTTTCCACCACGTGGTTCAGCTTGAAAATATAATGCAGGACCTCAAGGAGGAGAGATCTTTACTGGAGCACAGTTTTGCCTTTCAGTCCTAGGGAACCCAGTTCACACACGCACACGCACACACACACGCACAGATCAGTGGGAAGAAATTGATGAAGAGCCTTAATTAATACAATGTTTTGTTGATCCTGTGTCAGAGACATTCCACTACAGAGATGCTATTCGTATTGAACTGACGTGGAAGTGCCTTGGAGAGTCCTGCTATTTTGTGGGGCTATAAGTTCAGAGTCCTGAGTTCTCGTTTTTGGCTCTCAGCAAATACAACTCCATCTTCCTGGTAGTTCCTTCTCCACCCGCGGTGCTGCGCTCAGAAACTGCACTTGGAGGGAGGTCGAGGAGGTGTCCAAAAGCCCTAAGCCCTGCTTATGACCTGGGGTGCATCCATAGCGTAGCACAGAAGGGTTATTCATTTTTAAACCCACTAAATAAGTACAAATTACAATAATTACTCGGTGTAAACCGTGTTCCAGGTTGTTCTTCAGAGTTGCAAAACCCAAAGTGAAGAAGTTAGGATGTGCTAGGGTTGTAACTTTCCTTTGAGTCGCTTTGGAGTCCTTTTTTGGACAGCATTTTCCCTGTCATGTATGTATGTGTGTGTTTACTTTGGCACACAGTCAAGAACGGCAGCCATCTCTGAAAGGCTGGTCAAAGCCCCTAGAAATGCTAACGTATTTCCAGTGGTTTCAATTTATCTTGGCTGGAGCAAAATTACTTCAGCTTGCAAAACACGTGTAAATGATAATAGTAGTGATAAACAAAGTGTGTTGGAGGAGTCTGCAGGTGCAAAGAGTGCTGTTAGCACTTTGTGGTTGATGGTTTAGTGTCCATTTCCACCGAGGTGACAAGGCATCCAGGCCCGTGATTGCACAGAGAAAGAGGCTCTCGTCTCGTCTGCTCCTAATGGCTTTCCATGTCATTGTAGGTGGCCATAAAGGTACTTGATCTCCAGCACCAGGGCTGTGAGGATGTGTTGAAGGAAATCCTGGTCATGGATAAATATAAGAACGCCAATATTGTCACCTACCTAGAAAGGTCAGTATTCTGGCAGAAAATGGATTTTCAATTCACATCAATCTACTCCTGCATGAGGCCTGGGAGGAGATTGCATTTTGTCCCCACAAATTCTTCCTGGCAGAAATAGCTTGAAGCTTGATCTCAGAAACGTGGCTCTCTTACTAAGCCAGCAGCATGTATGTTCACTCACTGCATGTTGTTCTGCTGTTTTGGGCGGGATTTTTTCCAAGTGTTGGAGGAGAAGTGCTGAGAAAGCATCACAGAAATGATTTCCCTTGCACTGTTTGCACTGCTTTCCATTGCCTTGCATGCCAAAAGACTAGGCTAGGAGAGACATAATTTGTCCGGTTTGAAATTGTTTTTCCTGTTTGTGACTGTCCTTTCTGCAAGGTTTTCCAAAGGGTGTTGGCAATGCTGCACACCCACCTGCCCTGAGTAAAAGCTGTGAGACTGTGCCTCCTTGCTGCTGGAGTTAATGGTGCAATTTGTGTATGAAGAAGATGAAGCAGCTGCTGGGATGTGTCTGCTTCCAGATTAACCTTTGCGTCACAAAACTGCCGCTTTCCCCTGCTTGCCACCTAAACCGTCTCCTTTTCCACGGATGTGCCTTCCTCCTTTAGACGGCACAGACAGCAAGCACTGGATAGCCTCGGTGGAGTGTGTCTTCACTTGATTCCCTCTTCACTTACCAGTGACCTGGACACAAAACTCAGCTGTAGTCTTTTCTTCCATGCAGCAATTTAGCTGTGCACATTCAGCTCCACACGGTTGCTTTTGTCTTGCAGCTACCTTGTCAATGAGGTTGTCCTGATGGTGTTGGAGTTTATGGATGGAGGCTCCTTGGCTGATGTGATCCGCATGAAAAGTCTGGCTGTAGGACACATAGCAACAGTGTGTCGGGAGGTAAGGGGTCCTGCTTGTGCTTGGGATGGCTTGGACAGACTGGTCCTTTGAAAGCGCTGCAAAGGGAGTGATTCCATGCTCAGAGCTTTCTTTCTGTCTTGCTCTTATGCTCCGGAAAGGAAAGAGCATCTGGGCTGAACTGCCTGCCGGTGTCCCTGCTCTTACTCTAGTCTGTTCTGTACTCTTCTATCCTATTACTGAACTCTCTGTCTCGTTTTCATTGTCATTTTCTGTTCTGCACTTTGCCTCTCCAAGCCTTTGCCTTTCTGCAATACCTTCTTTGCCTGTAAGCACAAAGGTGCTGGTGTCCAAGTTTTAAACCAGTGGCAAAGCCAAAGAGAGACTCGTCTGTCACAGGTCTCAACTTCAAAGGATGGCATGGCACCCAGCATGGTGCTTGCTACTGAAAACTGACACATGAGCTACTTCCAAGTCAGCTGTCCCTTGTCCTCCAATCTCCCACCTGACAGTGATGCCCTTGGTAGCCAAGGCAGGGACTTTTCCTCTTTTGGCAAAGCATTGTTTGTCCTGCGGATGGGGAGAGCGCATCCACTGCAGCAGGGATGGCTCTGACTGGCTTTGCCGGGGACAATCTGGAGCAGTGACTGATGTTTCCCCCTCAAGCACTGATATGCCTTCCCTTGGAAAGATCCTGCTCTCCTAGTGTGGCAGCAGCAAGCTCTTCCTCTTGCCAGCGCTCACGCTCCTTTGAGATCGGTGAATCTTCAGGAGCAGACTCCTTTTGTGTGTGGCGAAATCCGATCAGGCTCACTTTTGGCCTCCTGTTTCTTTTTTTCTCTCCCAGTGCCTGCAAGGCCTGGCTTTCCTGCATGCCAACCAGGTGATCCACAGAGACATCAAAAGTGGAAACATCCTGCTGGGCCGGGATGGCTCCGTCAAGCTGGGTGGGTATTCTCGGTCAGGCGCAGCGCTCCGGGCAGGCGGTGTGGGGCTGCTTTGGAGCGGCTGCGGGTGCCCAGCAGTGGTGCCGGGGAGAGGGCAGGGAGCGCTCTGCAAGCCCAGGGCGCAGCTGTAAGGTGCTGAGTGGTCTAGAGAGCAACAAGGTAGCAAGAGTAACTCTGGTTTGTGTGTGCGTTCCTTCCAAAAGGAGGGAGTTTCAGCGTAAAAGTTGCGGTGAGTGAGGAAAAGGCACGGTGGGAATCGTGAGGGGTAACTAAGTGGACAAATGCCCACGTCCTTGGCTGCAGCCCTGAGGAAAGAGAGCCCAGCTGCTTTTCCAGCTGGAATCAGCACTGCATTCTGAGACGTAGGCGTCCTGAGAAAGCCTTTTCCTTGGTTTCCTACTTGAAGCAGCATTTGTTTTTCTCCTCAGCTGATTTTGGCCTCTGTGGTCTGCTCAGCCTTGAGCAGAGTAAACGGAGGTCGATGGTTGGCACCACGTGGTGGATGGCACCCGAGGTGGTGAGAAGAGGGCCCTACGGCCCCAAAGTGGACACCTGGTCCCTTGGCATCGTGGGAATAGAAATGGCCACAGGAGAGGCTCCTTATATTCGGGAAAACAGTGACACGGTAAGGTGCAAATACGCTCAGAGAGCGGTGTCCTTCTGGTCCGTGTCCATTAGACAAAATCCCATGCCCACCACTTGAAGTGCTTCCACCAAGGCCCTCTTTCTAAAAACATCCCGGGGGCTCAGATCAGCTGTCAAGGGAAGACCTGTTGCAGCTTGAAATAGCTGGGGCTGCACTGGAGCCTTTTATCCTTTGGGAGAGAAGGCTCATCTCTAAACCTCTGCTAGGAAAGAAATTGACACTGCGGACTGGAGCTTCAAAGATGGGCTCTAGGTGAGCACTGAAGGATATGGAAGAATCACGTAGACTCTCGTGCTTCCTTTTGCTTCAGGCTAGCTACCTGATAGGCAAGCAAGGGGTACCAGATCTGCACAAGCTCGGGCTGCCCTCTGGCTTGTGTGAATTTCTGGGTTGCTGCCTGCAGATGGATGTGGACAGGCGAGGCTCTGCCGAGGAACTTCTGCAGGTACAAGGCAAAGCGGCTGCAGCCCAAGCAGCTGTTCCCTGTCAGGGTTTGTTTCTTGGGCAAACTCCAGAGCTTCACATGGGCCCCCCCATCTAATAATCTCTACTCTGGGTGCTTTTCCAATGAAAGCCAAGCAGGATCCAAGACTCTTTGTGGCTAGGAGGGACCAGTGCATGTCATCTAGTCCAAAACATCAGCCACTGGCAAGGACATCTTGAAGTGGATGAGGCTGCTCATAGTCCCATCCAAGCTGACCTTGAACGTTGCTGGGCTTGGGGCTCCTCCCAGCTCTCTGGGCAGCCTGTGGCAGTGTTTCAGCACTCTCCTTGGGAACAGTTTCTTCCTTAGAGCCAATCTGAATGGAGTGTCTTTTAGCTGAAACTATTCACCCTTGTCCCCTTACAATTGGCCCTACTAAAAGCTATGTCCCCATCCTTTTTAGAAGCCCCTACAAATATTGAAAGTTCTCCTTGGGGCTTGCTCTTCTCCAGGCTAAACCAGCACAACTCTCACAGCTGTTCCTCAGAGGAGAGCTCCCTCCTTCTGGTCATTTCTGTGGCCCTCTTTTGCTCTTGGGTGGTGTATTCAGGTTTACCTGCTAGCAAAGGGAACTGAAGTATTGCAATGCCAGGGATGTGGGCTTGAAGAACACGACGAAAGCCGTCCCTGCCCAGCGCTTCTGGATTGGTGTGTGGGAAGGCGGGGGCTGTGGGGGAGCTCCTTGTGAGCATCCCAGGGCACTCAGCCTGTCCCTCCTGCCCCACTCTTTGAGCTTGCTGCCTCTGCTTTCTGCCAGTCAAACAGGGACAGCTGAGCAGGATTTGTGCCAGACCCATGTGCTGCCTGGCCCGCTCAAGTAGATGAGAATCCTTGCGGCTTTGCCGCCCGGTTTTGTGGCAGACGAGGACCAGGCCACTTCCTTGGCTGTTCCTGCTGACAAGGAAGATGCCGGCCAGCACAGGAGGTGGGGGGCCATGCCAAGGCAGAGCCTACTCTTCCTGCACGCTGGAGCTGAGCACATCTGAGCCTTGCTGCTTTGTCTCCTTGCTCCTGGCTTGCTGCTGAAAACCCGCGTTTGCTGTGGTCCTGAGAACAACACGTGGGATCGATATTTTTCAGAGCTCTTGGGAGTCTCCTGAGGAATATCTTATGCCCCACATCTCTTTTGGACACTCAAATAGCTCATGTCTGTAGAAAAGAGGAGCTGGAAGAAGTCTGTTGAGTTTCCTGTAAGGAACAAAACCTTTGGACAGCAAGCAGCAATCCCACAGTGCTGTCAGGACAAAAATCCCAGCAAGTGATGACACCTTGAGCAATGGACTAGTGCAGTTGTGGGCCATGTTTGCCTGTGCTAGCAGCATCCTGGGCATGAAGGCTCACGTGCTGATGGTGCCTTCAGTCCTATGTTAGTGTATTTCAGGGTGCTAGAGGAATGCAGCTTGACCCTGTAAGGAACTCAGTTTGGAAAAGAATGGTTCCTTTTCCCTTTGTCTCTTTTAATTTGGTTTGGTTTGTTTCTTTTTCCCTTTGGGCAGCATCCATTTCTCCAGTCAGCGGAGCCTCTCTTAAGCCTCTTCTGACAGCCTGATTGCTGTCATCCCTGCAGCAAAATCATGCAGGAAGCAAAGGAGATGGCAAGGAGCACTTCAGCACTTGGGGAAATGAACCTCTGAGAACAGGTAGAAATCCTGAGGGGAGAGGGGCCAGGAAACGGGCAGCCATGGGAGCAGGAAAGGAAGGTGGCATCTCCTATTCTCCCACCTGCTGATCCTGCTTTTGACTTTCTGCTTAGGACAGCATTGCTGTAGGGCACAAAGTCACTACTGCTGTGCCCTTTTCAGGTGTGGGGTTGTGCACGGCATGAAGCTTCCACTGATTATCTGGGGAGCTTGGCTGGCACTTCATGTGGAAGTGTCTTCCTCCCCTCATAAGGACTTGGAAGGGCAGCGTTTGGAGGCACAGCAGCTGCTGGCACACAGCTGCTCCTTCTGTACCTTCCTGGTGGAGGTACAGAAGGAGCAGGAGAACAGGCTGCTGGAGATGAAGCAGGAAGTTGCCAGCATGCAAGCTGTACAAGCAAAGTTCTGAAGCAAAGCCAGTCAAAAGGCAAAGGCTGTGAGAAGAGAGTTTCTGTGTTGTTTTGGACTCCTCTGTGCTCCATATGGGCACTGTTTCTCCGCACTCTGTCTGTCTGGGGGGCACTGTCTCTTAGCTGGCCCTTGGTAAACCGTGCTGGAGAGACCTTTGTGTCTTCAGGGAGCGGTGTGGTGAGAGGCTACCAGAGTGCAGGTTTGAGGGGGGCAGGCATGGTGATGCAGGCCCAAAGAGAATGGGAAAGCCAGAGCTTCCTCTCAGAAGGAGGGAGGTCTCACGGGAAGTCCTCTGCAGAGCCAGGCTAGAGCTGTGGGAGAGGGCTGGCTGTCAGGCTGCTGAGGAGGTGCCTAAAGCTGCTGAGTATGTCCTGTGCATTCTTTGTCCGATCCAGCAGTGGATTATAGTGTGTGTGCCTCAGCAAAAGCTGTAGCTCGTGTTCCTCCGTGATTTGGTGCTGGAAGAGAAATTTTGGACTCCCTCCAGAAGCCACTGTGATGCTAGGATGCAGGCAGGGAGCGCTTGGGGCATTCCTTTTGCTTTTGAGGGCAGCAGGGCCTGGGTGGGCTTTGCCTGAGCTTCCCTCTAGAGTGAAGACAAAAGCAGGGATTGTTTTGGGAGCAGCAGGAGGCTGCAACCTAGCCACTGACTCAGAAGAAGGAGTGTGTGCTAGCCTGGCCAAAGTGAGCAGATGAGTTGGCTTCCTAGATTCCCTTTAGACTCCTGGCTTCCCACCAGTCATTGGAAATGACAAAACACTTGAGAGAAATGGATTGGCTGTGGGGCTGGTTTCATACTGCAGTTGTTTCTATGACTGTACTTCTGTTATTCCTTCTAGAGATCACATCGGCCCCCACCATCTAAATCCCCACTCCGAAGGCTTTTCAAATGAAAACAAAGGAAACTTGCAGCAAAGCAATCGAGAAAGCAGAAGAGATGACCAGGACCACTTCAGGATTGCTTTCTCCAAAGGCAGCTTGGAGCTGGAGTCACAATAAAAGTCCTACACACCCTCAAGTTGGACAATTGCCTTCCTTGTCAGCCATGGAATAAGGCTCTATGTTCACTTCTGAATTGGCCATTCTTTCTTAAAGATGGAAAGTCCCTCTTAAGTGTGGCGTTCTAGTGTGGTTTGGATTTGGCAACCGTCTCCCTCCGTTACCAGCTCCAACCTACAGTGCCTCTGGAATGCTACCCATTGGCTAGCTTTTGCCCAGCTGTGGACTTCTGGATGAGGAAGAAAAGGCAATTGCATTTCCCAGTGAAGAGCAGGGCAGCCAAAACATCCTGTGGAGATAGAGGCTTTCAGCTGTGCACGCAGAGGCTTTTGGTTCCTGCTCGGTGTAGCCGGCACCTCTCCTCTGTGACTGCTCCTGCCTCCCGCCTGGCCATGGCTTGTAGGTACGAGGCTCTGCAAGTGGAATGAAGAAGGTAGGCACGTCTGCTGGCAGCACAGGAGAGCAGAGAGCAGAGAGCTGGCAGGACCCTGGCCAGCAGAGCAAGGCACCCACCGGACCTGCTCTTTGTCAGCAGAAAAGGACTGGTGGGTGACGGCAGCCTTGGGGCTGTCTGGGGCTCAGCAATCATGAGAAGTCTCTGTGCTTGAATGGGTTTGTCCCTCTTTCTGTGCTTTCTGTTGTCCCTGTGCTCTGCGCTGTCTACCCAGGCCTGTGTAGCTGCGTGGCACAGATAAAGTGCAGGAGGGCCTCATTCGTCTGCCTTTTGAGGTGCCTGCTCACGGCAGCCTTTTCCATCTGCAAACTCCATCTGGAGAGTGACTCCCTCCCTGTGTTTGGTCCCAGAGGCCAGGGCCTGTCATCTGCAGTCCCAGGTGGCATTGAGGGCTACCCAGTGCCTCAGGCTGCTGTGACCCTAGCGCAAAACAACAGGAGACAGTGGTAGGTGGTTGTTTCCAAACTCACATCCTTCAGGGGCGGTGTGCCATGCGTGTCCTTTGTCCAGCCCAGCCCCAGAGCTAGGCATCAGATCCAGGCACTGCTGCTGCCACTGCTGAATTCAGCAAGGATTTGGTGGTTGGTTTCCATCCCAGCAGAACCGGTCACTTATGACCACTGCATCCACTTGGCGCAGAAGTGAGCTGTGGTAGTCTGTTATTTTACAGTCTGTTCTTCTGTAGTATGTTTTAATATTCCTTGTTAGAAGTTTGTAGTGGTTGGTTCTATGCACCCCATTTGGCTCAGTCCTGAGTTGTTTACCACAGTTTTCCCTGCCAAAATGTATGTCAATCCACATGTCAATCCACCTGTATACCTCCCTTGTTGCCTTGTCTTACCCCTGTCTCTCAAAGATAGCACACTCCTTTGGTTCTGGAGTGTTCCCTGTCTTTCATCCTTTCCTCAAAGCAGAATTGGATTGTGAGTTCTGCTCTCACCCCGTGTTGGCTTCTGTTGGGGAGCCCTTACGCTGCACCCCTCCCCTAATGCCCTCCTATTGCTCAAAGGTTGTGTCCTCCCTGTGTTCCCCCTCCCCTTTAAAAGTAGCCCCTTCAGGGTCAGATTTGTCACTTGCTCTGCCCTCCTTCGGGATTACATCTTTGGAGATTCAGACAAGTGTCCTTCTCTCATTGCTGTGCCTCTGCTGTGCTCCCCACGCCGCAGCGATCACCGCCACCCGCGGCAGTCTCGGCACAGACTCGGGGTGGCCACTCGCGTGTCTGCCCTGCGGCCACCAGCGGGACAGCCAGCCGGCCAGCCTCCGTCCCGTGGCCAAAGAGAGCCAGACTCAGTGAGCCTGGCTGGCGTGTAGTTATGTGGGTCTCTTGGTTCTCTTTTTAAAAAGGGGGGTTTATGCTTCTTCCTTTCCCGTTGGTGATATCCTCACCAGACTGTCACTACTTCACAAATATTATGATGGTGGCTTAGTCTCTTCTTCTGGCAGTTCCATCAGGATTCATGAATTCTTCTTATCGAGTGCCACGGACTTTTGCACCTTCAGATCTCTTAAGTAAGCTTTTGAATCAGATCTGCTCTCTTAGTTTGCCCAGTCCGACCTTTGTTTCTGCAGCTTGCTGTGGCTAGATGTGAGGACCAGGCACATCTCAGACATTCTGACTGTTGTGAAATAAAACCTGTGATTGGAAGAAAGATCCTGTGAAGGTGGGACAGCCCTGTTCTAAGCCAGCTTTTCTTTCCACCTAGAGACGCCCATCTGGACTCACCTTCTAGAGAGAGATATGGATGCTCATGGGTGAACAAACTGGCACAAAAATTTTAGTTTGCATAAGAGGCATAAAAGACGCTAACTCTAAAAATTTGATCCTGCCTGCAGCCCTTTTTCCTCTTTTTCTTTTTGTCTAGCTATCCCAGATCCATACTATCTGTGCAGCAGTATCAATGTGGAACTACAGATTGGTAAACTTCTTTCTTCTCTTTCTCTCTTGGATGTCTTTCTTTCTCTCCTACCTTGCTTTGCCTGGGCAAAGTGCACCTATCATATTTGACCTCTTACTCTGTATTGGAGTTTTTTGCAGCAATTGGAATGTAAGGGTTGTTAACCAGCACGTTTGAGACTAAATAGAGGACTACTTGCCAGAGTAAAGATGACTATATAATAAAAGTGTAAGAGTTCTCTATCACCTAGACTGGTGTCTTTGAACAACCGGATGAGATTTTATTATCAACATCACCTTCCTTACCTGGGTCCTTTTAAACATCACCTTACTTTCATGGATCATGCCACAGAGTACTTGCCAGTACTGAGGAAAAATACTCTTTGAGTACGGCAGTCTTGTCCAAATCCTGGAAAACCGGGTCTCCCATTTTCCTCTGGAGAGGAAAGAAGACCATTTGCCCTGCTCTTCCTTTTATCATGGATATATCTGTAGAAGGTTTTCTTGTTGCCTTTGATGTCTGTGGCCATATTTAACTAATCCCGGGGTCCTACCTATCCTTGCTTCCACCCTCTGTGTCCTTCTTTTTTGCACTTGAGATCTTCCAGGACCTTGTTCATCTATCCAGGCCTCCCAGAGTTTTTGCCTGTCTTTCTGTTTTCAGGATTCATTACTCTTGAGCTTGGAGGAGGTAGTCCTTGAATATTACCTGCCTTTCTTATGCCTCTCTTCTTTCTAGGAGAAGAGAATTGTCCCATGGTAGCCTACCAAGCAGATCCCTGAAGAGGCCAACATCTGATTTCCTGAGTGTCCCAGATTGAGAAGCAAGATGTGTTAGATTTCCCTTGCTTCTGAATGGTCAGGTGTTTCTTAAACGTGGGAAAAGCCATATATGGGGTTTGTGGCATGGTCTGGAAGTGGGCAAAGGTCTTCTGACCTTGGTGCCTCCAGGCCACAACCTCTAGTGGAGAGACAGGCTGGCAGCAGTGACTAGAGGAGCAGAGTGGGGCAAAATGGAGCAGAGCAGTGGTGGCAGTGCAAGGCATGCTGCTGTGGCTGTGGTTGTGTTGCAGCTCTTGGGAAAGGTTGGGAGTGTCTGTGCTGCTGTGGGCAGAGGGGGAGGGAGCCGGGCTTCTCCACAGGCTCGGGCACAGGTGAGTGTCCAGTGGGAAGGCAAGTTCTGCCACGGGAACTAAGGCCAACATGTGGGAGTGAAGACTTGTGCAGTTTGGATCTGCGTGAGCCACTGTGGAGGCCTGTGGGCCTGCTGGAGGACTTCTTGGGGCTATGCCCTGGAAGAATGTCCTCTAGACTTTACCCTTTAACCTTTCCCATGGACTCCGGTTTTTCATTTCAATGTACATTGTTACATTATTATAGTGATATATAGTGATCATATAGTGATTGTTGAAAATCATTTACTGTGCGATGTTTGGTGGCAATTGGTGGCATATATGATGGTCATTTCAGTTGAAATTTTAGTTGCACAATGTTTAGCAGACTTCCTTTCCCAGTTTTCGTTTTCACCGTCGCGTGCCCCTGAACCCACTATTCCTGAGAAAGACAGGACTGGAGATGGAACCTGCTCAAGAGCACAGGCCAGCCACCAGCCATCTGCCATCTGCCCTCCTTTTCCGTGCCCATGCCAGGAGGGCACTGGCCATGCCTCCCCGGATTCTACCCTAACCCACCTTGTGACAGCCCTCAACCCTGCTCCTGCTTTCCTGTTGCATTAGCAGTCCCCGATTTTTGTTGTAATTCACGTTTCAGAGATTCCTGATACAGGCCACCCTCAGAAGCCAGTCACCCCAGTTCTTTTAATTATTTAGGCAGGAGAGCTGGCACCCTCCAGACAGCCGGAGGAGCGACTCTGGTGCCCCACAGGAGACCCGTGCCTGGCCACACCATAAGGTCCTCACAGGCTGGTCCCCCCTAAAGCCTTTTCTTTTGGCTTTTGTGTTTGGGGAAGGGCACCGGGGGCAGGTACCATAGCCAGTCCTTTTGATTTTCTCTTCTCTTTTGATCTATGGTTAAGTGAGGGGGAATGAATTGGCAGAGAGATGCCTGGGACTCGGGCCCTTAGAAGTGAGGGGAAATGAAAATTGCATTTACTTCTTGTTTAGTTATTCTCTGCAGTATGAACTCACCTGTTTATTTTAGTTCTCAAGTTTAGTTCAAGTCTATGAAGTATTGTGTTGTTTTTAGTTAAGACAAGGTTATTATTTTGACTATGATTGTTATACCTTTCATTTTCAATAAATCCAAAAAGGGGGAGTTGTGGGAGCTTGTCCTGGAGGGGATGGGCCATGAAGTGGCCACACATCAGACAATCAATGAGCAACAGGAAGCCTCGGGAGAAGAAAAACCACAATGGATGACACCCAGGGAACTTCTGGTGAGTTTATCATAGAGAGTAAAGGACTCTGGGACTGACTGGGAGTGGCCATGCAGATCAACAGCCGTTGATTGGCCAGATGGTTTCTGGAACTTTCTAGAACACGCTGGTTCCAGGCCTTTCCCAGCACTGCTCAGCTGCAGCTCTGCAGCTCTTTGGCTTTGAACCAGCGTGTTTAACTGGCTTCTCAGGTTCTGGGGCTGGCTTCATCCCAGCATTCAATTCCTGCTCTGCCCTGAGGCTGGCTATTATTTCAGGCTCCAAGGCGATTGGCAACTGATTCAGCTCCTTTTCTAGCTGCTTGGCAACACAGAGCTCTCTGAGTCAAACCTCCATGCATATGGATACTGGGCATGGTCCTGTACTGGGATTTTCAAAGTTTCTTCCACCAAAATTCATCTTTTCTCCACCAGTAACTGTGGATAGTGCTAGTTTTTCTCAGTCTCCGTCTCTCTTCAGGGCTGGACAAGCTTTCTATAGAAGCTTTTAGCAGGTCTGTCAGTAGAGAGCAGTTGACATCATTTTCTGCATGAGAGTCTATTACTTTTCTGCCAGAAGATAGCAGCCTTGACTGAAAATTTATTTCTCCTTTATTATGTCATGAGCAGTTACTGCTGGATCAAATGCCCATGTCACCTCAAGAATACCCTGCTCATTGCGCCAGTTAAAATGTAAGGCCCCTAAAACGTTGCTCAGTGAGACACTTTAAAAGGACTTCAACTTGTTCACGAACTCTGATGTAGAAAAGCAGGAGAATTACTGACAAGATGTTCTCAAAAGAGGTCGGAACAACACAAAAATCTTCCCTGGCAACTTGTGAAAATCAGAGAACTTTGGCAAAACATTTAGAGCAGGAATCAATCAACATAAAGCATTCCATCAAGCATTAACTTAGCGTATTCAACTTAACAAATTCCAAGCCTGTTAGATTTTAAGTTACTGAAAAATCTGCTAGAATGAAATTGGAAGAACAAAGAGGAAGAGAGAATGAGAGAAAATATATAGAAAAGAACCAACACATCTGCCATTCCTGGTTCCAATGGTGTTCAGCTAATAGAATTCTAAGAGGAGGTAGGGCAAAGACATGTGGTTGCCACATAGCCTGAGTTAAAATCCCTTCGGCTTTCCTGGGGCCTTCCCCCACATGGGGCTGCCACTCACGTGGCCATTTAGGAGCTGGGTTAGGGGTTCCAGACACAGGGGTGAGGCATTGCCTCCGCTGTGCCAGGAATCAGCGGTCACTGCTGGGCTGGGATACAGGCCTGGGAGTGTGGGGTGTACAGAGCAAAGCATCACCTCTCCACAGCAAGGCTTGATCTGCCCCTTTCCCCACATAAGCACCTGAGTTTGGAGCCAGCAATCTCTAGCCTCTCACAACAAGGTTTCTGGGCTCCTGTGCTTCTTGGCTCTCCAGACTCCAAAGACTTGTGGCTGGATATTAAGAAACCTGCACTTTTATTGCTTCCAAAAGAGGCAGCATGAGGGTTTCTTTTTCTTTCTAAGACCTTCCCTTCTTTCTATGTCCTCAGCCTGAGATAGTCCTTGTAACGCCTCTCCTCTCTCCCCTACTCCACAACAATGGAGGGGGACAACGGAAAAACCAATCTATGAGAGGCCAGAAATGTTAGAAATGTTGCAATGTAGTAAGGGAAAAAAAAAAAAAAAAGCAGCACTATACAACAATAAAAATAAAATTGTACAAAAGAGATAATGCCATAACTGACAAAGGTGAAGTGTCACATGGGGCCCCCGGAACAAGGAGAAGATGGTGAGGGCTTAAAGAATGATTCTGATGGTAGATGGGCGCTGCTGGTGCTGCCTGGAGAAGCTGTGGGCCTGCAGTGGCAGTTTCCTGCTCCCTCTCTGCAGCACTGGTGCTGGCAGGGGCGATGGTGATGGGTGTCTCTCCCTGCAGAGCTCTGTTTGGCACTGCCGCTACCATCAGTCTGCCACGCTGGGCGTGCGCCTGGGAATCGGATCTGCCGCTCCACTGCCTCTTCCTACCACCCTGCTGGGCTCCACTGGGCTTGGCTGGACTCCCTTTTGGCTTGGCTGAACTCACTTGGTATCAGTGTCACCAATCTGGGCTGCACTGTTCTGCTGGAGCGGAAAAACAGTCCCACGTGCCACCCTGGCCTTGATGGTTTCAGTTGTGTGTCAGAGCTGTCACTTCCGTGCCACTCATCTCAACCCCGTGGCCTAAAAAATACTGTGGAAGGACAGAACTGGGAGGGAAATGGTGGTGGTGCTTTGGTCCCAGGGCCTCTCTGCTAGAGGGAGCCAGAAAGAAAGATCCCTCTTGCATTTGTGGTCATGGCATTTCCCTGCTGAAATCACACCCATGGCTGTGATGTAAAATGAATAAACAGTGCTGAAAGATCCATGACCTGGTCTCTGTAGCTAGGAGAAACCTCTAAATGCAATTGAAGTAGTGCTTCTCCTTGTTTGCTGCTTTCCTGAACTGAGCAAGGTCCAACTGGAAGAAGCCTTCTGGTTTTTGCTCAGAAACATTAGTGGCCAAAGAGCACTGATGTGGTTCCTCACATCCCGCTCCCTTCTCAGTGCTCAATTTCTCCGGATGGGCTGTAGGGGATTAGTGTGTTCTTGGAGTTACTCTTAGATGCCTTGAGCAGTAGCTTATGGACTAGGAGGGCTTTTTGTCTTGCTTTGTAGCAGAGGAGAGCTTTGCAGGCTTTTTTTGGCCTGAGCTGTAGGGAAGATCTGGTTCCCTGCACTCTGTGAGTTCACAAACCAGCCCAGGGTGGCTGCTGTTGTGATGTCAGAGGCCGCATCCCAGCGTTGCCAAGGCAAAGTTGCTGTGCCCAGGCCCGGCAGGGCTCAGTGAGCAGAGCAGCTCTGTGGCACGCTGACTGCAGGCGGAACCTGCTGATCGCCGAGGTCTCTGCCAGCAGGACTCGCAGGATTTTTGGTTTTTCCCCGCAGGCGTTGTCTGGTGCAGACTTGGGCAGCGCTGCTCAGGCCATGGAGAGAGTGTGTGCTGCAGTTTGCACGGCTTTCTCCGTGGCCTATTCTGGGTACTTTTTCACCCAGCTGGCACGTAAGTGGACGGTTTTGTGCAGTGTGGCATATGGACACCAAAATGCCACCAAGAGGCCTTGAGTTGGGTAAAGCTGCTGTCAGCAGCTGCAGCTAAGAAGGGGGTGTCTCTAGCCAGAGGGGCCTGGGCAGCATTTGTAATGTAGCCTGCAGGGGCTCCGCTCCTCCCGTGGCATAGCCTGTGCCCATGGGGTCTGGAATCTCCTCAGTTTGCTGGCTCAAGCCAGACAACTTGCAAGATAGGAGGACTGGGAGAGCTTGGCAGGAGTCCTTGGAAAAGCTGTGCACTGCTCTCCAGCACTGAGGGAAAGTCCCTCAGTTCAAGTCTTCTTGTCTGCATTCCCTCATCCCAGCATGTGCCTGTGGAACTTGACACTTCCTGAGTGCTAAAAGAGCCATTCCTTCTCGGATGAAATCACAGGATCAGCTTGGAAAAGGCCTCTGAGATGGACATTTCAGAGCAGTTCTTGTATGCTCCTGAACCCAGGAGCTGTTCCTGCGCTGTGTCACCACAGAACTGCCACCATGGCTAAAGAGGACTTGGGTGAAGCTTTGTTGGGGAAGGGTTTTCAGTAAGCTCATGGCAATTGCTGCATGCAATCCCTTCAGAAAACTGAAGTCCAGGGAAGAGAGGAGCTGTAGCTCCTGCTGGGTGGGGTGGGGCAGAAGCTGGAATGCCTGTTGCAGAACCACTGGGACTTTCTCAGTCTCGAGTTTCTATGGGTTGAGAGGCCAAAGAGGACAAAGGGTAGACACGAGGCAGTAGTTTGTGCTGTTGCCTTGCTGTGTGACACAAGGGTTGCTGCTGGAGTGATGGAGTGAAAGCAGAATGCTCTGTCTTTGGTTGCTGACTATTTGGTGGGCTTGCCCAGCACAGGCAGTTTCCTTACAGCATCTGCTTCTTTTTCCTTTTTGTCTTGCAGGTCACATCACCCGTGCCTGGAGAGAATCCGCTCCTTGGGTGAGTGGGAAAGGAACCTTTGACGTTGGTAGCATTTGACAATTGTGGAGCAAGCTGTGAGTTGGGCTTGGTGCAGTCCAGTGCCAGCCTGGTTGGATGAATGAAAGAACAGTCCAGGCTCTTTGCAGCAGCAGCAGCAGCAGCAGCAGCAGCAGCAGCAGCAGCAGCAGCAGCAGCAGAATCTGCAGGAGGAGTTGGATCCCAGGCTGTTTCTCCAGTTCCTTTTCAGAGCTTTTAAGCAGCTGAAAGTGGGGTTGCTTGGTCCTTGAAGCCATGATGGAATTTCTCCTGTACAAGAGAGTGCAGTCCCATTTAACTGGCCCATTTGACTTGAGTTTGAACAATTAGAATGCCATTTCTCTGCAGATGATTTCTCCTTAGTGCATCTGGCTCCAGAGCTGAATAGAGAGGTTCCCTGTCCCTGACACTGCTGTCTATCTGCAGAGCCCAAAACAGACCTCTGAGCCTCCTCTGGATGCATGTCTTCCTGAAGAAGAGACCAAAGGGGAGGAAGATTCCCACCAAAGTGCACCTGCTGCCACTGCAGGGCCTGAGCATCCAGCATCAGTAAGTGGCAGCTCTGTCTAGTCCTGTGGCTGGAGCAAAGCAGAGCTGCAAGTTTCTGAGCAGACAGCACCTGCCCTGCCTGGCTGAAGATGCTGAGGACTGGAATCTTTCCAGCTCTCCCAGAGCACTTCCCCCAGCCTGTGAGGCCTGGGCAAGGGGTGTGGAACTTGGACGTTTAGGCATCACTTCTCTACTGTTCAGACAGGGGCTGGGAATTTGTCTCAGCAAGAGACAAGAGGTAGCAATAGGATGTCTTTGAATGCTCCTGGGGTACAAGTGAGGCCCTCTGTGCCCAGGGGCTGTGCAGGCTCCTTGTCCTCAGTGAAGAGAGCAGTGAAAAAGTGCAGTTCACAGCCTTGCAGGATATGAGGAGACACTGTCCCCAGAAGGGACCTGGCCCTCCGCACAGAACAGACAAAGTCAGCAGCTAAAGGAACAGCTGAGATGAAGCGGGGCCTGTAGCTGAAGAGACGTAAGGCTCTGAATGACAGGTTCTTTCCTGACCCTCCTGCTGCTGTCTGTGCACAGAGCACAAGAGCAGCGCCAGCACCTGCTCCGGCTGCCTATGCACCCGAGGAAGAGGCTGAAGAGGAGGAAGGTGCCAATGAACCTGCTGCTGCTGTCAGCCCCCGGCCTGAGCAGCCAGCATCAGTAAGTGCCTGTTTGGGTTAGCAGTGTCTTTGGTGACATTTTGTCCCTCATGTAAAAGCAGGGTTTGGGTTCGGGGCCTTGAGCTGGACAAGTGGGCTGCAAAAGCTGAGAGGTGAAGAGCCCTGGATGTGGCCAGCAGCATCTTCCTCAGGGCTTGCATTTGAAATGAGATCGGAGGGGCATCTTGGCCAGGCACATTTGTGACCCAAATTAATTTCTTGTCCCAGAGCTCCAGCTCCTCTGTCGTGGCACCTGCACAAGCTGCAGCTGAAGAAGCCTCCAGTGCCCAAGCTGGAAACTCAAGCAGGAGCAGCTCGTGCACCTGGAGCACGACTAGTTCCTCTGGAAGCAGGGAGCTGCTGGGAGAGAGGACAGAGGACAAGTGCCTGGCCATGCTGAGTACGTCCTTTGTGACCCTTGTGTGCCGCAGCAGTGCCTGGTGTGTGTGTGCGTGTGTCAGCAAGAGCTGTCCCAGCTCCTGTTCCTCCTCAGCTGAGTGCCAGCTCCTGAGGCCTCCCCACAGGAGCTGTTGCTGTGCTCTGAGGTGGGGAGGGATCTCTGGGCTGCTGCTCCTGCCTTGGAGGGCAGCTGGGCCTGGTTTGGCCTTGCCTGAGCTTCCCTCTAGGCAAAAGGCAGCGCAGAGATTGTTTCTGGCTGAGCAGGAGGCTGTGACCGAGCAAATGAGGAGGCCTCCATGAGCTCCTGTGGGGCCCAGCTCCTGTGGGGCACGGCCAAGGTAATCTTCAGAGCTCAGCCTGTCCTAAAAGCTGAGGGACCTCATTCCTAAGGCTCATCACAGTAGGGTAGAACATCAGCTGCTGCTCTTGAGTGGCAGAAGGGCCTTGTTTAGGCAAAGTCCTGCTTCAAGCTGGAGTTCTTAGCTTTGCTGGAGGCACTTTGCAATATTCTTCCTGTTCTGGAAAGGGCAGCTGTTGATAAAAATGGATTGCAGAACCCAAGATGTCTTGCATGTTTTCAAGGATTTAATCTTTTGTTGAATGTCCCAGAGTGTTCATTGCCCAAACAGAAAGGTTGTGTTTGTCCTGCTGCCCTTAATGTCTGTAGGCAACAATCACTTCTCTTGCTTACACTTTTCTGATCCCTGTCTCCTCTGACTGTTTCTTGATGTGCTTAGATTTTAGTTTAGACTTCTAGTTTTGGACAGGCCATCTGTGCTGCAGGGCTGCTTGTCCTGCTGCTGTTGTTTTTTAGGTGGTGGTGGTGTGGTAGTGGTGTTGTTTCCTGAGGGAGTGAGTTGAAAGGGCGCAGTGTCCCAGAAAGTGGGGCTGCCTTTCTGATCTGCTGCATGGTGGGATCTCTTTTGAAGGGAGCATCTTTCCTTGGGATTTTTACAGAGATGCTGGTGAGCGAGGGAGATCCTGAGGCAAAATACACAGAACTGGAAACAATTGGCAGAGGGTGAGTGCAGCCACAGTTCCTTCCATATACTGTTTGTCCCTGGACTTTTTTCCTCTTGTACTGCGGAGTCCTGCACTTGCAGGGACTAAAGGACTTCTTCTTTCTCTGCGGCCGTTTTGTTTCTAGGGGTTTTGGCACGGTGTGCATGGCACTGGAGACTGCCACAGGAGAAGAGGTAAGCGTCAAGCAGCGCCACAGCTTCTGCAGGACTGTTTTAGGACAGCATTTGACCTGTCATGTCGGGAAGAGTTTGCTTTGTTGCTGTGAAAGGGAGAATGCCAGTGGAATGATCAAGCCCCCTAGAGGTTGTCCAGCAGTTTTGCTCCATGTTTTCTGGCAGAAATTGACTTTCTGCTTGCAAGAGGTGTGTGAATGAAAATGGGGATGATCAAGTAAAGCCAAGGGGGAAGTCTGTGGGAACGGTGAGTGTTGTTAGAGCTTTGAGGTGGACAGCATAGACCATGTTTCTGCCAGGTTTCCAAGGCAAAGGCTATCTGGCTCTTTGTCCTGGGAGGTGCCCAAGCAAGCGGTCTGATGTCCAGCCACAAGGCAGCTTGGCCCAGCCCAGCTCTGTCACTCCATCATCACTGTCTCTGTGGCCCGCTGGTGGTTCTGTGCCACCAACTTTGGTTCATGTTTTCTATGTTGTTTTAGGTGGCCATAAAGAAAATTAGTCTCCTGGAAGAGAGCAACAGCGAGGTGTGCCTGAATGAAATCCAGACCATGCGTGGCAATAAGAATGCCAATCTTGTGACCTTTGTAGACAGGTGAGTGGTTCTGCTGTTCTGCCATGAAAGGTCATTCACATCCTGCAAGCCAGAAGTTCAACCACTCCTTTGGTGGCTGGCAGAGGATGGAGCTGTTAATTCCTATTTCTGGGCTGATCTACAGCGTCCTGGGAGGAGATTGCATTGGGGCTGCGTTCATCTTTGCTGGCATACCTAGTTTGAAGTGTGCTTTCAAAGACCGGCCTTGGCCCTGTCTCACTGAGCCAACAGCCTCAAAGTTCCTGTCCTCTCTCCACATGGTTTCATTTGTTTTGGCAATTGATTTTTTCCCACGGGTCTTCAGTGCTGACAAAGCGCTGCAGATTGTATTTCCCTTGGACTGTTGCATTGGTGTGGATACCAAGCAGCCTTTAGACTGCATAGAGTTCAAGCCCTGTAGAGCATTGTGAATGATTATTCCTCCTGTCTTCCTCTGAGAGAGACACAGGAGCAAGAATCCATCAGGTCATGTAAGTGCACACCTTCATCTCCAGGCTGTTGTTTCCTCCTTTCAGCTACCTGGTGAATGAGGAACTCTGGCTGGTGATGGAATACATGGACGGAGGTTCTTTACACGATGTCATTAGGGAGACTCATATGGCAGAAGGAGAGATAGCAGCTGTCTCTCGGGAGGTAAGGGATGGCGCTTGTGCTTCCCATGGCTTGGTCGGGACGGCCCTTCCAAATGGGTGATAAGGAGAGGAGAGATTTCCCCTTCCAAGCTTCCTTTCTGCATTTCTCTTACACCTGGCAGTAGCAAGAGCAGATGAAGTGCCTGCCAATGTGCCTGCCCTTCTTCTAGTGTGTTTGTGTTTGCCTCTCTAAAGCTTTGCCTGGAGCCTGTGAGTGCTGCATTCCTTCCCCACAAGAGCAAAGTGGCTGGTGGCACCATGTTGAGCAAGTGGCAAAGACAAAGAGATCCTCACAGGACTCTCACAGAGCTCAGCCTCAAAGGAGAGCCTCGCACCCCAAGTGGTGTTTGCAAAACCAGACACTGTTGTCTGGCTGCAGAGTGTACAGGCACTGCAGCTGTGCACCTTGAGTCTGTGTTTGCAGGGCACTGGCCAGAGCAACAATTGCCCTTTCCCTTTCAAAAGCAAACAGCCACGCCCTTAGAAAAGCTCTGCTGTCCTCGTGTTGGAGCAGCCAGCTCTGCTGCCTTTGCCAGCAGCCTGGCCTGCCGTGGCTCACCAACCCCCAGGAAGTCAGTCTTGCAGGTGTGCCACTGCCCTGATTGTGGCACGCAATCCACTCAGGCTTGTGTTTCTTTTTCCTCTCTCAGTGCCTGCAAGGCCTGGATTTCCTTCACTCCAAGCAAGTGATCCACCGAGACATCAAAAGCCACAACATTCTCCTGGGCTTGGACGGCTCTGTCAAGTTGGGTGGGTGTTGCTGGCCAGGCTCAGCCGTGGCGGGCTGCGGTGTGGGGCTGCCTTTGGGTGCTGCCGCTTCCCTGGTGCCTGTGGCAGTGCAGGCTGCCCTGCTGCGAGCGCAGAGCACAGCCACAAGGTGCAGGGAGCTGTAGCTGGGCAGAAGGGGTCAGGAGTGCCTTTGGCTTGTGTGTGTCCCTTCCCCAGCAAGGCAGCAGCAGTCTAATAGCTTCAGGGGACTAAAAGCCACTGCCTGAAGTCGGGGGCTTTTGCAAAGTAGCCAATTGCGTATTTCCTCAGCTGCAGGCTCGAGGAATAGCAGCATGCCCCTGGTACAGCTGGATTCCACGCTGCCTTCTTAGACATTGATTCAGTGGGGAATTCTTTTCTTTGCTTTCCTTTTTCACGCTGGCTTGATGTGAGTGTTTTTTCTCCTCAGCTGATTTTGGCCTTGCTGCTCAGCTCACCGCTGAGCAGAACAAACGGAGTTCAGCTGTTGGGACTACGCACTGGATGGCGCCAGAAATTTTCACAGGGAAGCCCTACGGCCCCAAAGTGGACATCTGGTCATTTGGCATTGTGGGGATCGAGATGGTGGAAGGAGCACCTCCTTACCTGATGAACACCTCCCGTACGGTACGCTGCAACTACCCTCAGATGCTCCTGTCACTCAGACTAAATCTACTCCCATTCTGCTGCCTGGGAAGCTTGCTAACACCTGACAATGATTGGTGCCAGGCTGCATAGTCTCTTATGCTTCTCGGCCAGATTATCCCCTTGGCATTTCATCATGAATAGCACAAGAAAATCACACTGCCTTTTCCTTGATGGAAGCTTTGCCTAAGAGAGCAGTGAGCAGCTTTACCTAAGGGAGCAGTGAGCTGCAATTTATGGGAGGAATCCTTGGAAATAGTAAAGTTAGATTAAAGTCTGTCTTCCACCTCGCCTGTAGAGCTGGTGTCAGTGCTGAGAGAAGCAAAGTGTGCTGCCGCTGATGGAGTTGCTCCTAATTCCATCAGCCAATGAAATCAGGGATCAAGGCAAGAGCCTTTGCATGTTGGACTGGCTACGGCTGCCTCTGGCTTTGGGTTCTTTTAGTAGGGGTAGGAAAGGTATCTCCCTCCTCTGGCAGGGAGTAAAGAGCCACTGGGGAGTGGAGCTTGTCCAGTGGGGTCTGTGTGAGCAGTTTGGGGTGTGAAGGAGACAGGTGGAGCGTGGCATTTCCTTCTTCTCCAGGTTCAGCAGCTGATAAGCACCAGGGGCACCCCGAAGCTGCAGAAGCCCAGGCAACAGTCGGCTTGGCTGCGAGACTTTCTGTGCTGCTGCCTGGAGACGGACGAGGACAGGCGCTGGTCTGCCCAGGAACTTCTGCAGGTAAAAGGCAAAGCGGCTGCCGGGTGCGCCGGCCGCCCGCTGCCAGGGGCTCCTCGTCTGCTCAAGTCCAAGGCGGCAGATGGGCCCTGCTCCTGAGAATCTCCAGTCTGGGGGCTTTTCAAAGGAAAACAGAGGAGAATCCTGGCCTGGTATGGGTTGGAAGGAGCCTTTCCAGGTCGCCTAGACCAAATCTCTTTCATCTGAAGCCATCTGGGTTAATGGATTTGTGGGATTGGGAGCCATGTTTGGCTCATGTAGCATGGTCCTGGATGTGGAGACAGAGGTGCACAGAATGCCCTCCTTTGTGTATCTTTCTGCTTGCCAGAGAAAGCCAGTTTCAGCCTGAGAGGGGAGTAGAAATTAATGTCTTCTTTTTCTCTTTGGGCAGCATCCTTTTGTAACCTCAGCCAAGCCGACCTCCAGCCTGACGCCTCTGATCATGGCAACGCAGCAGTTTATGGCCGACAGGAGATACTAGCCCTGCAAGAGGCCATTGGTGTTTTTTGAAGTTTCTTGTTTCTGGTTTATAGCTCCTAGTTCGTAGTTTCTTTAGACTGGTAGTCAAAATAAATAAGGCAATACATGTTATAAAAAGAAGAGCCTAAAAGTTATGCTAACGTGGTTATAGAATTATCCTCTGTTAGAATGTTGTTATTACTGTTAATCACTTCCCTGCATTCATTCCTTGTTAGAAATCCTTCTCTGTTAGATTCTGTTTCACTGTGCTGCCGGCTGCTGCTTCCTAGAAAATGGCACCTGGGCCTGTCAGGGGGAGTTGACATCAGAGACAGTATGCAAATACAGGAACTCTTCAGAAACTATGCTAGAATCACCTAGAACTATGAGCCTTCACAAAATTATACACCGGGACACTTGCAGAAGAGTGAGCATCTAACCCTAGTACCTAGAGAGATGCTTTTAATCTGTCACTCTAACCACTAGACACCTCAAACAGTATGAGGACCCTAGACCATAGCACAGACCGTGAGAAGAAGGGGAAGAATCCTGCCACTCCTGTGAGGATGGATTCCCCAGCTCTGCCTGAATGTGAAGCGGACAAAGCTGAATTCCTCCTCCTCAGCGTCCCTCCGGGAAGCAGCAGCTGGCATGTGCACAGCCTGTCGGGCTCCCACCTGAGCTGATCTCACTAATTTAAGGCATTTTAAAGGAGAATCATCTCCTGCCCATTTATTACAATATGTAAGACCTTCACTGTGTTGGAAGCCTCCCGTTGTTCTCACCCTCTGAATAAGCTCTAAATTTGCTTCTGAATGGACAGGTGTTTCTTAAATGTAGGAAGAGCCATAGTAGGGGTTTGTGGCATGGATTGTAAGCGGGCAAAGGACTTCTGCCTTTGGTGCCTCCAGGCCACAACCTCTAGTGGAGAGACAGGCTGGCAGCAGTGACTAGAGGAGCAGAGTGGGGCAAAACGGAGCAGATCAGTGGTGGCAGTGCAGGGCATGCTGCTGTGGCTGTGGTTGTGTTGCAGCTCTTGGGAAAGGTTGGGAGTGTCTGTGCTGCTGTGGGCAGAGGGGGAGGGAGCCGGGCTTCTCCTCAGACTCATGTGCAGGTGTGACTCCACTTCTGGGAAGACTTGCATGGTCCCTCAAGCCTTCCTCTGACCTTGAGTGAAGTCTTGGTAGGCTCTTGCTCCAAGAGTCCCTCTCAGAGCTGGGGCAAAGGCTCCAGGCCAACCCTCTTGCAAGGCAGATGCCAACCCCTGCAGCCACTGTACTCCAAAGGAGCTTGGTGCCAGCCCCTGGTGCTTCTCTAGGGGAACTGAGCACCCTCCCCACGGCACACTGCCTGCATGGCACTGGGCTGGGAACCACTTACCCAGGTGTGGGCAATCCCTCCTACCTAGGGTGAGGAACAGCCCTGTGACGTCCACTCTTTTCACAGGCCGGAGCTCAGAGATCTAATGCAGCTCCTCATTGACTCTGGAGGCAGGCGATCTGAGCACCATTGGTTCCAGCATGGTGTCCACAGCCCTCAGGGTCTGCAAGGACAATAGAGAGTGACAGCAGTGATTTTGCTGTTCCTCCTCACCCTGGAAGACTCAGCTGAACTCTCAGGGATAAGACAGGATGTACATCCTGCCCAGGAGAGAGACATGGGCAGAGAGTTTGCTGACTACATATAAATAGAAAAATATCAATTTCAGTTAAAAAATTTAATTTATTGCAGATTGCTATAACTGTACGGCCTATGTCTAAGCATGCAAATATCAGTATATCTATCTAAATATCCATATACCTCTAACCGTGTAAGTACAACAACATAATACATCTATAAGTGTAACTATACAGAGAGGGATCCCAGGTCTATTTTCACAGGCTTTCCCTTGGTAGCTTCCTCTTATGCAGAGCAGCCTTTCTGGAAAGGTACAGCAGATGGACATCTAGGAAGCAAAGGGAACACTGAGTCAACACTGGAACTAGTTTATGTCTCCCCTGGCAGCACATCTAGCAATTCTACTTTTACCAGAGACTATAAAACATGGTCCAAAAGGCAGGTTCTCCCTTGGAAATTTGAAGCCTTCTGTTTAAAGAATAGGAATGCTTCCAAGTTTTCAAAACTTTAAGGTTTTGAAGTATCCTGAAAAAAGCTGCAACACTAGCACTGTAAAAGGCACCCACAAGAACTTTGAACAGAGACATTCACATTTCATGAAAAGAACTCCAGCTTGTTTATTCTCTGTACTGAAAAGAGACCTCACTCCTCACTTAAATGGTAGAAACTGATGGGCATTGTGAGATGAATTATTAACTAACATTGTTACCTGGGACAGAGAAACTACCCTGTGAAGTGAGTAACCGCTTCTTCAACTCTTCCGTCAGCTCTTGGATGAACTACTCTCATCTCCCCTTTCTGTAGAAGTCAGACTCAGAGTAGCTGTCTCAGTCATCTCCAAAAACATGTAGACTCTCTTCTTACCAGGGTCCTTTGGTTTAAGGGCACTGTTCCTACATCTCATGCTTTGTCAAGTGAAGCTCTCTCTTCCACCACAATGTTCACAGGCTCACTTCCTGAAGACACACACTGACCCAAAATATTCTTCTTGAAAGAATAAAAGTAAAAAGAAAAAAGAAGCAAACCCAATGATCCCTTGCTATTTTCTTGTAATCATTTTTGGGACACAGTAATAACTGTTCTTCCCCACCCTGGAAGGACATGTAACACAAGATAAACACTGTTAACATGGTTAACATGGCCAGCCTTTTAAATTCAGACATTTGACAAATGGAAACTCAAACTCTTACAAAATACCTATTAATCAAAACACAGAATCAAAAAAAAAACCCAGAATACAGCAAGTAAGAATACATGTCCTCGCAGTCTGAGCTTTGCCCTTGCTTGTGACACTAGCTGTAAGAAACAAGGAGAAACCCAGAGGGAGAAATCAAGGTGCCTTCCTAGTTACCACTGGACTTACATGCATGTTGTTACTGAGAGATCTTGCTCAAACCACTGCACAGGTCTGTGTGGTGCAAAACTACATTCATAAGCCATAAATTTCTGGCTGTGAATCTCACTCACCTTGTACAATTACTAGGTCTAATTACAAATTAATAATTTAATAATTATTAAATGATAACATGTGGCTTGCTTTTTGGAGCTCTTCTCTCTCGCTCCATATGTATTTTGTAGGCAACCATTTACTGCACGGGTATGTTTCCATTATTACGTGGCAAAAGTTTATAGGATTAAAAAAACTTTATAAAGCTAGACAACCTAGTTAGGTTTCTGTTCCACTAAGCAAGTAAAGGCCTGAAGTTAAGTACCTGGAATTTAACTTTAGACAGAAAGATATTCTCATTATCACTTGTTAAAGAATGTAAGTCTCTTCTGCAAATGGCTAGCCATCAGTATCTTGAAGATGAAGGATTGTTTAGAGCCTGAAAGATTTCCTTCTATTAAGGAAGAGAAGGCTTTTGAAAACTGGTACGTGTGAATGTACAGAAGACAAAAGGGCATCACACTGAGTAAAAGGAAATGGATAGTTCCAAAAGATCACACTCCGCACCTTTAGTCTGCTCTTACTCAAATATTTCAAGGACAATGC